>NC_086196.1:10920384-11227115 GCF_035770615.1 Melospiza melodia melodia | reverse complement strand
ACTCTTCACACAAACCTTATGTTGAGCCTTAGTAGCTCTTCAGAGAAGCCTGGAGAGAATGAGTTCTTCAGGTGGAAAAACCTATTGAACACAAAGGACACAGAGGATACTCTAGAGAGGAATGAAGTTTTTTCTGAACCTCATGTTGTCACTGCTTTTATGGCTTTTAAAGAGATTATGATACTTTCTTGTTAACAGAAAAAGGTTTTCTTCTCCCTACCGACATGTTGAGTGCTCCTCGTATCCAGGAGCTTTGTTTGCAGTGCTTCACATGTGGTTGTTGAACACTCAGATACATAAAGCTCTACAAAACCCTTCCATTGGAGCATTGTTAGTTGTTTTATTGGAAAATCCCACCTGACACAGCCTCCTGAGCAGGACCTTGAAGAAGCACCACAATCATTTCTGTGGGGCTGCTGCCCATGCCTGTTTGGACATCTCTGAGCAGAGACAATCATGCCCATTGCCAGGGAGTGCTCCATGGTGCTATGTGCTGCATGGAAAGGGCAGGCAGGTAGCTCTCAGCTGCTTTGCTGGCACTGCATGAGCTCCTCTGCAAGCTTCATATTTGAGTTGGAGTAAGGAAAGTCATAGTCTATCCAGCTGAGAGCAGTGTTACAACCTTACTGAGCCGTGCTGACAGGCTGCACATCTGAGGTTGCTGTCAAAAATTTTAAAGTCCTAAAGTACTGAGTGTCCTGAAGGGTCATTAAGGTATCCTGTGATTCAAAACAAGCGTTGCTGCAGCCTCAAGCATTTCTCAGTTTCCTTTCCCTCACAGCCACAGCTTTTCCCTGCAGCTTCTGGCCAGACGCTGGGGCTCAGAAGGCATTTTCTCAGGCTTAATGTTAAAAGCTATGAAAGAGAGATGGTTGTACCCAACAGAATTCTTTCAGTTTAAGGAGCTCTATGTTTAAGGGATGTCTCTAGAAAGAAAAAGGATATTGCTTGCAGGTGCTGTAGCTTCTCACATTCAGTTTATTTTCATAGCACAATGGCAGAGAAAATACCTGGGTAATTCTCTCAGTCTTAGGGCACAGGAGAATCTGAGTCAGAGGGTCAGCTCTCACATAAGGCACTTGTATTTTAACTGAGTCACAACCTTCCTCTGCCTCCCTCACCAAGCCTTAGTTGTAAGGAAATGCGAGTACTTGACTGCAGAACCTGCAATGCAGCACTTCCTGAGATCACAAGTAAGGAAAGGATAAAAATTGCTGGTAAGGATGATTGCACTGAGCACCAATGTACATTTTAGTCACAGCATAGGTAGAGGTGACAGAGAGAAAGGTGCAATTTCTCACATTCTCTCTTCTGCTGTTCCGAATGTCTCTGCTTTCTGATTCCAGTTGTGGGAAACAGCAAGATAGCGATAGCAAACACCCCCTCCCCCCCCGTTTGCATCTTTCAAGGGCTATTCTTCAATACTCTGCACCTAGAAAAACTACCCTGCTCCTGGGAAGGCAGGAAAAACTGCAAGGAACACTGAAAGGCTGGAGGTATCCTGCACTCTGAAGATTTTCTGTCTGTAGCCCCCTAATTGATGTTGAAGGCTGGGAAAATTTGCTGAACAAAATGCATGGATATGGTGGAAGGAAAGGGTTAGTGGTTTGGTAAGAGACACTGTGTTACCCCAATCCTCTAACTGCTCTGCTTCACCTGAGAAAACTTCAAGGATCTGAAAAGGAAAAACAGATTCAGCTCAAAAACCTGCTCCAAACACATCCCTAACAGGGTGTAATTGGAATGAATTCCAGGAGTCCCTGGAATTCTGTCAGGGACACGGTGGCAACCAGGACCGCACATTTTATCTTTTTTTTTTTAAAGTTAGAGTTTGTGTTAGTATTGGCAGGATCCTGAAACAAACCTCTAGTCCACAAAAAAATATGAGAAACCAACTTCTCACTTTGCTTTACTCAGATGTACTTGGTGGCTGGGCAGGGGTAGGAAGGCACATGAACTTTGGAATGTATATAAATAGAGAGGTAAAGACAGAAGGACTCACAACTTCCCTGTTGCATCTAGCCTCCCCTGCCAAACAGATTGACTGCTGAATGGATGGCTGGAGTTATTGTTTGGACAGTTGTATTGTTTCTGCTGAACATCTGTATTAAAGAACACAGATACAACAGCAGGTGTGGGTAGGAAGAGAGAAAATAATTTGGCTGAGCTACAATATCCGTCCATTATAAAATATAGAGAAGATGCAGTGTTATTAGCCAAATCTTACTCTGTTTGTAACCAACTGATTTTAGTGTTCCCCCCCCCCTTCTCCCAGTGAAATCAATGTTTTTGAATTTGGCATTTTGAAGGAGATCTCTGGTTTGCACTTCTCATTTTACATTTGTAGACTGCAACATCTCTATATCTGCTTTTGAAAGTTCAACACTCGGTGTTTTTCCCTGTCAGGAAAGGTTTATACACCCTCAGAGAACAGGAGCAATAATGTATGTTAATATCAGAGACTAGAACAGCCCCAGCAGTGTCAGCAGGCCCATCATAACATCGTTATTTTTAGCCCTATCTTTACAATTAGCTCTGCGGAGGCTTTGAGACACAGACTTTACAGGCTCGGGGTGGGAATCGGGCTGCCAGGGATTTCTCCCGGAGGCAGCCCACGCTGAGCTGCGCCGGTCGGCGGCTGCTCCCTGCTGGCCGGCGCCAGCACCGCTCTCTGCCGGGAACGTCCCTTCAAGGGACTTCGCTTAATGCACTGGAGGAGTTTATCCCTGCTCCAGCTCAGGAATCCCTCAGTCGACCTGTGCCCCTCGTAGCAGTTTCAACAAAATGAGTCCAGGCATGAAAACAAAGAAACGCCGCGCTCTGCCCATCTGCCGAGGCAATTTTCAATGCAATTTTGCACAACTCATGCATTTCTGCTGTGGCTAACCCCTAAAATGACAGTGGCATTCTCAAAATACAGTAAGACCTCAGGATTTTGTGGCAGCCCAAGTATTTCTGCCACCCACCAAAACATCATTTTGAGGGAGCAAAGAGGAAAAATTAAGTGTGTGGTTGTTTGTAATTGTTCTCAAGGATAACATACTGCAGTGAGATCTCAGGAATGGCTGAGCCAACATCTTTAATTTAGACTGGTATGAGGAGGTCAGGCCTAGAGAACCTGCTAAATTATTGCATTTCCTACAAAATTATGCAATAGAATTTCTTCTTCCTGCAGTCATATATGAGTACACAGACTAGAAGACACATTCGACATTAAAGGAGACGCTGAGTATAAAAATAAAGCACATATTAGCTAGACACACATATATAGATCCAGATTTTAGAATACTGCACTGAATTAGGACACCTACAATTTGCTTCCAGGGGCTCTCTTATTTGGCTTACAGTGTTTTTTTCATTTTTGGCTTAAAACTCAAACAAAAAAATCAAGGAACATGGGAATAAATTCACAGATAGCACACAGAACTTGACGTTGTTCTGTCACACACCACAAAAGAACAGGACTCTAATATTTAAAGTGAATTTCCATTGCTTGCATGTGTGAGTTGGTTTGTATGACTTACAGTTTCTAAACATTTTGTATGTGGCACACGTGTTGAGTTATGGTCATCACACACAGAGCCACCTGGAAATACAAAGTAACCTACCTGGTTCTGATTCGCACCACCAAGTTCTGCTCTGGAGTCTGAAAGTAGTTATATGTCTGGACAAGGACAGTTTAGACTTCTGTCATCAAAGCATATGGGAAAAAAAAACCCCACACCTGAGAAGTAGCTTGAGAGGCTAAAAAAAGCTAATTTGTCTAGACAACAACCTTAGTAAAAACAGTATAGGATGGGAAAGGAGACGTCCCAAAAACTGAGGAGACGTGTCTTTGCATCAACTACCCTCAGCTGAGGCTAGACACATATATGTCAAAACACCTCATACTTAAGTGATATCAGATACTAGAGGCTGAATCTTGGTTCCCAGAGCACAGAATTTGGGTAGCAAAGGCTTCCTTGTACCAAACAGCCTTACCTGTCATTCTCAAAATCAATGAAAGTTTCATTGGTTTCAATATATCCCACATAAAATAACTCTTGATATAGATGCAGTGCTGACAGGTCAAGTACCCACGGCACAAAATCTCTTATGAGGAACTTTCCAGGTGATCTTCAATTAAAAAAAAAAAAAAAAAAAAGAAGAAGAAGAAAGGTGCTTTGTGGATGCTGTAGATGCACTGTGCTCACAATTTGGTAGTGGCAATTTCTAGCACTATCCCCCATGCATGTGTGCATACACAATACCAATTCCATTAGAACCACTGTAACTAGCAGAATGCTAGAATTAGCACAAGAGTTTTGTGCTGTGCAATTCTCTTGTCTCAATCTTTCAGTTCTTACAGGACAGTTAATGACATGATTTTGAGCAGAACTCTTCCATCCAATGCCCAAATACACTTCAGGAATTATTCTGGGGCTGTGGTCCCTCCTAACAGAACTTACTAGTATGGATGTGGTTCAGCTCTGGCAACTGAATGGTCCTGGACACTGTTTACTAGAACATGCATGTGCTATAAGTTTGCCACTCAAATTTTCTAATTTTAGACAGATGACTGTTGCTCCACCTAATTTCTGCAGTGCTTGTCATTCTCTGATGACAGACTTGCTGTGCAGAAACCCAATCACACAGCTGAAAGGCACAGGTTAGAAAATCCTTCTACAGCAAGGGAGGCTGAAACTGGTAGAGAAATAGAGGGACTGTCCAGAACCTAAAGGTCACTAATCTACACAGTTATTGCACATGACTGAGAAATAATCCTACTCTCCAGGAGAAAATTGCAACACCAAACATCCATTCATTGGAAGCAACACAATGCGGGAGCAGCAGAAGCAAGTAGAAAGATCATTATTAACAATACCTGCTCCTAGAAGTCAAAACACCTTGTGGCTTTTAGACACAATTTTCTACCCAATTAATTGAACAAAATATCTAACTAGCTCTTACCTTTATGGAGAAAAATCATTATGCTCCATGAAAATGAAAGAAATTAGTTAGTAGCAGCCATTACCTGGCTTTTTCTAAAGTAGTTAGGTAGAAAGCACATACATGCATATTCTTTATGTACACCATTTTCTTGAAGAAATTATGTCTGTTCATTCTTTACAGATATAGACAAATTGTATCCTAACAAATGAGAAATAAACTGTGGGAACTAAAGGAAAGTCTGCATCCTCAACTACCGTTTAGGCAAAATGCAAAGTGCTTGTTGATGGAGTCAAGAACATGAGAACTCATGTTCTTGACTCCACTTTCAGAGAGTTAAATATGCTCAGTTATTCAGGAGATTGGGCTTTACTTTGTGGAAACCCAGGGCACTGGGAATATGTCCCTCTCTGCTCTGGGGTGCCCTGACCCCCAGGAAACAATGATTTTGACCTTCATTCACGGAGAAAGTTTCCTAAACTCCAGAATAGACTAGAATCCACTAGAGTATGAAGTAGATTATAGAGAGTAGTGTAGATGTATCACTTGGGAAATTTAGGTTTTAGGATTTTTAGTATGTACTGGATGGAAGCAAGATGGAGGGCACAGGGCGTCATCCTGGGCTTCTTCCTCATGCCTCTTCTTCCTCCTTCTTCATGGGTTTGGGTGGCATTTTGTAATTGGGTGGAAAAGTCCACATTGTGGGCTATTGGGGATCAGTTATTGGGTTAAAAGGGAAAATAATCTAGGTGTTAGCTCTAAATTGGATAGTTTAGCTTTAAAAGACCTTGTAATGATAGATTGTTTGCCATTTTTGCAGTGCTTTTCCAGTGCGCTGAGCCTGGCGTGAACAGTGTGCAGAACTCTAGATAAGATAATAAACAAGAACCTGAAGATGAAAAGATCCAGTGCGTCTCTCTTTCCTGACACAAGACCACTCCAGGAGGGTCTCCCCAGACAGGGAAGCCCCCTGGAGAGCCCAGGCAGAGTCCCAGAAGTCAGGGAATTGGCAACAGGTACCCCAACATTACTTTTTCTCTTCCACACCAGCAGGTGGGAGTACAAGCTGCTTGCAGTCACCTGCACCAGACCTAAACCCCTGGCGCAAGGACATACAAATGCCTCAGAGTGATCCTTGGGGCAGCACGGCCACCTGCCCAGAGCATCCATGGACTACAACGGGAGCTGGATCAAGGACTCATTTAAAAGATGGTCAAATTGAGATAAAAGGCAGTAGGTGACTTGGCCAATGTCATAAGGGAAAATCCAACACTATCACCATTGAAGATGAAGTGGGCTGTGCTCCTGATCTCTCTCAGGACTGGCTTCAGGCCATCATAGATCCAGCTGTACATCAAATTAGTCCTAGAGATATATCTGAATAGAGATATTCAGATTCCCTCTTCCAGCTAAGCTGGGAGATGGTGAGTCAGAAACCACAATTATGTCCAGAATTGTGGCAGGAGGTCTCCAGGCCACAGGCTGTGCTTTCTCCAAAAGCCTGAGAGGCAGAGAAGCACAGGGAAAAGTCACTATGAAGAATCACAGGAAACACATTCATTTAAAATATCTATTGAAATTACAAATTAAACTCTCCAATATGATTCAAAGTACAAAACACCACATTAAAAGGCATTCAACAGCTCCTTTATACATCACAGTGTTAGTGGCACAAAATGCACTTACATTTCAAATACATCAACAGAACTATTTTTACACTGGTCAAATACATTATTTATACATATGCATGACTCCTTCATGCTTATCCCTATACAAGTTTTAAAATACATCATAATAAAATGATCAAGAAAGGTTCAGTTATGTACCATGTACCTGTACCTAATGTTCCTGGATTTCTTGTAAGATATACACAAATCAAAGCAATAATGAAGACCACAGGGCTCTAAACACAAACAGCATGCCTTACTTAGTACAAGTGCATTAGCAATTAAGGGCTGATGCAGGCTTTTTTGATGTCCTTAGTATCACTGTCATCAACAACTGTAATTTACTTGTTTTCCTCAGGCTTTTAGATTATGTACATGAAATGTACAAACTTTGGTCTTAAAAAAGCAAACCTGCACAAAGGTTTATGCATGCTGCACCTCACTGGAATGATAATGGCCTGCATTAAAAATATTTATTCCTATACAGTAAAAGGCCTACAGATGAAATGCACAGAACTTCATTCTAATCTTCCTGCCCATAACAATATTTTTTTAAAAAAAACACTTAGTATTTTTCTCATCTATGGATATTTTATCCTGTCAGCTCCATAAATGAGAGCTATTCCCTAATTTTGATTGTTTTCTGCATGTCAGGAGCTCAGCTGTAAACTGAGAGTTGATTCAGTCTGCTGTTATTTGGGATTTTGCCTGATTTATGCACCAGAGTATCTGAGGAAAGATCATGCTTCTTAGTATGTTGGGGAAAGTATCCTAAATTCTTGACATGCTAAAGTCAGTAGTAGGAGGCCTCAGAATGAACGCTAACACGAATAAAACTGAAATATTAACATAAAACTACAGTAATCTTTTATATATAATTGTTCATCATTCACAAACTTTTGAAGAGTCTCAAAACCAATGAATTTGTCCTCACAGCACTCCTGAGGTAAACACTGGTCCATTCACTTTAAAGACGGTCAGGCTGAGATAAAAGGCAGTAAGTGACTTGGCCAATGTCACAGGGGAAAAGCCAACACTACCAGCATTGAAGATGAAGTGGGCTGTGCTCCTGATCTCTCCCAGGACTGGCTTCAGCCCAACTAATGGCAAGGCTGGGGAGATGCAGAGCCTCTGGAGTGGGACTCCACACTCCCTAGATGTGACACCACATGACACCCCAGATGAACATGCAGATGATGTACGAGTACAAACTCCATCAAACAGCATTTATGAACACACCATTTACTCAAGAGCTGGACTTGATCCTTGTGGGTCCTTTCAAATCAGAATATTCTATGATTCTGTGTGAATAAAAACACCCTAAATAATAGCATAACCATAAAAATGCATCAGGAATCATGCTGTGATACTTATTTTTCTGGTGCAAATCCAAAAAGCCATAGCTGTTGCAACAGATTTTCATTTGAAAGACAAAGAAACAAACATTACCATGGCAGGGGATTTAAATGTCAGAGTTTAAAATTATGTATTTACAATTGAATTTTGGGGTATTAAATGTCACAGTATCAACATAAGCTGTAACATAAAAGCACCCTGAACTTAATACATCACCACCAAAAGTTGCTACTTTGGAACCAAATCAACATTAAAAAAATAATAATAATGATATTAACAACCATAAAAACAAGCAAAAAAGTCCCCGAGAATACAGATGGAATGACATTTAACAAACCTGAAAAGACTGGGTAGGTATTTGGAAAATATATGTAGGCATATAGTCTATTCCAACAGCTAGGATGTGAAACAAGAGCTGTGTCATAAAAATCACCAGTAGCAATTCAAGTATGTTGAGATCAGAGATACACTGACAGAGTTTTCTGATTGCATATAATGTTACCTGTAAGTATCAATTATAAACTATAATTTTAAAAGTTCTGTATTTGCAAATAGCTTATTTATCTTTCTTTTTTCTTTTAAATCTGGAAATGCATTAATTCTGACATTGGTTATTAATTGGTCGCACAGCACTTGGGAAAAGTCAAGTTCTGCTGTATTTTGACATAAATTCTCTAAGAAAGGCACAGAGAAAATAAACTTCCTCATACCAGGACACTCAATACTGTTCACAGGCCAGTGAATATTTGCTGTTTACTATGATCCCAGCAGGAGAATTGGTCACCAGTCACAGCTACAATACAGCAAAACCCCTCAGTGCCCCAGCTAGAAAATTAATAACCCATTAAGTCTTTACATCCTATTGTCCAGGGTTTTTTTTTCTCCAGTCAAACAGGAGTACAGGGCCAGGGAGGAAAGGCCATAGTTCAAGCTAACCTTCAGGAAGCTGTCCTTTGCAGAAGGGTTTCCACTAATTCTGCCCAGTGAAGCCATGACTCAGGACAACTTAGGTGCATGGCTTGGGATCCCTCTGGGAAATGGACTGAGCTGATGCCAGAGGGAGAGAAGCAGCTCCCTGCCTGCTGAACTCAGCAGGGCTCCACACACCCCTTGAAGCTGACAAACAGGGATCAAACGCACTACCACACTTCCCTACAGGTATTTTTGAACAATTAAGCAATTTTTAATAACCAAGATCTGAACTGCGCATTGCCATAAACATATCTGAAGATACCATGACTTCAGATTTGCTGGAAACAACCTGTCCTTTTTATTCACATTACAGAGGCCAAATTCATTAAAATCAAACCAAGTAAGTGAATTGCAATCTCCAGCTCCTGGAGTTAAAATCTATGGTTAGATACAATTTGAACAGCACTAAACTTGGAGGATAAGGGAGGAGAATAGTTTTATAAAAAGAAATTGGCCTTTTCAAAACTGTGCCCTACAATATTTTTATTTAATAGATACACAGTGTAAATCAAAAGCCAATAAAGAGTAATTTTTTGATGGTTGGGCTATGAAAACAATTCCCAGCCTGTGACAACAGCCAGAAGCAGATGCAGTCAAAGATCTTAAGACATTTTCAGTATAAAATTATCCTGGCTTCAAGATATTCATCCATGTCAGTACATTGCTAATGGCAGAAATAAATGATGACCAAGAAATGCAGTAAAACTTCAGTCCACAAGCCATTCAAAAGAATGTTTTCCTTCGTATTACAGACATACACATTGTTTCAGGTGCTTCACATTTCATGGCAAGAAGTTATTAGTCAAATTCTTGTTGACTTTAAAATAGAGCAAAATGGTTTTCAAAAAATATTTCTAAAGAGAAACCTCTATGATGTAGTATGTTGAATAGCACACTTTACTACCCTGAAAACAGAGTACTGAATCTTGCAAAACTATCAAGTGATTAGTTTTCAAATAAAAACTTATTTTGTCACAGTATTGTTATTAGCACAATACACCACATATCATACAATACTATCTCTGAAAATGAGTTAAGTAGTTTAAATGCAAAGCACAACTTCCACAAATATCCCAGGCATTTTCATATTAACTACAGGGATAACCATGATGTATTTTTATATTTAAAAGGAAAGACTCATTAATAACCCAAAAGTCTGCTAAACAGTAAAGTTAGTCCTGTATTTTTTATTAATTGTCCTAAAGACAGAAGCAAGCTATTCTGAATTTCCAAAATAATTCAATAGCACAGCTATTTACACATTTGGTTTAAATAGGATTTAATATATATATATCTATGTATCTATAAAAAGATTAAGATACCTGGATTAGAAGTTACATAGCCCTATAAGTGTAGCAGAACCCTAAACAAAAGCAAAAAATAACAATTCAGAAAAACACCAGTGGTCCAGGGGTAAGCAATACCATCAATGTATTTTTAAAAGAAACTTGATTAAATAGCAGGTTTGTGTCTCCACTCAACCTTACAGCTTCATCAATTAACTTTAAAATGTAGCTTTTAATCAAACAAATTTCTTATAAGACTTTATAAAATTAGTGGAAGGCAGCAGGACTAACTTTGTCCCTCTGATCCTCCCCAAATTTCAAGAAAGGCATAAGATGGCCTATATGCACCTTACTAATTTTGTTACACTTGGAAAAAATAGGTACTAAAAAGGACATTGTGATGGCTTTAACAAAATCAGATGTGTAATAAAGTCACATGAAGTTGACTATCAGATTCAAATGATAGTCAACTCAAACATATGCAGGAATAAGACAGCAAATTTGGAAGCAAACAGATATGCAGAAGTTTGTAGGCTTTTTCAGCTTGGTTTGCTGATGTCATTCAGTACAGTCCCACCAGCAGGGCAGCACCAACCTTTTGCATTATTTTTAGCAGTATCACCTTTTAATTTCAGATAGCTGCCCAGGTCTGTGGTCTCCCTTTAGCACCAAACTTGCCCTCTCTTACCCTCCTTGTCTGTTATCAAGTGATCTGTACAACAGTAGTAACAACAGTTCCTGGAATCAAGACTGTGTCAACAAAAAGCAGAATGGGGCAAGTAAGGCTACAGCAATGTAAGTGCAAGAGGGAAACATAACAGCAACAGTAAAATCAAAACATGTTGTGATGAGTCCAATCTTCTCTCAGTCTAGGTAGGTAGAGGGTCATCATCTCCTTTACTACATTTGCACTTGCAGCAGAGAACAAATGGTGTAGCAAGTAGAAGGAAAGGGGAGGCCACCAAAAGTAGAAGACCAAATCCTGCAAAAATGCCTACCACCTGTAAGAGAAAGGGATAGCATTGTGTCAGGGACAGCATTGCCTAGATCCTGTGTCAGCTACACCACTGCATCCTCTGTGCCCATCAGAGAGACCTCAGCAAATGCCACTGACCTTATCAGAACCAGAACTCCCCATGTGTACACTACAGTCAGCTCCTGTGACCAGAAAATGTGAGTGAAAGTAGTGTGAATGTTCATGTCTTAATGGCTCCTGCCAGAACTGTGCCACAGAACTGTTTTATCACACAAGGTGATGCAGATGGCTATTTGACTTTTTGAGTTTTCTTATATCTCAAGCAGCTAATGAAGCAAATCACTACTAGTTTTCTTGACCAATCTTAAATGCTGAATATTGAAATCAAAGCTACAAAAAAGACTTCCACTTTCAGGTGCTCCCTTTTTTTCTGGAGAAAGCTTCAAGAAGAATGAGTCAAGGTGGTGGTGGTATAATCTGGGAAGAATCCCACAATATACCACCAGCATGCAGTCAAGCTTGGGAATTTCAATCACAGATTACTAACAATATGGATTATAGGAGGACTTTGCATATGCAGTGGCTTTTTGCAGTCAGACCTGAGCTCATGCTGCTGCTTCAGGGCACATGATCTAAGTGCATCTTTTTCACTTACATTTATTGACCGCCTCCTTCCCAGCATGAGCAGAGGACCATAGACTTACATAACCAGTCAGTGTGACAAAGCAGTTAATTTCTACAAAGCTTAAATTTGGAAAATTATTTAAGAAACATTCAAGTTGAGCTTCATCACCTGAGAAAGTTTCCCATTTGCCACAGGCAACCGTAAGAGTGATGCTGCAATGATATGCTCACAAATTATTTAAGTGAACAATTTAGATTTATTCACATGACAGTGTCTGTGAATAATTTTGAATAATGATGGCAAGAGTGGAATGCTAATGCAATAGCAAAACCTCACAGCAGAAGGCAAAATGAAATTAGAGTGCAGCACTCATTACAGATTCTTCTAGTCAGGGCTAGATACACCACTTCAATTAGCTGGCAAATATTAAATTAGCCATGGTATAGATGGGACGATGCAGTAGCTCTTTGGCTGGGCATGGATAATCGGGTGTGGATATCTCGCACAGGGTTGTGGGGCTGTGCTGCCGCTGAGCGCCCGCACCCGCGGGAGATGGCGCTGTGCGACAGCGCTCCGGGCGCGCACCCACGCACCGAGCGGGGCCGGACCGCGGCTGCTGCTGCCCGGCTTGGGGAGCCCCGCACCCACCGAGCGGGGCCGGACCGCGGCTACGGCTGCCCGGCATGGGGAGCCCCGCACCCACCGGCACCGCGGATGCTGCTGCCCGGCATGGGGAGCCCCGCACCCACCGAGCGGGGCCGGACCGCGGCTGCGGCTGCCCGGCATGGGGAGCCCCGCACCCACCGAGGGGGACCGGACCGCGGCTGCTGCTGCCCGGCATGGGGAGCCCCCGCTGCCTCGCCCTACCATCTTATTTCCTCCCGGCAGCAATTCCTTTTTCAGCTTCAGAGGTGGGCACGTTTCATAACCCATTCTTTTTCTTCTGGTGGTGCTGACAATGTGATGCAACTTCTAATCTTTGCATTTATTTCCCAGAAACTAAAGTGAAATTCTTATCCTTAAAAAACATGAGCTGCAACTACTGCCATGCTGCTCTTTGCAACCCAGGGTGAGTGCACTGGTCAGACAGAGCCAAGCTAGAAGCTGGCAATTCAGTGGACCAGACTGACTACTGGTAATTAATATAAAACATCTATTTACACTATCCTTTCAACCTTAATATGCCATCAAAGAAATCATCACGTTTCAGTTTTTTGGTTCTGCTGTTTTTGTTTTTTTGGTGTGGTTTTGCATGTGTGTGGTGGGGGGCGTTGTTTATTTTTAAGTAAAACTGCCTGCTGAGTATTACTTACTTACTTTTCCTTGGTTCTTTCTCTTCTGAAGAAATTGCTGCCCTACTAGGCATCAAGCCATTTTCTCTGGCCAAAACAAATATTTTTTTAAACCCACAAACAACAAACCAAACACTCACCTCAGTTTGCTTTGGATAAATCTAAGAAGAACCGTAACAACTTACTCAAAGTTAACATAAGGAAACAATTGCAGTGTTGATTTGGCTTCAGCAGGTTTAGCAGAATTACATCCTGACTAGTAGTGAATTATCACCTTCTTTCTCAACAATAAACAGATCAAACATTCCATATATCAAACATATTTGCACAAACTGCAGTGGCTTAGAAGAGATTCCAAATATCAGATTAATCACCTCATACTACAGATTTATCAAGTAAACTTCACATACCCACACACCTCCTAAGCTACCATTGGCTAATCCAAGCAAAAGCCAGTCCTCAGCTCAGATACTCAGTGGTGTGGGTGAAAGAAGGGTGAGTGAGATCCTTCTCCTTTTATTTCAGTTTAGCTGTTTATCCAGACTTGATGATTATTCTGTAGACTTGGGGTTTATGCTCACATGGAAAAAAATCTTCTTACTTCAAGAAAAGTACCTCATCTCAAAGGTAGCTTTTTCCAGGCACACAGTTAATTTAGGAAGAGATGACTCAGATACGCAGATGTCCCCCTATCTCTGAAGTGAATGTAGAGGCAGTAGATTGGACCAAGTCACACATTAGCATTTATACTGCATGCATCACAGTGCTGCAGAGAGCTCTTTTATTTCTAGCACGCTTGCTGAGTCTAGCAACACTGAATCTAGACTACAAGAGGTATTCCCACACTCTCTGCGATTGTCAGTTTGAATCTGTGTTTGAAACTACTGATGAACCTTCAGGGTTATTTCTATCCAACCAACAGGAAAGAGTCAGATAGAGACCATAGCAAGATAATGTCTGTGTTCAGGTTAATTCCACTCCAGTTCTGGATCCAGAGCTAAAACTGCCTTGCAGAAAGGGCTTCCTTGTAAATAATACTGACAGTGGCAACCTAGTTCATCCTCCATGTTCAGTGAGAACAATCTGGACTGGCACTGAACTGGCTCTGCAAACATACCTTTTCTGGTTCTCAGGGGCATTTTGCCAAGGAGGGCCTTCTCTAGGAGAGATAATTGTTCCACTCCAAGCTATTGCCCCCTTTTTATCTGCTACAAAAATCAGTTACCATTTGGCACAGAATTTATCCTAAGGAGTTAAAATGAGGGACTATGACAGCAGTAGAATTGTAGAGAGCTTTAAATGATCTGAGCTTTACCTGTGTCCTGTGCCAGATAACAGATGCCCTGGAGTGCCCCAGCTTGTTTCGACAAGGTCCTTTGTCATAATGTATAAGGAGAAAATCATCCTGCAAATATTAAATGAGAAGGTAGGCAATAAACAGAAGTTCTTCAAGTTACAAAACACTATAACCAGACAACTTAAACCCAAGAATCACACAGGAAGATAAAAGCAAGTGGATATGGCCATGTCCAACCTTTCCAAAGTGCTTTGTTTATAGTTAGGTGTCTTCACAAGCAGGTTTATTTGGCATGTGTTATAGATATATAATAAATTCTTCTCCCAAAGGGTCTTAAGCTGCATATTTAAATGCTAGCATGAACTTTAGCAAGAGAATCCAAGAAGCTAAGCTGATCACTGCAGGCATTTTACAAACATATAGCAAGAGCAAAGGAAAAATCAGTACTTGTGCTGCAGACCTCCCAAAGCTGGCTCCTTTATCTACCTGAAGAACAGAATGACAAAACAGATTTCTGAGATATTACATCCCTATCAATTCTGTCAGCTCCTCACAAACCAGACAAGATAGTAGGCCTAGTTCTAAGGCAAAACTGCTTTTTTTATCTGTGAGAGCATGTGAGAAGCCTGTGATTTCAGGATTGTTAGTAAAGTATTCAAATGGAACAACCACAAGATTTGAATAGTTGAGAGTAGTTCTCAGGAACCTAATTTCCTTTGCTATTGTTAACAAAGTTATAAAGTAAAACTGATGACATGGAAACAGATGTTGTGTATTGTATATATTCTGATCTGTGGGCATGATAACAGGCTGATTTTAAAAAAATATAAACATATGACAGTAGCAGCTTATAGAACAATAAATTCCTGCTGTTGAGGGAACACAGTATTCTTTCTCCTATGGCAGATCTATTTCTTGTCCCACAGAATACAATGAATGGTAAACAAATTAGACTGCTAATAACCTACCACATCTAGTTTGTTAAACATCCTCAGACTAAGAGCATTGCTAGTCTTATACTGTAATGCCTTCAAGAAAGGCAACATTGAAAAGTCAGCACTGAAAAAAAAAGCAACACCCTTCCCCATGTGCCATGTAAAGATTGTAAACAAATTACTGTCATAAGATTTTTTACTTTTTAATAATTATTTACTGACTCAGGCCAAATGCTAAATTCACACAGGTCAGACAAGCAAAACAGAGGATACAAATCCTATCAAATTCCCAGCACCAGTTGTGGCCAGAAGCTCGAGCGCTATTTATTTAATTGATTAAAGAGACAGCTGGATGGCAAAGCAATGAACTTCTAAGCTTCTGAGAGTCAAGAGTGCACAGCATGTACTCACATCAAGAGATTCCAGACAGTACCAGCAAAAGGCATGTTTGCAATTCTTACACATCATTTGGGCACAGCCTTCATCTCGTTCAATGTAAACTTTACACTTTGGACAGCGTTTGATCGGAGCATCATCATCTTCCATTTTGAAAACTGAACTGTGGGAGAGAGTGAGAAATTAGTAAAATGCATGACCATGTCAGTTTAGAAAATAATGTCTAAGAACTGTGTATGAAGGCAAGCCTGCTTTTTTTGCTTAAAAAAAGAGAAATTACTAGATATTCAGGAATTCAAGTGGTTTTATTATTCAGATATTATGCTGTGCACTACTTTTCAACTATATCTTTAGGAATATGCTTAATGACTACAGTGTCTACATAAAGTTAGGATCTTTTCTTTATCATGTAAAAAACAGCTTTTTTATGTAGATATTAATAAATATTAAACAGTTTTCTCCTGTAACGTACCAGCTGAGCAGCAGGTAGCTCACATCTAAATATTTTGTACATCTAGATTATTTTCCTTTTCTCTCCTTTCTTTCCCAGATGAAGAAACAATCCCTTGACTGCACAATAACCCCAGACCACATTCCTTTGGACTGGGGCACCAGGGACAGAGAACTTGTCTGTGCCCTCCTTGAGGACCCTGTCTAAGAGTTTCCCTCCAAATCAAGAACAATAAGGTTTTGGTGCATGTTGCTCTTTCAGTTAAACTTTGTCTCTGTTGACAGACTCCTAACAAGTCACTGTTCATGAGTTAGGGTCGCCACTGACTGTTCTTGCACAAGTGTGCAAAACCACAGATATCCCCTGATATAATGGGCACAACACAGAGGAATGTTGAAATAGTGGAACAATTTTTATTTCCCTTGTGTAGCTTTCTACTGTATGCAGGTTTTATGCTCATTAACAACTAAAATGTACCTTAAATGACAAATCCTGCAGCTACTGCCATTGTGAGATGCAAGAATTACTGATGGAGAATCAACAATTTGCTGCAAAACTGGACTGATGATTGATTGATTTATTTCCCCAATAGCAGGATAAAAGGACACACACTAATTATTAACACTAGGGGTGACTGTACTAGAAAAAAATGCTTTGTATACATAAAATGTATGTGAAACTCCTAATGTGAAACTCCTAACAGGCACATTATGCTCCAGAACAATGAAAAAACAAGTTTTACTTTTACTTGGTGGAGTAAAAAAATTAAGCATGGAATAAAAACTAAAAGCAACCAAAACACTAAGCAAAAATAGAAAAAATTTGTTATCTTGCCATGAAATTTAGCAACCTTCAGTTCTTGTCATGCACACACAAAAGCATGTGCCAAAGTTAGTGTATTTGATCAGGAACTCATCATGACAGCATCCTAGCTAGTCATCTGTTACAGCAAAGCTTGAAAGAAGACAAGGTATGAGTAACTAAGTCCAAAGCTGGACAGGGCTTTAATGATGCCTTGGAGTGCAACACAATCTTTGAAAAAGCCCAGACACAATGGTCTTTCTTATTCAATGGCTGCAGTTTGCCACCAGAGACCACTTGAAACAGAGCTTAAGATCATATGGCAAATGTGCAGCAGAAAAGATGATTGACAGGGTATCCTAAAAATCACTGTCTGGCATGATGTTAGCGACTCCCACACTGTCCAGGAGAGCAGCAGTAACAAGATCATCCCTCAAGTGAAGCTGATGAGCTGCCTGGATGTCATATTTTTCCCACTGAGGCAAAAGGCCAAAGGCTCAAGCAGCTCTTTTGTGCTTTTCTGGGAATGCTGGCAAAGAGCAAGGCTGCCAAGAGCTGTTCAGTTTTAGAATACAGCATTAAAAGAACAGGAACAACTAAGTGAAGGAAACAGCTTTATAACAAAACATCAGGAAAATGCCTCTTAGAGTTTTTGGCTTCTAAATACTTAATCTTTCTCAAAATCTTACCTTGTTTCTCCTGGAAGAAAAGAGATTGGCATGCTCTCTTGACAGCCTTGACCTGGATGCCAATTAGATTTGCAAGCAGAGCAGAACTCAATGTCACACACTTTGCACTGGACCAGCTGAGGGTCCTGTGGGCTTGATTCCTGGAGCTGGCAAACTGCCTGGCACGTAGAGGATGGACACCAAGTCCGGCAGGGATCCAAAAGCACTTCTGCAAAGGGACATAAAAGAACCAAATTCAAAGGCGGATACAAGATCAGCCTTCCATAACAATGCATTTCAGCTGAGGTTGACTGGCAGGGCATTTGAAGACACAAATTTTCAAAAGGAGCTTTTTAATTTATGTGACCCACATTGACATAAACCTGGCCTGCTTTGCAAACAGGCACCAAACCAAAGTGAGTTTCATGAATCTCAATTAATTGCACACTTTCATTCACTGAACTAAACTTGTTCTGAGAATGAGACGTATTTTTTTCAGTTGTACTTGAAGTTAAATACAGCGTATACTATGCAGTTAAAACCACCAGAAAGTGTTTTTACAATGCCTTGCCCAGTAGGAACCTATTTCAAGTTGACCTCTATCCTAATGCAACCACATGATTAACAAGAGCATAAGATACAGTTTCATCTCTTTCTTGGGTGCTCCTTACAGGTAAGTCATTTCATGTTTCAAAGCCCAGTGAAGGCAGTAAAAATCTACCAATGATTGGAGTGGTTTCTAGGCTGGGTCCCAGCAAAACTTTACTGACAGTTCTCTATGGTCCTGCCATTCCACATCTCCATAAACATACAGTCAATTTATGTTCTTAATGTGTTTGTATCGTTACACACATGCTCATTAATTCTGTACTAAATGCTAACCCAGCAGATAATCTTGCCTCTGTGAAAGAGGTCAGTGTTCTTCTCCAGCCCCTACAATACCAGTAGTCAACTTAAACAGCAAAGCCCAAAATAGAAGTCACTCCCTCCCTTAGCTATTTAGGAATATTATACACAGCAATTTTCTTTCCTTAGTTTATTCCCAGAGTGCTGCAGTTCTGGGAATCATGCAGGCAAGAACAGAAGCAATTACTTTTTAGGTTTTGGGGTTTTTCTTTCTGATGACCAAGCAATTAACACACAATGATGCTGCAAGAACATATGCAGAGATTCTGATTTATAGGATTGCTCTGGAAAAAACTCATTCTCACAGCCTTCAATGGATAGTGTTATATTGTTACCTCTTTCAAACTGTAGCTTCTTATACCTTTGCATGATTTCTGATGCAACCATGCACTCAATCTGTTGAAAAAAGGAAAAGAAGAAAAAAATCCAATTAGGAACAGTAATAATCTGTTAAACAAACAGAGTATTTGACCTTTGAAGAATTAATAAAAACATATGTTGTCAACAATAAAGCTGTAACATAAAAAGCAAGACAGATTTAAACATCCTGTAAGGAAAACACCCTCTTTGCAGGAAGAGTGTACCTCATTTTCTTGCAGATGACCTCGCTTTGGGCAGGCAGCATCAGGGCAGCTGATTGCTGTTTCTAGACCTTCTTTGATTAGAAGTTCCACATACTGTTTTAGGCACTGTAAGAGAGCCAAACACTGAGTTAACTATTCTGCCAAGGTTAAATCCCTCAGTATTTTAACAGCTTTAGTCTGAAAATCTGAAGAACTCAGACTTTGAAAAAACAGGTACTACTGTGTCTGTTTTACAGTCATTAGCCACACTGATAGCTTTTGCCACATTTATACCTTTAAGTAGAAAACAGAAAGTTTATTTCCCCATCAAAATTATAGAATCATTTAGGTTGAAAAAACCTTCTAAGACCACTTAAACCAAAATTAACCAAATAGCTCTTCATCAATTTAAAATATGCAGCAAATTACAAAATAATGATGGGGGAAAGAACAAATCAAAGAGGATGCAGAGGCGGAAAAAACAATAAAACACCTCCATGATACAATTAGATTAACCACACTCCAAAGAAATTTGTGTGCCTGGAAGCCACAATGTATCTTAGTAAGCAGTAATTCCCCATAGACAGGCATCTGTCAAGTGTGGGATCTCAGCACCTCAGGACTGATGTGCCGAGTCACCGAGACCACCCTTGGGGGGCTCGGAGGTCCTGGAATGTTGCCAGAAGTGTCTGGTGGCTGGACTTTGATCCTGCATGGGAGACGACACCTGTATGAGGATGGGAGGATTTCACTGGGATAAATGGTGAAGGGATAAATTAATTAGAGTGTAAGACACAGGGTTTAAGATTTCTGTACAGGGGGGTCTAGAGAAGTAAGATGGAGGAATTGGGGCGTGTCCTGTCCTTCTTCTTCTTCTTCTTGGCCTCCATCTTCTGTAGTGATGTTGGCACTTTGGGATTGGTTATTACTAAAGGTGTACTGGTCAATAAGAGTAAAAAGTATTGGGGGAAACAGGTAAATATTGTATACGTAGTTTTGAGTATAAAGATAAGTGACCTCCCCGGGGGCTCTCAGTGTGCTCATGGCTGGCTTGCTGTGCAGACCTCTGTCGGGCCGAGAGAAAATCTTTTAGATAAAAACTAATAAACACTGAAGACCGAGAAAAAACCTGAAGCCTCTTCTCGTCCTTTGGAGCGCGGGCTGCCCAAGGCCACCCCGAGCCTTTCCAGGTCATTAAAACAGCCGAGAAACCAACAGTCAAGCATGCTAGAACACAAAGGAAGTTGAGTATCTTGACATTTATTCTTGGAAAACAACTATCTGAACTTCATGGTTAAAGAAGTAACTTTTCCACAGAGAGGAAAAATGTGAAAATTAGGACTCCCTGAAGAACTATAGTTTCCATGGGGACCAAATAATAAATATTGGTAATACTAATACTTTTCTCCCCTGGCAACCACAGCATTTTACCCAGCTCATAACTGTAAATGTAGCCTCTGGCACAGCAGTGCACAGCACGGCTGTCAACAAAGCAGAGAAGTGTATATTTTTGACCAAGGGCAAATTAAGATTAAACCTTGTCATTCTTGATGAGCAACAACTCCCCTCCACCTCCATTTTTCCTACATCAAGCTGAGAGCTAATGCTTAGGTGTCTACTGGGAAGACAGGGCAGTGATGAAGAGATGCCCTCTGCTGCTATTGTGCAGCTTCCACCAGCCCAGCACTACACAGAAAGAGCAGACAAGGCTCTGCTTCCCAGTGGATGGGGCACCCTGTGATGTTCTCACCCTGCCTGTGTGCTCAGCTTCCATAAGCAAACTGGAGACAATTAAAGAACTCTGTCCCTAACTCTGTTTGCAGATGTATGAATAAAGAGTGAGGCTACACCAACAGCAGAGTGAAATGAAGATATAACACCAGCTCAGCATACAGCTGTGTGGGAGGCAAGAAGGATTACACACTCTGCAGCAAACTGGCAAAACAAGGATTTCAGTTACCATTTCCAGACATTTGCTAAAGGTATGCAGCTGCTGACTAACCACCAGCCTAGGAAGGTGAAGGGCTGCATTGACGGTGCCAAGGCTGGTGTGCCTAACTTCAGGTCAGAGCACAAAACTGCTTCTTCCTTCACCCTGTGCAATCAAATGGCCCATCAACAAGCACCTTTCAGCCTAACCCTCAGGCATTGGCTTGTAGCTGGTAAAGTTCACACTTCAAACCTCTTCTCTTCTGCCTCTCCATTTGTCTACTCAGCTCCTTTCAGATACCTCTATTAACAAATTATTCTAGATTTTACCTCTCGCAGCTTGATTGTGGCAAAGACTGTACTTCCTGCCCACACAATCTCTGCTGCTCTGATCCACAGCATTTCTGGTGGCAAGTTGCCACCACCTTGATAGCATGACAAATCATTTCTGTTAGAGCTCCCTTTCTGTGT
Source organism: Melospiza melodia melodia (assembly GCF_035770615.1). Taxonomy (NCBI): domain Eukaryota; kingdom Metazoa; phylum Chordata; class Aves; order Passeriformes; family Passerellidae; genus Melospiza; species Melospiza melodia. The sequence continues at coordinate 11,205,595 of NC_086196.1, read as the reverse complement.
CTCCCACACATTAGAAAAAGCAGGTCATTTTTTTTTTTTTTGAGAAGAAAAACAGAGATCAGATAATTGATATTTATAAAATTTTTAATTGTGCAAAGAAATCCATGTGTGACAGCCTACACATAGTCTTTGTCTTCCTCAGTAGGGGTTTAATGAGGACAACTGTTCATTTAGTAGATGTTGACTCACAGAAGGTTTTCAAGCCTTCACTCAGAGCTCTGCAGGGCAGGTGATGGAACACTTTAGGAGAACCCGTATCACTAAGCACAACAGGCTGAGCTCTGCAACACCCAGACCCTAGGCTGTGTGCCTTGGCAAGCTGTGATTTCAGCTGTAGTGAGGTATTAGTGCTGCTATAATGACACTGCTGGCTCTTCTCTTTCCTCTCCATTTGCAGATGCCAAGTGTGGATTAAAACGAAATGCATACATTTTTAATGCCAGCACTAAGCACTTATAGCAAGCACTTTTCAAGCTGAATAAGCTTTGCTATCATTAATCATTAATGTGGTTAATTCTCCTCCTCAACCTGTTTAGGACTATTGCCAAAGCCTACTCAAATTGCTTCCCTTTCCTCTCATTTTCCAAGAAACTACACAGTTCATTCCTGTCATGAGCAGTGTCCCTGGCCTTTCCCTTCCCCTTGATGGGGCACTGGCTGCTGCCTTCTCAAAAACAGCACAGCCAAGTGCACTTCTCATGCTTCACCTTCTGAGAAATGCCTCAAGGCTACAAAACATTGCTGGAAAATAGGTAGAGGATAAAACATGCTATCCACTCAAGACTCCCCTGAGACTTCTTGGGTAGAGAGAGAGGAACCCAAATCAGTTGCAAGAGAATTTGATGCACAGGGTAGCTGTGGCTTCTCTTGAGAGCAGACGCAAGACATTCAACTTGTATAAGATTGGCTACAGTACCAGAAATGCAGCAGCATGCAAGCAACACAACAAAGCAGGATTAGGTATTCAATCATATACTATGAAAAATTAATTGTAAAACAATTACAAAAAAATGACAAATTTTTGCAAATTTTCTATGCAACTTGACTCAATGCTGGAAGAAATTATTTTCATAGTCCTTCCATTAAGGCAATAAAGTACTCTATAGCATGAGCAAAAAATGTAGGAGCGTAGGTCACCCCAAACAACATTCAAAATGAAGTCTATTACATAACTTTTCTCAGAGAAAACAAGAGCTAAAATTAGATACCTAAGGCATGAGATTGGAGTAAGGTTACAAGAGTACACTGATGTATATAAAAGCAATATGCTGAGGAACATCTTCATTATTCCTCTAATGGATGTGTGTCAGAAGAGACCAGTTAGCTCCCCTGAGCACTACTCTTGTATTGTTCCCTGTGCATGCATGCTCCTTGTTCAATACATCCCTGCCCCGTCCTCCTTCCATCCCTGCTGTCCTTTCTGACACATGCATAACTTTTTCTGTCATCTGGTAACGCATGAATCCTACAGGCATTTGCTGACCCCATGACAAAGGGCAGAAGCACATCCATTTTTAGGAGTTTTGGCCCAGATCCATTCCCTCACAAAGATCAACCGAGACTCCAATTCAGCAGCAGTTTTACTATAAGCTGCCTATATAAATTGGGAGCACTTTTTTTTTCTGTTGCCTCAGAGACAGATGACTAATAAAGGAATGACTTTCTGAAGCTGCCAAGCACAGTGCAGTATTTAAAGCTCAGTAAGATGTGTTGCACTTCTAACCTCTGTACATCAAGGATTGTGCCACAAGGAAGGTATGTGCTCTGACCACTCAAGTGCCATGGCTTTAGAGCTTCATATCTTTTTGTTTAATGTTATAAAGATCAATAGACCCTATATAGGAATCAAAATGCTTATTTTTTGCCTAATTTCAAAACCACAACACAATCTTGCTCTCTTGCATTTAGCTCTAACAAACCTGCATGGGCCACAGCAAAATTTTTGGGTTTTCCTTTTCTTTTAGAAGAACTCCAGGAATAATCATGCTTACTTCTGATGTTGGTGCTTTGATTTATTTCTCCTGACATCAAACCCCAAATAAACCCCACCATAATACCAAAAAAGGAATCTTGACTTTCACTGTTTACATGGGGGGGCAACATTTATCTACCATCTACTTTGACAGAAAAAATGTGTTCACTTGGCACATGAGGTCATTTTTCAATACAAAATGTACATAATTAAAAACATTTGGAGATGGTTTGGGAAAGTTATAACTAATTTATTTTTAAGAACATTTTATTGCTACTATTGCAGCAAACAAGGAGCAATTTTTCAAGATGCCACTTATTTGAGTTAGGCAGACAAAAAGATTATCCTGCACTGTTTTCTTAACAGCTGATAGGTGGAATTTGTTAAAATGTAGACTTCTGACTACACTAATGCTGTGATGCATGTGCCAAATCATATGGGAAAGTTTTAAATCAGTTCATGGATTTGGAAAGGCGAAAAACACATGACAAGAGTGAAGTATATCATCACTACACAATTTGATTTATTTCTTAAACCTTCAAATGTATTTTAGTGCTGGCACTAGGCCATAGCCATCACCACATGAAGTGTGCACTACATGCAGAATCATCACATGCTGGTATTGGAAAACAATTTTTAAAAAACCAAAACACATGCACCAATAAAACTGAAAAGGAGGAAAATAAAAACAAGAAATCTAGCATTTAACAAGTTCTAAAAAAGAAAGGGAATTAATTTTTTACAATTTATTTAGTAGCAATTAATATTAAAGTTAGGCAAAGGCAGTGCACAAATATTAACCTTGGAGATAACCCTGCACTTTGGGCAGACAATAACTAGGAGTTTACACTGCACTTCAGAAACACAAGGAAGGGCTGACATGCTTTCTCAACAAGGGAGTTTTTTAAAGCTCAAGCTAAAAATCTTTTCAAAGAGGATAATTATTAACATGTAGACTAAATTGTTGGTCTCAAATTCTATATCATCTGCAATCCAGGATTAGATGAACATCTAAAAATATCATACATAATTATACACACACATATAATTACATAAACTTGCATTCAACCACATGAAGACTCGGGAAAAGCTGGTTGGTATTTTGTGATCCATGTTACAAGTGACATCAGGATATGTACATGCAAAGATCCCTTTGGGCATTGCATTCTAGGGTAAGAAGATTCTTCTGTATGAAGAATATGAAAGGATATTGAGTGAGAAGCACTTATTTCGTGTCTTGTAGCTAAAAATCTACAGTTTGGTCTATGGGCTGCTTTTATGCTAACAGGATACTAAGCCAAAGCTCAAAATTCATGTGATGGGGGCTACACAGATGACCAAAACTACTTCAGCATCAACTGCAGTTGGCAGTATTTTTATGCTCTACATACTGGAAAGTTTTCTTTACACTGCTTTGAAATTAATTCTAAGAAGGTAATATCTTTTCCTTCCATAAGACAGGGCAATACCAAGGTTATTCTGCTGCTCTGTGCAAGCTTCCTAAGCTAATTCTGCAGTCAGTCTGGTGAATAAGTAGAATTTATACTCTTAGACAAACTGCCTGTAAATCTTTTGGGTAACATGATGTAATGTCCTATTTTAGGTTCATATTAGAACAGTGCAGTGATGTAGTGTGCAATACTCACTGGGGCAGGAGGAGACAGCATGTGTGAGAGGGAGTGAATTTCTTTCACTACAAAAGAATCTGAGTGTCTGTGTCTCGGGTAAAGCCTAACACTCCTGGAAAAATAGCTCCCTTCCTTTTGTCCAAATAACAAATTCATTCTGAATACCATTTTCTAGAAATATTTTCCACTTAGACAAACCTGAACAATTTCAAGAAGAAAAACTCCCCTAAAAGAAGCAGCCTGCATCTGGGGTGTTCTGATAAAGGAAGAATGATAAAACAAGGCTAGAGCCTTCCCTATTCCTGAAAGAGATTTTTGTAGCCATATATAACTATCATATGCTACCTTTTTAAATATTTCAGTGCATACTTCTTAAAGTAACAGGAATGCTTATCTGGTAATAGGACAAATAGGACAGAATCATAGCATAACTGAGGTTGGGACATACCTTACAGATCCTATAGTTCCAACCCTTTTGCCATAGGCAGGGACACTTTCTACTAGACCAGGTTGCTCAGAGCTCTATCCAAACTGGCCTTGAACACTTCCAGAGATGAGGTACTCGCAACTTCTCTGGGTAACCTGTCCAGTGCCTCACCACCATCATAGTAAAGAATTCCATCCTAGTATCTAAACCAACTCTCTTTCAGTTTGAAGCCATTCCCACTTGTCCAATCACTACATGCCTTTATAAATAAAGCCCCTCCAATTTTCTTGTACAGCCTCCTAGTTGGACTCCCTGTAGGAAACCCCACCATAAAGTTACCTGTCCCTGCCCTCCCTTTAATCCTGACCCATAAGCTTTTGGTCGTCTCCTTAGTCCCCAAGTGTAGCTCCACAACCTCCAACTGACATATAGTGACACCTCCACGTCATTTCTTCTGCCTGCCCTTCCTAAAGAGCCTGCATCCTTCCATTCCAACACTCCAGTCACAAGAGCAATATTATTTAATCTTAGTGTTTTACAGAAAAAGAAAACTACTTACCGAGAAATTTCCATGGTATACTTACCGCACACAAGAAAACATGTGCAAGAAAAGAAAAAGAACAGTAGGTTCCTCAGAGAGGTTTTAAGCTTCTTTCAAATTTACTACATGGCCTTTTTGTGTAAAGCAGTTATAATCCTGCCTCAAATCTATTGTTGTTTAATAACAGGCTCAACTCAAAACCACTCTTGCACTGCAGCTCCAGAGTGAACAATTCTCTACAGCAGACCTACAGCCTGGCTTTTTAATATCACCCTAATCCTACTTAGCTGACAAGAGACTTACTGGAAAATATCTATGCACACTTAATCACAGAGATCTGCTGGAGGCATATGCCTGACTGTGGGAGCAATTTTTCTTGTTTACTAGATAAACTGTCAGCTATACTGACCAAATCTGCAAGCAAAAGATACATTCAACTTCCCAAACCATGTAGATCTGAGACAGATGCACATTAGACGTGTTTAATGTTTGTGGTAATACTTTGAACTTAAATAATTTCCACTTCTACAGACATCTTTCCAGAAATAATTATCTACTTGCAAAGAAATCTTCACCATTAGAACTCACAATTTTATTAACCCTAATTTATCATTTTAAGAATAAATCACAGGAAGAACAAATTCACTTATCTTGACAAGCAGTACTTCAAATCTAAAAGCAGTAACAGAGAACTGTCTTACATGTTTATCCTTTATATCCTTTGTTTTGTTACAGAGACAAAAATTCTGCTACACAAGCATACCAACCCTTGACTCCAAGAGAAGCACCTGCAAGGCACTCCAGAGCTCTGCAACAGGGAAATACCTAAAGCCTCATGCTGTGAACAAGAAGGTACACACTGAGAGAGACTTTGGCCAGGACCAGGGAGAGATAACATCACAGCTGATACATGTTTTTCCCAAAGTGGCAAGCAGTTTGGAAGACCCCTGTTTGACAGGTTTCTCGCCTCTATCCTCCTGATACTTGGCCTATTTTAAAGATACTTTTTGTTTGAAATTGCCATGGGTAAACGCCTCTTTTCCCCACCATGCTGTCAATGTTTAAAGACTCCCTCAGCTGTTCTGTAGCCCTGTTATAGACTATTTTGCCAGTCTAAACACAGTCACATAATCTTCCCTGTGGATGATGGCCAAACAGGATGAGGGCTGGGAAAGATAAACACAACCCATGTGCTTCCATGTCTGAGGACAAACCATCTAAGCATTCTTCCCTGAGCTGTAAAAATTATTGTTGTCCAAGAACCCTTGTGCTCTCAGCAGCTGATGTAATCCTAGTATGGGGACTGGCCACATCCTGGCAGGAGCAGGAACTCACCCATTGCAAATTCTGCTGTAGTTAGATTCCTCCTGTGGACAGCAGAGTAGACTTTGCTGCATTGGTTCTACCTCTGTCCAAATGCCTTCTGACAGTACACCCAAACATCACAGCAGTCCCTGGTACCTGCTTCTTAACGAATGCAAACAACAACTCACAGACAAGATGTTTGTATCACCCCTTTGAGACCAGCCTCCAAATCCTCCACAGGAGACTGCACCAGCTTGAGTACAGGGAACAGCACCATTAGGCCATCAGTCAACAAATGATGAAGTAAGGCAAGAAGAAATGTATTATCAAGAAAGCAGAAAGAAGAGCCTTGATGACTACTTCAGCTTGAGAAATGTCAGGACATGGCAAACAGCCTCTGAGACACAGCAATCAATGGCTGCAGAAATCACAAGCAAAACCAAGCAAACAAAACTAAAAGCACTGCAAAAACCACTGCCTTTCTCCAGCTGAGTATCTTGAAAGAGAAAGCAACAAAGACTAACAGCTGCCCAGCCTTTGAAGTGGTGGGCTTGTTTATGCTTTTTTATATACACTTTTATGGCTGTGTACTGTAAAATTTATAAAGTTGAACAATTTTTCTTCAGAGGAATCAATCACAGCAGCAGACAGCAAAAAATGGCCAAATGACACAAGGATAATAGCTTGTGATACCTCTTCATCTTTAAATAGGTATTTCAAGTGGATGTACAGGTAAACTTTTTTCATTATGAATTTTTATCCCCCCATTACCTTGCACAAACTTTTTGTTCTCACCTATTTAGGGCTGCAATTGCTAAAAACACACAGCAAACTTTAGAAAAATTAATTTATATTCAAATGCCAACATATGTGGGATGAAAACCAAATATTCTGAAGGAAAAAAGCACCACAAAAAATTCGGTCTTATATGCTTGAGAAAAGTTTATTCTATTTCACAACCAAAATAGCAATTCTGAGTGGGAGGAAAATACACCTGCAGCAAACAAAGGCCCTTCCCTTTTCACATGCAAAACCCTATGCAAACCAAAATGAGCTAGTTTTCCCAACAGCCTGATGAAGAGAGATAATCTAATTTAGTGACATCACACAGGAGAGGAGAGCTGAAGGCTCTGGATCAATTTTAGTTTTCACCCAGGGTTCTGTGGTACCTATTTATTAAAGCAGGGAGTTCTGCCATCCCACCACCTACAAGACAAGTGAGAATGCAGCCAGCCATGTCAACTACTATGCAAACACACAGTGACCTCTCACCATGAAGCCTCTATGACACATAACATCAAGATTAGTATCAGTTCTCTGCTGAGGTTGGGGTATATGAGCACAAGCAGCAAGCTCTAAGCTTTGGTGGTGGGAGACAGAAACATTATAGCTGCTAAGAAGGACCTTGAACTCCATAAAACCTCACAAGCCATTAGTTTTCCCCCTCCCTCCTGTCTCTAAGCAAGTGAGGCATTTCCTTTGGTTAGAGGTGAGGAACAGCCTGGTGTCAGCACAGCGCTGCCCTGCTAAGGTAGGCTTCTGTTGGCAAGCAGAAAGAAGCTACACAGGAACAGGAAGGCAGCCAAGCCCACCTGTTTGATCCACATTGCTCTTGGTGTCTGCCTTGCCTTGGGGGAAGGAGAGGCTGATGCTGCCTCTGCCTCATTTGGAGTGAGGGATAACACTGAGTAAAATCACTTTTTTCTGTCCTTCTACTCAGAGAAGCTCCATGCGCTTCTGGTCAAGCATGACAATGAGAAAAAAAAAAGAGGTGCCTGATATCAGTTATAGATAGGATAATTGCCTTGCTGGTCATCACCCTGAGAGGAAGCTCAAATAGCAGAATGATTAAAATTAAGAAGATCCATAAAAGCAGTCACAATTAGGCAAATTCAGTAATCCTGTTTAAAAAGGACTAGTGATAACAGAAGTCTGTCACTATGCTACTTGGGATAGAATACAACAAACTTAGAGGGACACCTAAAGGTCCAGGTAAGATTAACCAGCTGGCTCAAGTGCTTAAGGTAGAGCTTAGGGTAAGAATCAGAGTATGAGTATCTGCAAAGCAGTGTTAGTTTCAAACACCAAAGTTGATCCATATGTGCTATCTGACCAAAAAGAAAGTACAAACAGGAAGCAGAAAGCAGGTCTTAAGCTTAGTCTTGTTATTTTCTAACTGTTGGTGGCTCCCTCCTTCGTGTACCTGACCACAGTTTCTCCTTCTATTGGAAACAAGATAGACTACAGAGGAGTAATCAAATTTTTTCATCAAAGACAAGTTTTCTGTCATGCTTCATATGTCTTCTAGACATTTGCTTGCTTGGACAGACTTTGGTTTTAAGTTTGAGTAAAGTAAGCAATGAATCCACTGGTACCAGAATGATCAGTGGTGCATATCATCCTGAAGGGAACTTAATCTCATGTGAGGTCAAAAGGAGCTTAGCCTGTCTTGAGTAATAGTGGCATCACTGCACTTGAGTGCAGTGATAGTGGCATTATCACTGAGCCATAGTGGCATCACTGCACTTGGAACACATTGACACATCTATGTGTGTGTTTTATATATATGTATAAACTATACATATTTATGTACACAGATGTACATGCAAATCCTGAACCAGAAAACATTCAAGCAACTAACTGCTTGACTTCCATGCAAGAATATCAACTTGAAAAAAACCTGTTGCAACTTTAGCACAGATACAATTGGTAACACATCAAAGAAACATCCTGCTCATGAAGATGCATGTTAATTTCATCACAGATTACAAAATAATCTGAGTTTCAGACAGGAATTGGATAAAATTGCTCCTTGTTTATCTCCTGAAATTCCCTTGAAAAAGCAAAGGCTAAGTAGTAAGTGAAAAAATTTAGTACAGCAAATAATACAAAAAAAAAAAAAGTGGTGTTCTCTGCTTTACTCTCTTTTTTCTTCTCTAAGTGTAAATCTTTCTGAAGAAAACATGTAAAACTAATTACTTCTGAGGCAAGCAACTGCTAAGTGACTATCTATGTAAGATTATTAGCTATGTACTGTGTGCTATTTAAGTGGGGAAAAATTTTAATAAAAAGATATTCAGGTGTTTTGATCCAAACTTACACAAGCACATTTAAGATTGGTCCTATTGTTAACATTACTCTACTTGTTTGCCCCGTGATAGTACTCAGAAAAACAAAGAAAAAGCTAACAGCAGGTTAGCTTGTTTTTCTCTCTGTTTTTTAGACTTATGTTTCTCTGGCACCTCAAGCAATCCAACAATGGATTTGCTTGATGTACCAGAGAAAATACATTTTCATAACATTCCTAATGGATGAGATATACAAAACTTGAGAGCTCACAGCATTGTCTAGGCATTAGTGATCACAATGATAAAAACAATAATGGAATATTGTACTAACTGGCAAAATAATACTATGGGAAATTGTAATGCCTGGGCCTTATCAGCAGAGGAGTGGCAGTCTGCTCTATTTAATCCATGCACAGCTCTGCCAGAAAGCAAACGGAAACAGTGTCCCCATTCTATCTTTCTGAATGGAAATGCTGTGCTACTGTACAAGTGTCAGGAAGAGACAATCCTTCATGGTATCTTTACTACAGCACTTCTGTGATTATAAAGAGTCAAGACTTGCAGACAGAAATATAGGATTTAGAGACCTGTACATTGATCCAAATGTTGCCAACACAGCAGTAGTACTGCACTTGAAAGATCTCTTTGTAGTACATACTCATGTTGTTGGCTGGCTGTGATTTAGACAGAAAGGCTAGACCTAGTGGTAAAAGCTGTAGTAAAAGTAGTTCTCACACTTCTACAGACATTCCTTTTTCTTTTTTGCTCATATTCCTGGAAAGACCACCGTTAATGTACAAAAAAAAAGAAGCCTGAAGAAAACTACATATTGGTCAAACAATAGCAAAGCAGATATGAACTGGGTCTACTGTACGTAGACTCCATGCAAAATCTTGAGTCAAAAGGCTCCTCTTTTTGATTGTTTGGCCATTTACAAAGCACAGTTCATACACCGTGTCCCTGATGTTTCTGGGAATCATTGCTGAGGTAACACCAGTGGAGGATTCTGCATATATCTGTCACACTCCTCCTTAACTACTGTCAATAGGCCAAACAACCTTGCTAGACTCATGGGACTATTTTCTTTAGCAATTTATCAACCTTCAGGCTGGCCCAAAGGTAGAGATGAAGGCCTTGGGTTTTAGGTGAAGGCCTGGGCTGTAACAGGTTTATAGCTGTTGCCTCTTGCATTTATTGGGATTGATTCTTAATACTTCCTTCACCATTATCAAGGAAAGCAAGGGTAATACTATCTATTAATTCATGAGAAAGTTTTAGGACAAAAATTTTTTCAGGGCACTGAAAGGTCACTATATAAGCTTATTAGTGGCAAACAAGAGGCAGACAAACTACAAAAATTTCTTTAAACACGACAAAGCTGAACAAACTATTCAAGTCAATCAAATACTAGTAAAAACTGGTTTATGATTCCACCTGAACAGAGTTCAAAATGCAAACTCCATGTCATCAGTCAGATTACGATATCAGCTGCCTAGAACAGGTTATCGGTAAAGGTTACACATCTGATGTCTGTAACTGGTTATATCTGCAAAACAGCTGTAAGAGTCAGCAACCACATTCTAACCAAAAAATCAGAAGATTGGGGATGACAGTAAACATTGAAAGGAGCAAGGTGAAGATGAAAAAATGTATTTGGTAGCTCAAGCATTCTGCTGCCATGGAAATGTTACTGAAAACTGACATTTAAATATTATCTGCATTCAAGCACCAGGGAGAAACACAACACTCATCTGTAAGCATTTGAAGAGAAGAGTTTTCATAAAGCCTTTTATTTTATATGCTTTTGCATGCTTGAGCAACATTTCTTTCACAGTAGATCTACCTGTTCCATTGGCTGCCTCCTATATCTTCAATAACCATCAGGAAAAATGAAATCTACTATTAAAAAAAAAGTAGTATTTCCATGAAGAAAAAATGAAAAACTAAAATCTTTGATCTTAAGTATTAAAAACATACACCAAAAAAATCTTCTCTGGGAAGGACTTTTTAAATTAATTTTTAAAAAGTCACCCAATCCCATGTCTGAGTCTATAATACCATATCATAAACCCTTGGGAAATTAAAGTCTGAGCATCATGTATGCCACAAATTCTATTCTTACTGATAATACTCAAATTTTTCCTCTACTGAACCATCATTACAAGGTTTTTGGTGTAAAATTGCACCACCTATTGCAATATTTAATGAACTAAAATTTTAATTTAAATTCAGTATTAGGGATGGAAACTGACTAGGTAGTTTCCTCTGATCCTAAACCAGCAATATTCATTAACTGTGATGATGATGTTCTTTGTCAAATACTACACATGTCCCCCAGTATTTAACTGACAAGATTCTTGTTATTCTGGGTAGGCATTTGTACAATATGGTAATGGAAGCCTGTTTTGTGACTAATTATGAGGCAGTGAGATTAGAATCTGTAATACATTAAATACTTTAAATACTTCTCTAGCTACAAGTGTGTGCATGGCTATGCTGGTACCATTGAAAGGCACTTAAAGAACAATGCAATCATCAGGCACCCTCAACATAGGATCAAAAAGAGAAAGACTGTGTAACTAATTTGATAACCTTCTATGACAAGGTCACCTCTCTGGAATTAAGAATTAGGCAGTGCATGCACTCTCTCTGGATTTTAGTAAAGCTTTTCAAAGTAGTAAATACTGTCCCTCTCAGCACCCTTCTGCACAAGCTGTCCAGCTGTGAGATGAGCTAAGTGTAAAACCGGGCTACAAAGGTTGTAGTGAATGGAACTACATTTGCTTGGCACCAGCACTGTTCCTCAGAGCTCAGCTCTAGTGTCAGTTGTGTTCAGCATTTTGGATCCAAGAATCAAATGTACCATTAGCACATTTCATGATGATACAAAACTGGAAACTGCTGCTGATACTGTTGAGGGGCAAGATGCCTTGCAGAAGGATCTAGATAAATAGGAGCAGGGAAATTATTAATGGCATGAAATTTAACAAGTTGAATTGTCAGTTTCTGCACCTGGTATGGAGTAACACCGGGCACAAGTATGAATCAGGAGGGAAGTGGCTGGAGAGCAGCCCTGCAGAAGGACATCTGGGGTGCTGGATGACAGCAGCTCCATGTGAGTCAGCAGGCAGGAGGGCAAAGCCCATCCTGGGATCACCAAACCCAGCATTGCCAGCTGCTCAAAAGAGGTGATTGTCCCACTGTGTTCAGAGTTCAGCCCCACCTTCAGCACTGGGTGGAGTTCTGGGCCCACCACTTCAGGATGTGAAGATCCTTGGATGTATCTCCAGAGGACAACAAAGCTGGTGAGAGGGCTGGGAGGAGCGTCCTGTGAGGAGCAGCTGAGAACCTGAGGTTCATCTAGTTTGGAGAGAATGAGACTGAGGGGTGACCTCATTGCTCCCTAAAGCTTCTTGAGGAAGGAAAGTAGAAAGGGAGGTGCTGAGCTCTTCTCCCTAGTACCCATTGACAAGACACATGGGAGAGGTTCAAAGCTGCACCAGGCAAGGTTCAGACTGGACATAAGGAAGCACTTCTTTACAGAGAGGGTGACCAAACACTGGAACAGGCTTCCCAGCGTTTATGAGGTATTTGGACAATGCCTTTTAACACCATGCTTTAGCTTTTGATGAGCCATGAAAGTGCCCAGGCAGTTGGACCACAGATCATGGTTGAAGTGATCCCTTTTAACTGAAAGACTATTCTCTTCCAAAGTTAAAAAAAAAGAAATTCAAACAAAGACCTCAGCACCCAACAAAAACCCAATCAATCACAAAACTACCACCAGTAGTCTTTGATATTCAATTAAATGTGGGCATTACTCCACCAAGGTCTCTAATATTTCTGAAAAAAAAGTGAAGATTTCGTCAGCCCTCCCATTCAGTCCAACTAACTAGAAGATGCTTTTATAAGGTACATAAGGAGCGCCAAAACCACCCCCAGATCCAAGCCATTGATAGATAAAAGGGAAAGTGTGAATAACCTTGTTAAGCAGATAACTACACAGTATACTCAAATGCTGAATAATTTATTTATTTTTTATTGCAGGCAAACAAAGGTTTACTTCCTAGCTTTTGCGTCAAGTACACAGCAACAGTATTTATTTCCACCACACGATCAATACTTCAGGGTGAGTCCCTCCCAGCAGAAACACCCTATTTCTGCAGTTAAACTTATGTCATGTTTTTTTATGTCTAATAAAGAGCACAAACTCACCAGGGTACAGAAGATGCATTGGCATTGTGCTATTGTTGTCATCTGCTCCACGGGGTATTCACCAAGGCAGAGCTTACAGGACACTAAAGGGTCAAGTACCAAGTCCCAGGTAGGCCTGTATCTTGCTGTAGTCATTGCAGAGTAGTCTGAAGAACAGCACAAAAAGTAAAGATACTCCATTATTTCCTTATACTGATAGTCAGTACATCTCTGCCATCAAAAATCACATTGTCAGACATTGCCTGTTGAGTTTGTTTTTTTCTAGCAACCAAACTAACCAACATAGTTAACTTGACAGTGCCAGCATTTGCATTCCCTTGTATATCCCCTGCCTGATAGAACTGGCATATAGAAAGCAGAAGGAAAAATAACCCCACACACAATACACTAAACAGATGAAGCAAACAGGAATACCCTTAAGCCACAGGCTTTTGTCACACATTACAAACAAAAATCCCATTTCCAATTCCTGTGATTTTCATCACTAGCTACAAGCTTTCTCTGACAAACATTAAAATTTTCTCATGACGTTCCTTAACCTCAGCTACCCAGGCAAGACTCAAAAGGTCTTTCATAAGCCAGGCATTTATTATGCCCTTTTCCAGCATGATGATATTTCAACTCACAGAGCCAGATATTTTTGTTCCCAGGAGCATGACAGATCAATCAGTTTGCTGTTAATTTTAGCAAGAACAATAAATATTTTGAGTACACTGCAACTTTTAGCCTGCAATTTCCTCCAAGCCTTTCAATATGCTGAGAGCACAACTTTGTTGTAGCAACAAGCATCTGGGGCAAATAAGAGCACAAAGTAAGCCATAAGAAGAGGTTAAAATAACCTATATATCACCCTCAAGACAGTGATAGGATAAGATCATGCAGAGCATCTTTATCCTAGGCTTCAGGGCCCAGATGGTGTGCTGTCAACTGACTAAGCAGAAAGAAAATCTCACACGTAAGAAATGTATTCCCAAAGAGAAAAGTTAATTTATGAATTTTACATGAAGAAAAAACAAAACAAAAACCCACACACTCCCCCAAAACATCTAGGGTAACTTATGGAGTACATCAAATTTTAACAACATATTTACTAGCAATGTTTTATCACTGTGACATTGACCTCCTGAGCATAGAAAATTCACATCCCAAGCTGTTGAAAGGTTCACATTATCATGCCTTCCTCCTACCCAAAATTAGGTAGTTCCTTACCATCGTTACACCAGCAGTTATGTTACTCAAATCACGGTCACAGTTTTTTCAGGGTTTGTTTTCTTTTCTTTCCTCTTTTTTTCCCCTCTGCCTCCACTACTCCTTGCAGGAACTGCTAAATTTTTAACTCATATATGTGAACTTTGCAAACCTCCAGAACTGTAACAAACTAATGCTTACTAGACTAGATTTAGGCAAATGTTCAAGAAAAATGTGCTTTTTGTCCCCCAAGAAATCACGTGCAGACTTCACAAACATTTCCTTGAAGTCCAAGTCTTTGATATTCAATTAATTGTAGGCATGACTCCACCAAAGTCCCTAACATTTCTGAAAGAAAGTGAAGACTTTGTCAGCCCTCCCATTCAGTCCAATTCAGTAGAAGATGCTTTTTATGATGTACGGAAGTACCACCAAAAGATTTTTTTCCTAGTGCAGTCAACAGGGAGACGAGGGGTGAGAGAATAAAGGTTAAGCAACCCCATTTCCAGGGCTGCTCTCGAGCACTTCCTCTGGAAGTCCACACACCAACTCAACACTGTTTCAAAGCAAAAACATGGAACAGCCCCACAGACCAGCACAAGAATAATGGCTCCACCTCACAAAATACAACTGTGCTGTGCAGTCTTTTCTGAGACTTCAACTTGAAAGTCAGACATGGTGATATGAATGAAACCCCATGATTTCTAAGGCTACTAGACTGCTTCTATACTTCACCACTACTTTTTCATTTCACTCACAAATTACTAGCAAAACCAATTTCCTTCTTCCAAACTTTGGTTTATCTGACATACACAGATTCATGAAGTATTTGAGAAGTAGTGACCAAACACATCTGCACTGGCTGCTATTAGTTATTTGCTTGTCCTGCCTAGTCTATTGCATATCTGATGCTTATGGTTCCAAGTAGATGAAACCAGGAAATGAACAACAAAGGACAGATTACCTTAAGGATGCACTTGCATACAGCAGGCAGACCAAAATCACAGCAAATTTTAAGATGTAGAATCTGACACAATTCAGACTAAAGCTCACTGAATGTATGGCATGGTTCAATTCAGAAAAAAAAAATCTATATATTCAGTGTGGGTCAATAAGTGACAACAAAGGGAAAATATCAAGCTTCCAGCACCAAGGCTTAGCCTCATTTTCTAGGATATTCAGTAGAGGTTTACTGGTATCACTGTGGTAATTCCACTTTTGCAGAACAACTATACTGCAACAACACCTCACTGGCAAATATTTCTCCTCTTTGTCTTTTGCAAAGCAAGAATCAATCAAATTAAAATGCCTTTCAAGTTGGCTTTTAATAGACCAGCAGAAACCAGCTGCCCATACAGTTGGCATCTATTCCATGCTGAATTCAGCCATGGTGATAACTGAGCAAAATCTGAATTCAGCCTCAAATGGTAGCCATTCCTGCTCTCCCCTCCTTGCCAAACACCTTCTTTTAATAAAGAAATTTTACATTCACAATGGGGCAAGGAGAGGACACAATGTCACTGATGCCATTAAAGCAAGGACCAAGAAATTTGCCACCCAGCTCAAAAAGGCTTGGACAAAATCCTCCACACCCCACTGGATCATCTTTCCTGGGTACCCCTGTAAAGGAACACAGAATGAAGCTTTTCAATGCATGGATTAGGTCTTGTTTCATGATCATCCAGCACACTGCTGCAACTAAATAATAAGCTTCTCTGTTTACATCACACATTTAAAAAAGCTTTAAAAAAAAGCATAAAATCAAGCCACAAACTTGTAAGAGACAAGTAGAAAAACACCTTCTTTCAAAATCAGATTAAAACTCCTACTGTTCCACAACTGTGGCCTCTTATGGCTTCAGATTGCATTCTCATGCTTTCTAGTCATGTGCAATATCTCAGGGAGAATGCTAAGTAATTGCAAGAAAGACAAGGTAACTGGATTTCTAGAGGAACAAGATATTGAAAAACATCTTGGTGTGTCATTGTGTTGAATGATAGCACTAGTTACTCAAACAGCCAGTAGAAAATTCTGCCCCCGTGGTTTGGCTATTTAGTAGGAGGTCCCAAGAAATAATGCTAGTGAAGGTACAGCTCAACAAACCCCGGCACACTAAAAATGTAGTTCACTGGAGATTGCGTTTCTTGCCAAACTCAGTGCAAACATAAATATTGACAGCAGATACACCAAAATAGACTTGGAGGCACAGAAAATCAGAAGAGAAGTTGGTCATCAGTTCAAACTCCCAATTCTACTGCAGTCAAGGTCAATCCCATTTATGTATTTTTGCTGACTGTGGTCAGCAAAACGGTAATACTGAATTTGTAAGATATATGGTAAGATAGCACGTGATTTTCTGGGAAAGCATCCCAAAGCAAACTGGAAGTCAGAAGTATAGGAAATAGCTTTAGTAAGAGTTTGTTCAGAGCAGTCTTGTCATAAATAATTAACAATCTGACTAATGACTGTTTAATTCTTCAATCATGCATGTCTACACTGAAAGGGAACCTCTGTGTAAAGAGAGAGAAGGGACTGAAGTCTTCTTACTGTAATAACAAAATATATATGAATGTGACTCTTAGGCATTCCTGGAGATGTGCATGGAAAAGGAAACTTTCATTATTTCTGAAGAATTAAGTGAACATGAACTATTTCTGAACAGTAATCCCTCAGCTTTTGGTCCACCTACACAGACTACATTTTCTAGTGAGAACAAGTGGCTGATAACATCTGAATAGAACAATTCTTTTTAGGCCTCAAAGAGTCGCAGAAAACAGTGAAGCAGAAAAACTGTGAAAACCTCTATGGAAGCAGAAAATAATGCAACTTTCTTCATAAAATTCATTCAAGAAATCATAAAACAATAAGATTTTTTATTGTACACTAGTCAAGTATTTTGCAGCATTGTACATTTAAACTGCAATTGCATCATTAACACTTAGGATGCATGACTGCCTATGTGAGAAGAGTGACTAGAAAATAGGGATAAATAGAAGTCATATGCAGCACACTTGCTGGTGGGTCTTTTCCACCAAGCAAGACTCAAAATAGAGATTTCAGCAGAATCTCAATTTCAGCTTTAGGTCAAGGATGAGTTTAATTTCTAAATTAAGGGCCTCAGTTCCCACTCCTACCAGACAGATAGTTAATCAAGTACACTTAAGTCATCTGGCTTAAGGAGTTAACTTAATCTGAATTTATTGACATGATGAAAAGCATGAAAATAGTAATCAAAGGAAGGGACTAAAATGGGATTTAAAATTTGGTCTCAATCTTCTTTGTCCTTCTTTATCAAAATAACTCCAATACAGGCTACTAGATGAAATCAGACATCTGCTATAGTACAGTTTCAGTATTGTGTACAAGTATTTATAGATTAAAGAAGGATATAATACTGACTGCATTTCCTGCTATATAAAGTCAAACACATCTGTTAGTACAATTGTATGGTTTTTTTTAATATATAAAGTATGTTTCTATATTATGCATTTATACCACTAATATTTATAACAAATATAAATCTGTACAAAAACCTACATATTTTTATTTATGTGGAAGAAGCCCACAAAGGTCTCAAGCAGTCATCTGTAGAAAGGCTACTATAGTGCACTCTGGAACTGACACTGCCTACCACTTATTTAAAGTCAATATTTTTGACTTTGAGCCTTCCTCTGCAGCCACAGCTGTGGCTCATCACACACAATCCCACAGCCATGGGCCATACCCTCGGGGCAGCAGGGACTACCCCCCATGATCCAGGCTGGTGGCTGAGGGCATTCAGCAACAGTCCTGGGGCTTGCATTATTTGCTACCCCTCTGTCAGAGCTAGAACTCAATGCCATTTTTCTTTGCTCCTAGGCTTTTCCAAAGATCTTCAGAAGGATCATATGAAAGAAGCCTACATGACATAATTGACCACTTTGCAAATGTTTTGTGTCCATGGCACCAGTTTTTATTATGCAACTATATCACAGATAAGGTCATTTTAAAGTCACTTTATATAGCAAATTAATTATTACATCCACCCACCAGGTAGATTTTACAATAACAATCTGGCAGGCAGACTCCATATCTCTCACTTATCAGTCACAGTTAGTTACTGGCATCTATCACTGCAGTAGCTGTGTCTCCAAGTCTTCAGCTTCACTGAACTGCCTGGTAAAGCAGAATCGCTCTCCCTGATAGGTGTCAGTCACACTAACACAAGACTGATTTACATGGATGTTTAGGGATTACTAACTTCAGAATTTTGATGCCTGCCTTGCTTATATTCTTAAATCCTGTCAACCTTTCAAATGCCTACCTAAGTCTCCAAACTCATTCATAAATCTGATCCACAATCAGCTGCACAAGTCCAGCAGATAGATATCATCCTTTGAATTCCAGACAACCCCACTAAAGCCACATTCTTTATTCCAGCAGTATAACAGGCTGCTGTTTATAGGCATAACTTTTTTCTACATGTATGAAACTTCAGCTTAGAGTAGTGCAGAAAGTCATGTCAGCTTTGTCTATTGTGAGCTCTTCAGAGCTAGCCTTTAAGTCCCTACACAGACTAACCACCAACTTCAACGTCTCCAGGTTATCTTCAAGCTATTCCAAGGCCCAAGCCCAGAAGAGATAAAAGACCGGGTATAAAAAGCTTTAGAACGCTGTCAGCAACTGCAATCTCCTGGACAATAAAGCACAGGGGAAAGAAAATCTTACTTTGAGTTGAAACAATTATTCCAGGGACTTTAGTCCACTCATGAGTAGCCACTATGTTTCTTTGCTTTACCTCTCTGACTGATAAAATCCTCTATTTTAAATATTTATATATGTATCACACACACACATATGTATATGTATATAGGTGTACAGATATAGGTGTATAAATATACAAATATATAAAGATTACATTGAAACATTACAATGCCAATAAAAAAAGAAAGAATGTGTCTTTTCACTGATAAAAGGTATCTGAACAGTAACATTGAGCGCAAAACAGAATAGTGGATTGCTTCAGGGACAAATCACTGTTAGGGCATGTTAAAAGAAGAAAAAAAAATTCACACCGATTTCTTTGCTAAATACCTGGGTAAATTTTTTCTTGTTTGTTTTCTTGAGAAATTAGAATATTATATACAGCAACCATCCCTGCCAAAACATTAGACAATGGGGTTTGATTACTGCACAGACCATGACAGATTTTAAAGATTAGAAAAAGCAATGGACAGTTTCCAGATCTATGGATATGAGAATACTGCCTATCAAATACATGGGTGGGTAGAGAGGAAAAGATTTTATTGCAACAAATACAGAAAAATAAGAGATTGTTAAAACCCCTTCAAAAGAATACTACAAATAGACATGCCATAAGCTGTCCATGCAGAAGTGCCCCAGAGAGCTAGATCCGTGCACATATTCAAAAAAACACAGTCAGTGAATGTGACAGAGCCAAAGACTTTCCTGACCTTGCATTTTCCTATGTTTGTCACCAGCACTGGTGCCACTGTGGCTTCTTGTAGCACTGCCAACCAGCAGCAACCTGAAATAAACTGGGTGAGGCTCTTATTCAGATCCTGTAGGCAAGGGTGAAAACATTCCAAAGAAAAAAAGAATCACTTCATTTCATCTGAAAGAAACTGTCGATGGGAAAGGGAAACAGAAGGGGAAGAACTGGAAGAGTCAAAGGTAAGAAAAAATAAATATAATAAAAAGAAAAATGGTGTAATAAGTAAAACAGTTGAAAACATAGGAAAGACAGGAGAAATCTCAAGAAAATAGCTGAAATAAATCAACTTCCCAGCTCATCTCAGAAGTAGTGTACTTCTATACAGAATAAAATAACAATTGAAATGGAATCCCTCTGCAATGTAACCCAAACATTCAAAATTCCCAAAAGATTACATGAACAAAAGGACAGGCGTGTAACTACTAAAGAACATTGCTGAGAATTCATGTGCCTAATCAATGTTTGCTAAGAGATTTTAAAAGCACTGGAGCAGCAGAAGACGTCAGGTAAAAGATGGGAAGCCCTTGCACTATGCCATTTCCCAGTACTGGAGTCCTAGATCCTCTGCACACCTCAGAGCCCTCTCAGCAGCCAGAGGCACAAGGCTTAAGATAATTTGAAACAGTGAGGTCAAGATGATATGCATTTTAAAAGCCTCCTCATCTCTGCTGGACGGGAAAACTCCATCCTACATAATATGAGGAGAAAAACCTAGACACTGTAGAACTGGTTTTGCAACTGGATCTAAAACTGGCACAAGTGTAACACATTTTGGTCTGGAGAGAACAAGCCTGCCTGTCTCATTTGCTTGCTTTAAGAGTCATCAACCCATTAGATCCTTAGAGACTTCCATAAACTTTACTGCAGTGAACCACTGGCTTTGAATACTGGGGCCAATACCAAGGCACCACACATAAATTACTGTATAGCTATAGGTGTGTAAAATATAATATACAAAATATATACAAAGGTGAGGGAGGTCACAGGTTAAATCACTAACAGACAAAATGTTTAAGCTCTGAGTATTTTAGAGAAGGGAACATTAGTTGCACATAGAACAGGTCTTAAAGTGAGCCAAGATGGAGCCAACCTAAAGCAGACTGATCTTAAAGTCAGTTGTAAACTAAGCACAGCTGCAAAAACCCCTCAGTGTAATCTGGCCGTCAGAAGTGACTTGAGACCAAATAGCATCCTAGCTTGTAAAGGCCACAGCAATAAGAAGGGCACAGACAATTCCACTGCTTTCTAGGGAAGCACTTTATTATCTTCCAGAAATTCCTAGACCACCCACTCAAAGTCATTTGCTTTGCTATGTCTTTCCTCCCACCCGTTATATTTCCCCATGTTTTTCTTTTCTCCTCCCCAACTCTTTTCCCCTCCACCCCCTTTCTTGTTTCCTCCTATTCTTTCCCTCCTCTCTGCTTACAAGAATTGATGAATTAATGCACTCTGGGCTGTCTCCACACAAGCAATAAATCAGTACAGAGCAGTTTGAAGCTCTGACATACCACAAGCTTTTTCCTTCTCCACAGCTGACTCTCCCAGAAAAGTAAGACCCATGTTTACACAAAGTCCAAATAACACCAAGTTTGAGCTCTGTAAGAGCTTTCTTCCAGGGGGGAAAAGAGAAAAGCCTCAGAGGCTTCAAGCTAGAAACCACATTTAAAGCTATGCAAAGTTATTGTGAAACTGAAAATATGAGCAAGGGGAATAGAGCCCTAGTTCTGCCTGAGACATTTGGACCACCTCTCAAAAGGAAATCAAAACTGTTCTTTTACTTGCAACTATGACAAAATGCATGCTTAAGGCATGCTGTATCTCCATTGTACTTCACAAGTCTCAGATGAGTACATGGGATTGAAAAACCCACCACAAACCCCCTCAAGGTGTCACTTGCATACTAACAGTGGAGCTCAGGTTTGAACAACAGCTCCTGCACTAGCTGTAAGACAGCACATATCCAAGCACCATCCCTTCCTATGCTAGATCTGAAATGCAAAGCAGATATGCTGCTGGCTGAAAGCAACATTCAGAGTGGGGTAAAGCATGGTTAACTTCCCTGTAGCTCCCAAGTGCTTGGAGAAGTTCTTTCCATACCCCCTGAGAAAACCAGCTTGCTTATGCAGCTCAGCTTATGCCTGACAGACCAGCCACCAACCTGCTTCCTCCTATTCTTTGCTGTGGAGGTAACTGCACAGGAACAGGTTTCCCAGAGAAACCTGGAGAAATTCAATAACTAACTGAACCCAAACCTGTGCTGTCAGGATGACCCTGCTTGAGCAGGGAGGTTGGACTGGATGATCTATCGCGGTCCCCTCCAGCCTGACCCACTCTTATTTCCATCTTTGGGATTTTAAACCTTTACTATTATGGAAGAGGCTTGGCTTTTGAGTTACACAAACAGAAGAGATGTCAAAAGTTATTCTAGGAATATACCAATAGAATAAGCTATCAAAAAATCATTTAAATAAAGCTTTTCTAACATCGAGTTAGCAAAATCAATTTGAATTGCAATAAAAATATAAATAAAAAAGGATGCTACCTTAGCATGGCATCTGTGTATTAGTGTAGCCTAGCACTATATAGCACTGTATTGCTATGAAGTGAAAGCTGAAGGTACTTAAGTCAATCCCTTACATCTTCAACATACTCCCATAATTCATCCTGTTAAAGAGGGAACACCTCAGGTACCAACGGTGCAGGCATTAATACCTAGTACACCAGAGTACTTTGCTGTAGATTTGGCATGCAGTGAATGTAACAGCCTACTCAGGAGAGGAACTGCCTGCTACTGTTTTGCATCATCTCCTAGCACTCCTAGACCATATTACCCCTTACCCAAATTAACACAGATGTTGCAACTGATAGCCAGTCCTGGTGTTCAGGATACACTCCATGCTGAACATGCTGGAGCACTTTTGAGTTTTGTACCTGTACAAAGCACCCACATCCTGCTCAATCTCCAACTTTTATGTGCTCATGCATATGGGTGGGAAGGATGCTGAAACACAGTCCCCACTGCCCATCTTGTGGGTCACAGTGCTGACCTGCTTACTAGCAGAAAGCACACTGGGCACACAGATGGAAAACACCTACTTAATCTTCAGTTTCCCAGCAGAGAGATCTGGTTTGCTGCATAAAGCAACTGAAATTTGCATAGACTTATTCTGGCAAGGACAAAAGCATTTTTAGGACAGCTTAAGCTTGTAGATATTATTCTAGGGGTTTATATAAAAAAAAAGCTTTGAAAACTAAAAGTCAAACAAAGAGCTTTTTCAGTGAGGCCTAATGGTTTTTAGAAGAAGTGAAATTATCAAAATTAAGTAATCTTATTTCCTAAAGAAGTAAATAGAATAAAGCAGTGATACTTATATTTAAAGCATTTACATGCACATTATTTTCCCTAAGCCACTTCATAAAATGAGCTCCTTCCACAAGTAAAAATGATCAGTCTATGTACATTACCAAAAAGGTTACTAAAGCTTATCCCACAAAAACAAAATATAGGAAAAGGCTAAGAGTTCTTTGAAAACATGCTTCTCCTTATGTAAAATAACAATGTCAAGCCTTTTACCTTGGACATTGGTTATGCCTGCAAAAGCCCTTTTCAGGACCTTGACATATATTCATATGGAGGCAGAACAGTCCCAAACAGTTTATTAACAGAAATCAACTGCAAATTCCTCTGTGGGGAAAAGATTCTCTTATGTTTGCATGGTGCACACTGCAGTGGGCCAGAGGTTACAGAAGTTTACATCAATACAAACAAGCTGGAAGACAATTCAACTAATAGCAATAGCCTTGGTACTAAATATTCTCTGCCTCAGAAAACATAAGTAGCTGAATTTAGTGAGCAACCATTTGCTGCAGAGCTGTTTGGGCATCAGGAAGTATTCTGATACAGTATTTGTCTGAGCAGTTCTGATTCCTGTAGCTTCCATCTGTTTGCATGCAGCCCAAAAAAGTAGACCAATTAAGTCAAGTTCACACTAAAATAAGGAATAAAGGAAAAAAAAAAGTTTTTCTTAAGAAGTTATGATTAAAAGACTGAATTTTAAAGTGGTAGGCAAAGATACTCTACACTTCCCAGAGGTCAAGTGCACATTTCAGATAGTAGGAAACTTTCCAAGTTCAACTCATGCTTTCCCAAACCAAACAAGACACAAACCACAGAAGCCTGCCCTCTTTCCAGCTACTGGGAAGATCACAGATGAGGTTGTTCATTATGGTCCCAACCAAGTAACATGGCACACACACCACCACCCACCTCTTCAAACATACCTCTCTATTTAAAGGGAATCCACAGTACTAAAAAAATATATATATATTTTAAGTTCTTTAGTTGTTACTTTTTCCTATTTACTTTAATGGTCAAAGTGTTTTATGTTTGGGACATTGTGAAAAAACAGCCAGAGGTCTGACATACTGGTTTAAAATAGACATTTAGAATTGCTGAAGGAGTTCTAAACCAAATAGCATGGATTACAATCCACCGTTTAAAATTAGGTTCTGTGGTTGGTTTTTAGATATTCCTAGTAACAAACTCAATCTGACTGCTTTCTTGGCTTAAGTTATTGCACCTAGCAATCTAGGAGGCCAATAATAGAAATTTCATTTTAAATATGGCTATTAATGTTCCTAAATATAGTCTACCACATGACTGACCTGTGTACCAGGTCTTAAGTCATTCTCTAGGTTTTGTTGGGGTTTGGTTTTTTTTGACCAAAGACAGTAAATGCTTGACTAGGACTTTAAAATTTGTCATGTTATTGGGATTAAATAGTTTGTTAATATTAAAACTATGCATTAAAAAAAAAGCTTTCAGGAAGGAACTAAACCTGGAACATGTTGCATGTTTAATGACAAGAGTCCACCACCAAAGAACAACTGTTCTTTGAACAGAACAACTATTAAATCATCGAAGGTATCCCACATTTCTTTTCTGAAATCCTTGGGTAAATCCTACATTGTCTACAACAGAGTATTTTGTCCTAGTTAATTGGCAAAGGCAGCCCTTGAGTTTCTTTCCAGCAGGAAACCAATTAAATAGATGCAAGGGCAAAGCAGTGCTTCTTTAAAAAAACAAACGAGAGAAGAGCACAGGAGCTGGCTGCAGCTTCTCCAAGACTTGGAACAAGCCATTCTTTCAAGAAGAGGAGACACAAAGCAGTGCATCTCCTTTATGCTGGTGAGCACAGATGGGAGCAAGAGCATCTCCACTTGAACCAAGGTGCTTGGGGGCCTTCAGAACTCACTGCACTGGGAAAGGCCAGAGCAGAGCAGTGTAGGAAGAGCCTATAATGCAACAGAATAAATTCAGGCATTTTTTCACCCACACCAAACTATATTCTACATGGAGAATAGGGAGGACTCAACATCAGACATAGGGGATCAGCTGTAAGCCAAGGCAGTGCAACATAAACTCTAAACCCATGAAGTCTAATAGCTGAAGCCATGCAGTTGAGTTAATGGGGAGTTTGGGAATATGAATGACAAAACAACTAGGTCAGTAACTACCACCACATTCAAAATCTATCTGTACTTGAAAAGAACAAAAAACCCCAAAGCCCACTAAAGAAGGCTCATGGGAGACAGTGAAAATGAGAAGGATATGTAGACCAGGAGTCGTCCAAATATTAGATTTAAAACATATTAAGCAAAAGCTGAACACATGGGGCTTCTAACCATGTGGTTGTTAGAAATTAATAAAAATAACCAACCATTTGTAAAAATAGCTAATAAAGAAGTAAAAAAAATGTTGAAGGACTATAAAACGACTGAATATGGGCACAGATAAATGGCACTAGAGCAGGAATTCATTGTGCTGGGCAGAGACCCCTTCACCCAGGTACTGAACAGCAATACAGGCTCTCATACTTGGGCACAACACTCTAATACTGGGCAACAAACTGAGCTCAACTTCTAACCACAGATCTGAATCACCTGAGCTGGCTTGAAGAGGATGCTACAATACCTGCTAGTGACCTGAAATAACCACGAGGTCTGGGTTCTTGCAAAGACAGCAGTGGTTAGAGAGTTAGCAGATGGAAAAAGCGAAGTGGTATGTAGTGCATAAGACAATATAATTATCCTGTGACACAGACAGTTTGTGCTCTCTCCTGCCTTCCCTACTAACACTCAAAATGAAATGTTTTCTTCTGTGGAGACTGGCTTTGCTGTTTGGTTAAAGAAAGCGGTGTTGAAAAGTAGCTGTTGGGCTTGGAACAGAAAGTGCTGAGGTTTGAGAGGGCTCCCAAGTGCTTGGAGAAGTTCTTTCCATACCCCCTGAGAAAACCAGCTTGCTTATGCAGCTCAGCTTATGCCTGACAGACCAGCCACCAACCTGCTTCCTCCCCAGCCCTGAGCTCAAGGCTTGACAGAAATGGCAACCAGCATCTCAGTTTATAACAGAAACATTAAAAGGACTGCTGAATAACATGGAAAGCTGTAAATCAGCCTTTTACCATGACAGAAAAGGAAAGGGATGAAGTGGGAAGTTTCCCTCTCTGACATCCAGATCTCTAGCTGTTTCATTCCCATTGGCAGTCCTTATTCTGCAGTGTTACTTCAAGCCAACCAGCAAATTCTATAGAAAATTGAGACTGGATTGAGACATGCAAAATGCAAGCCAGAAGAAAGGAGAAAGAGCCAAATTCATAACTGCTAGGGATAGGAGGAAGATTTAGTAATACTGACATGACACAAACAGCAGAAAGAGCTATCAATTCTTGTTAGGATCAATACCTTACCAGGAGAATGGAAAACTGTTCAGAGAAAATTAGAGGCTCCACTGCAATGTCTGAATCTAGTGACAAGAAAATTTCTCAAGTACTGCTGTAATGGAGTTGTGTACACTGCATTAAAAAAAATACAAAAGGTGGAAGAAAGCTTGTGAAAGCTTAGGAACTCACTGTTATGCAGCAACGAGATTCTTTTGCATAAGACAAAAAATTGCTCCAAGGTGTGTAGTGGTTACTTAACTTTATAAAGGTCAAAATACACAACAGCAGACGAGTGTCTTGACTTGTGCCTCTTTCCCTGCTTCATGCATTGACAGTACATTCCAGCACATTTAATATCTGTATTTAATACTCTGTACATCTGCAGTAGTCAGTGTCCTTTGTTTCCTTTCTCACACACTGAGCTGGAGAAAAATCAATCATCATCCCCAACACACTAACTCTTGCAATTCCCTCTTAACAGAAAGGTGATAAATTTTACAGAACCTGGAACAAACTACAAAAAACCAATGCCACATATACATAGCATCCATACAAAAAGTAAACATTCACAGCCAGACTAATTTCTGCAAACGTCAAAAGAGGTGAGAAATAACTCCTAATCAGGTTTTGGTATATGGTAAGACCCCAGAACGTTCCTATATTAGAAGCTAATACTGTTTTTTTTTTTTTAATTGCCTGCAACAACAAATAGAAACAAATATAGGGAAAAAACCCTCCAACATTTGAAACAAAGCCTCAGAAATGCAATCTACAGCTATTTATTTCAATAGGATGCCAAGTTGTTCTGCAGCACTAGAGGGGCATTCAAAACTAAGAATTAAAAGCAATGAAGGCTGAGCAGGCCATGCCTGGTCAGAACCACTTCCATGACGATCTGAGCTAGCCACAGACCTAAACACATCAACAACCCGGCAAACAAAGAAATGCAGATGGATTAAGAATAATTACTTTTTAAAATGTTGCATACTGATAAATATTTCCCACCCTCGTACCCTTCTGTATTAGTGGGGAAGATTTTTTGTGGCTAAGGCAAATAAATAGTAAAAATAAAAGTTTTTCATCCTTTCATTAACTATAATTAAAAATAAATTTTATTTTGTGGCTGACATTACAGAATGAGTTTGTCACTTCCACAATATAATTCTTTATGTCACAGGCTGAAAAAACACTTTGACTTTTGTAGACAGATATTTACATCTTTATCAGATTTCATTTTAGTTACCTGTTTCCTATATTGGACTGAGCCAAGTTGTCTCTGGCTACTGCTATAAGACATAAATTAATAATGATGATTATGATAATTCAAATTATTACTGGATCACTGGATCTTGATCACACACTTGTCACTAAATTATGGTACAATGATAAAGTTTATATAGGTCTCAACTGCCATTAAGGTTACAGACAGCTACTTAGAAAACATCTTTTTCTGAAGCAAAGCCAAAATATTTTGATTGTTTCCTTCCACAGTGAAATGAAACATTAGAACTCTTTTAAGGTTATAAACAATGGAACAGAAATTATCAACTCTAATAGAAAATCTGAATTTCAAGCCAACACTAGATCATTAGAGAAGAATTTTGCATTTTACTGGCAAACTTTGACTCCCCATCTGTTCCCTTCTCTCCCTATTAGTGAGCAGGAGCAAGCTACAAAAGCATGTCTAAAGAAGATGACAAGAGCACAAGCCTCTTTAGATGCTTAGGAAAGATCATGAGCTGTCCCCCTATGTTCACTGTCACACAGACAGAAGTGGCAGGGTCTTGCCTGCCAGACAAGGAAAATCAGAGGGAAAAGCGTCTCTGCTTTGTATTAATCATCTGAGCTATGTATGGTATGTTCTTGTTCTTTACACAAATACCTCATGATCATCTGTATGCCACAAATATTTTCCAATACAGATCTCTGCCAGGACATGCTCCATTTCAGTAATCCCTTAGAGCCATTTCAGTGAAATAGGGTTGGAAGGCAGCAGAAAGATTCAAGAACTCAAGGCACATTTTAACCATGTATGCTCACAAGATGTCAGAGCTGCTCTCACACTGATCAAAGGCCAGGAAAGATCATACAGGTTTCACAGTTTGACTTTTGCTGGAACAGAACACACTCAACTTAGGCTTACACTTGTTTGAGAAAATGAAAAAAAGACTGACCAGTTATGCATGCTTTTCCAAGACAATGGACACAGCTCCTGAGAGTACATTAGACCTGGTTTTCCCCTCATGTTTCAGAAAATGGGATATGGTGCCTGGAGAAGTTTGAGGATCTTTAGAGGCACCTCAGCAGAAAACTAAACAAACAGCAAGGTGAGAACAGAACAAGCTGCACTGCTGAAAGAGCACAGTGGTGAATGCAGAGGCAGATGACTATGATGGGACTCCTCAGGAGAGGCATGGAGAGCTGAAAGAAGGGAGAGAGGCTGAGGGACCTTGGCTCATTTAGCTTCCCACGAGGAGATCAAGAAGAGCTGCTGTCACTCCCTGAATACCCATGATGCAGGGTAAAGTACATCACTAAATGGGAGGGGAACTATTTCAAGAAATCACTGACCCCAAGCATAGACATGTATAAACTTGCCATTTCCCACGTCTTATAAGGATTTTCTTCAAGTTTCTAAGTATCAGGAATTAATGATATGTTTCTAGCATAGTTTTCTAAAAGTAGGAAAAATGCTGATTACTTGAAAGCTGAAAGTTTATAAAAGTAACTACAGCACTGTGAGGGACAAAAAAAAAAATCTTTCTGCTTCTTTGTATTTAAATTTTAAATCAGCTGATTAAATTAAAGAACAATAAAACTGTAGATTTACCTTTTTTTAACCTCAACTTTTTTTTTAAGCAAGGGATATGAAAGACAGTATCAGACATTTTGGCTTCAAAATAAATGTTATCTCTCCTCTTCTCCCCTCTCATTTAGATCTTCTGCTTGTAAAAAAGACATGAAAATACAGACCTTTCCACTTAGTGCTAAACAATGGAGCAGAAAAAAAATTAAAATATTTAAACTAGCTATATAATTAAGAAATACTGCTTTATATTAAGATATGTTACTCAAGCAGAGCATACAGACTGTTACATTAAATCTTCAATACTTAAAATATAAGCCAATGAGGGTATGATTATGTTTTCACAAGGGGTTTTTCCAGTAGTCAAAACAAGTCAAGTAAGAACACTGTTACACTTTGATAAGCCAAGAATATGAGTTTCAAAGAAAAGGAGGGAAAAATATTGTACAATCTGCTAATCCATAAGTATGACTTTTTAGTACTATTTCCAGAACATCAATGTGTGCAAAAGCAGCATTGCTTGAAAAATGGAAAGCTACTAACAGCAGGTCACGAGCTCAAGCAAATAAAAAATCTAAAACTGCCATTACTTCTGCATATAGCCATATATTAGAGCAACCATAATGCAGAACTTGCAGCTGTAGTGATATTAGCAGGATGACCTTCTCCAAACCACAGAGAAACAGATAGGTTTTCATTATTTAATCACAAGTTCTGCTGCCTTTTAAAAGATCTGAAACTGAATATGTGCTATGTTTTTTGTTTGACTGGAGGTGCATTTACCAACTATATCAATTTGCTATCGAGTACTGTATAGAACTGTAGCTATCTCAAAAAGGAAATCACTATACTATCTCTCTCCCTTATTTGGAGTATGAAGTATGTGGGACATATGGAGTACACAGGAAATGGAACTATTAAATCAAAAACCATGTATGAAAGCACAACAGGCTCTGTTATAGAGATGGAGATATATTTTTATGTGTTTTATACATGTGTGTGTATATACACACACACACACACATATGCTATGTAGAGATTTAAAAATGAAAACCTAGTGAGCCCATTTTAGGTGGTACCATTAAACTGTGCTTTGAGGATTGCTATCAAACAAGTCTCTGTGACTTGGATTTTGCTAGGAAGCCAATTAGAATGCAGATTTGGTTGCTTTCCTACATTTCTTTGGTAAATGAACCAACCCTTTTCATGGTAGAGCTCCATAATTACAAGCAAACTTTGACAAATTCCCTCCTCTTACACTACCCCAGGCTATGTGGCTTCCACTTTTATGGGCAACCACAAGGGCAATTCCCAAGACTGTAAAACCCATCTCTCAGGCATATTTTTCCCCTCCCACAGCTTCTGTTGGCATAAGAGTCCTATGAAAGTGTGGCTGCATTGAAAATTGCATCTGTCTGTGCCCAGCCAAGTGTTATCAAGACAGTCAAGGCAAACACCTACCACAACAACCTCTCCTTTGTCAGTCACAGGGATCCCATGAGAAAGCACCAACCAGTCCACGATTTTGGCAGTGTTAGACAAGCCTGGAATACAAAAGATAAGGGTCACACTTTATTTCAACTGACCATATAAAACCAGAACTGAGAGTTCCATTTTGCCAAGCAGCTTTTAAAATTTTGTGATAGTACAGTCCTAGCAGACAAAATTTTGTGGTGGATTTGGCAGTGCTGGGTTAAGAGTTGGACTTGATGATCTTAGAGGTCTTTTTCAACTAAACAATTGTATGATTCTATGAATTCAGAAAACAGCAACTGGCAGGAGTCCTACTTTCACTGCAAGCTATTTCCCACTTCTCAGATTTATCCAATAGTGTTTTTTCTCAGAAATAAACTATCAGCTGAGTTCCTTTCCAACAAATACTCATAAAACTTATTTACACAAACTGAGTATGTAGATTTTAAACATAAAATCTGTCTTTTGTTATCAAATATTAAAAAGAATGCAGCTTGGAATAAGTTTACAGCCAAACACAAAATTCCCATTTTCCTTATTCATCTTAAGTTTTAGACAACATGCTATTTAAAAATATTTGTAATTATTGAAGTCTGCCTTAACATTTAAAACTCCTAAAAATAAGTATTGCTACATTCTCATTCTGCAACACTCTCATCCTCCACTGATTTCCACTTAGAGGGAGATGTGATATGGGAAAAATATCTACTGTACTTCTAGAAAAAAACAAACAGTAATTACTGTTACTCGGGCAACCAATGTTCGAAAAAAGCTCAGATACACGTACTCCAAAATTCTAGGCTACTGATCAGTTACTCAGCCAACAGCTCTGTCACCAAAACAAGGTTTCCCCCTCACTTCTTTCACGTCCTCCGCACTTCAACATTACCCTCCTACTTCTTTAAAACAAATCTTGCTTGAAAATTAGGAAAACTGACAAAAATTATTATTGCCCTCTTCCTAAATTATCTTGACATTTCAGGAGGAAAATAAAAATTTATTTTCATTATGCTCTACCTACTTGTAAAATAAGAAAACTGTTTCCTGTACCTTGGGGTCAGAAGGTCCATGGGATGTATTAGATTGTTAACCTGAACACCACAGATTATTGCACATTTTCCAAGTGCCCTGACAGCAAGATAAGTAGCTTTTACATGGATAACAAATACTGCCTAGGCATACAACCTGCCTTGGGCTGGAAACCTGGAGAGATTCACCACTTTCTCTAATGGCAGGAAGGGCAATTTACTGGTTTGAAGAACTACAGCTGTTTACCTTTCCATGTAACTCTTCAGACAGTGTTTCTAGTTATATTTATCACTCTCTCAATGGGAGGAGGAAATTTAATTTAAAAAGGAAAGAATTGAGTACAACACACTTTCTTGTCAATGCAGTCTCTTGTACAGTTAAGGTATGGTATGGTTAGTGCTTAAGTTGCTTTCAAATTCATTTCCTAAAGCTCTACCATAGATGTTTTTCTTCTCTTCTGCCAGCTCTCTTTCTTTTTAGCACACAACTTGTCCTGGGCCAACACTCTCAGTCATTGCATCAGCTTCATCTGACTTATGCATCTCCTAATCTCTTTCTTCCTCTGAAAACCTTGCCCTTGCCAGCCCCTCACTAACCTCTCTACCAGCACTGCCTTCCTGGGCCCTCTCTCCCACTTGTAGCTCACAAAGGCAGGAGGCATCCTGAGGAAACAAATAGTTCTTATCAGCAGGGTTTGTCACTCCTCCTGCTTGCTCGTGGGCAACCTCTTCCAACCACAGAAACTCAGTTTGCCCTCTCTACAGAAGGACCTCACAGATTTATTTACCTCCTACTCCAAATCTCTCTCTCCCCTTATCCAAAGTGGAAATTACAACCCTTCTCTCTGAATTTCCAGAGTTGGAAATTTGGAGTTATCCAGCTATTAGGTTAAGCTCTACACAGATGGACAAACCAATTATCTCCCCTCCTTCCCAAGAGTCTCTTCTTAAAAAGTCAGCATCCTGCCAGTCCCCCAGCCTGCAGGCTGATCATTATATTCAACATGAAGCTGTATGTCTAAATCCTGTAGAAAGAACATGCACATAATGTACATAAAATGCAGTCTTTTTTCTGATCTCTTACACAAATAAAATGGTTATCCTGGTTTATAAAATGGGATCCTTTTATCCTGAAAGATCTTCCTCCTTTTCTCAGGCTTCATCCAAATGAATCCAACCTCAAGAATTTCTGAAAGGACAATGGTCATCTCCTGCACATGCTGCTGGGATATTTTAACTCTTTTATTGTTATTTAATTCATGTAAAGTGTCCCCCCAAATGCTTTTCCCATAGTTTTAATAACCTTCTCTGTCTTCTCAGCCTTTTCTTTTGATCATTTTTTACTGATGTTTTATCCTGCATTAGCAACTAAACAATTTATCTCACAAAAATGACCTGACTATCAACATTCAACATTTTTTAGACATTTATCTTTGGATGATATGAAGTCTGTATTAAAATTATCTGGACAGGAATCCAGTATCTACTAATAAAAATGCAGGTGGAAAAAAAAGCACTTGCTCACACTCCACCCTTTCCATATTACACAATTTCCAGGAATTTTTTCTATCCAACTGAGGGTTTTCAAAAGACCTTTTAAAGATGTAAAAACTAGGATCAGATACAGAATTTGAGTGTTATTGTCATTTGTAACACCTCTATCATGCCAGGAGAAAAATTCTTATTGTATAAATCCCATCAACCAAGAATTAAATTAGTTCTATCTTCCCTTCCTACAACAGTGCACTGATATCCAGCTTGATCCCAACACTTTTGCAGAGTTGCTGTTCTCCTCGATGCAGCCCCTCATGCTTCATGTCTGGAAAACTTTTCACCAAGAAACCTGAACAGCTACATCCTGTATACATACCTTTGGTTTTACTCATCAAAAAGAAATAAATCATTCTTTCTGACTGCTTACTTATTATTGCAATCTGATAAACAGCATAACTGCTGTTTATGAATGCCTTTTTTTTTTTTTTTCAAGCTTCTGTCTTAGAAATGAAAATGTTAAATGGCATCTTGCCTAGGCCCAGTCCTGGAACATTGTAATTCACAGTTTATTTCCCACAGATACCTATCTACTTGTTTATATTTTACAGCTGGCTGCTGCTCCATTCACCTGGCAGGCTTTTGCTGACGTGCTGTAATGGTTTCCAACAAGAACACTGTACAGTACAGAGGCACAAACTGATGGGCAGAAGAATTAAAAAACCTGTGTCAGCCTCAGCAGAGGACCAGTGGCAGATGTGGAAAGAAAGGCTGTGGGATCTACTCTATATTTGTGTGACAGCCCATGGGTCATCTGTTTCTTTGTGTCAGCCAAGAGTAGCCAGGAGGCACAAATGGCCGTGAACTCATCTCTCTGCACTTCATCCTGTCAGAGCTCATGATGCAGCTCACAGCCTGGCAGCCACAGGGTCCAAGGACAAATGCTAAAGGGCACACAGGAAAGAGGATGAGGTTTGACAGGTTATATGCACAAGAAGGAATTTTAGCTTTGGATTCTCACTTTACTTGCAGTGGTGACAACTTGTGATTATGCAAAACATATCCTCACCAGCCTCCTTAGCTTTGTCAGGAGACAGCATTTCATACAGTCCTACACTGTCAGCCCTAGGCACAGGGGGAAGGGAGAGAAAGATGAGATCCCTCAGCAGCACCAGCTCCCACAGCAGCCAGGGACACAACACAGCTTTCAGAGGGAAATTCTGCCGTGCAAGAACAGGCCACAAACAAATTGAAGCCCTGTGCCAAGGAGACACAGAGCTACATCCTGGAAACTTAAGCAAAATTTAAGTGTATAGCTTAGAGTAGAGAGAAGCCCTTATGAACTCTGGGTAAAGCTCTTTGCTGCACAGTGCCAGCTGAAGTATGCTGTTGCTCAAGTCAGGAGATGAAATCCCTATGGATTCCCTGAAGCAGAGTAGGAAGCTACCCACCTGCCCCAGTCCCTCCCCTCCCTTCCCTCTGATTCACATATCCCACACCATTTTCTCTTGGCAAGAAATATTCAGGTTACCACAGCTGAACAGCTATTTGACTGGCTGGTTCCCAGCAGTGAGGTGCTTTTCATCAGATCACACGTGGGAAGTTCTTTAAAGGCTTTTTAGAGAAAGCAGCTACATGATTTCATGAAGACAGAAAAGCTCAAAGCACAGTGATAAAAGGCATTTTAATAGATCCATTCATACTAATACAGGAGATAGTGTGTGCTGAAAACAGCGAAATTTAGAGACATTTCTAACATGATAGGCCAGAAGATTTAATTGCTAGCTTTGCTTTGAACTTGACAGCTATTACTACTCTACTAACTCTTGGATGCACTTCTAAAGAAGCTTTGTCATTTTAGATTTTTTTTTTTAAAGAAGAGATGGTTGGATTTAACTATCAGGTTTATTATAATATATATAATAGAAAAGCACACAGAATTGAGCCTTTGTGAGAAGACAATTCCCCACCACATACACACTTGCTTATTAAAAAGCTGGAATGGAAAATGTCTTCCCTGTATTTATTTCTCCATCCAATGAAGAACAAACAATCAAAACCTATGGTTAAAATAATGAAATCACAATTACCTATTCATTTTACCACATAAGGTTTTCTAAGCTTTCCAGAAGATCCCCAAATGCAGTAATGTTGATTAAATATTGTATTTTTTCCTATAAAAAGGTAGAGCAGGCATATCACACCATTTAAAAAAATAATATAATTTTTTGGGAAAAAGAAATGCTTTTTCCTCATGTCTAGTCTAATTTCCTAGGGAAAAATATTAAAATAATTTGACCATAATTGGGATCTGAATGAGGTGTAATATCAGTTTAAATTCTGCAACTTTCTCACAGTTGTGTGAGAAAATAAACCCATTTTTAATTCCCTCTTTAGCAAATATTTTTAAAGTTATTGTTCACCTACAAGTACTAGAGAGAAATTAAACTAAAAAAGAGTCTAAGGTTCAGTCTGACCTAGAAATCAACACAGACTTAACCTGACCTCATTTCGTCAGTCAATCACAAATGGACCAAAGAAGTTGCCTGTAATCTCAGATACATTGAAACACACAAGGTATTTGACTGAACATAGATTCACATTCCTTCCCTCTCGAAACCTGACCACACAGGAGATGTACTGGGTGAAGAGAAACACGCCGGGCAACTCCTTTCAGGCTACAAAGTGGCCCCAGAGCACAGGAAGAGGCACAGATGTGGGCTGAGGTACAGCTGCATTTTGCACAGGCTAAGCCAGATGGACTGACTTGGCAATGGCTCCATCACTGCGACTGGCAGCGAGCTGCACAGCCAAAAGAGAGGCAAAACAGGAGGCAAGATGAAACTGGTATGATGGCATTACCCCAAAGCATGTACTCCCTGGAACTTTTGGGGACAGTCTCCCCATGGCTGTGGATGAGAGCTGTTTCAACTCTTCTATATCTTGTTCTATATCAGACATTTCCCAAAGGCACTCTATCAGTTAAGAGAGGACTGTGGTTCTTGGATGGAAAAGGGAATTATACATGCAAATTAGCTTCAGTTTTCTGCCTCAAGATTCCCATAGAATCTCAAAACTAAGTCAACTAACCAACACCCCTCTCCTAACACAGGAGAACACAGGGACAGAGTGAAAAGAGGGAAAAGATGCAAACAGGAATTATCTTAAAAGAAAATACAGCTCCACATACAGATTAACCAGCCCCTTCTCTGTGTGCTCATTAACGACAGGGCACGCAATGCTGCAATTCACAACACCACAGTAGCCAAAGGCCCACTCAGCCTGGCTGTCTTCATGGCTAGCACCAGACAAACCTCTGAGATTCTGGAATAACTCACATCTTTCCCATCATACAGCACTGCTCACTCACTGGCAGGCATATCAAGCCTTCACACATTAGGAGTTCATACGATTTAAGCTGTACTGTCAGATGCCAAACATTTGGTCATTTTGGGACACACTGCCCCAAAGCCACTCTTTGCATCTGCATGCTTCGCATTTGTGGTACTTTCCTGGAATAGATGATATCTACAAAAGTATACTGCATTGAGAGGAAAACCACTGTATTTACATTATTGTTTTCTAAGGAATTCATATCTTTTCTAATTTGACAGTTTCATTATACTCCTTAACTGTTAACATCCAAAGAAAATGTCAACATTCAAATCCTCCAAATATTTTTGGAAATAATTTATGCAAAGTACCCCTATTTCAAAATATTCTCATTTCCTTATTTCCATGTACTGAATGGCTGCTGAGTAGGAAGAAGAATATGGAGAAGAAACTGGAGAGTGCTTTTTGCATTATTATGAAAAGTAACTTGTTTTAAAGAAATATGGATACAGTATATTCAGGAAAAAACTCTCTCTGCTAAATGAGAAATCTTTTCTGATCCCTGCAGCCTTTCCAACACTGTAGATATGTAATAGTTTTAAATATCTGGAGCCACCTCAATTAAAGAGAAAGTCAATTTGGCACTTAGACTCCTGAAGAACATAATGATGCAAATCACAGAAGGTTCTCTTACAAAGCCTTTTTGAGCATTCAATAAATGCATGAAAACATGATGTGCTTTACCTGATGCACATATTAAAAAATTAAGTGTCTGTATAAAATAGGAACACAAGTCTTTAAAATTATTCTTTATTTTCTTTTTACAGCATTTACTCTTTTCAGGTAGTGGAGTTCTACATATTTTCACTGAATGAGAAAAATCAAGCCTGACAAATGCCTGGCAACAATCTTGTTGAGTAACCTCCGATATTCTCCCACTCAAGCACTGAAACAGCTGGACAGCAAAC
The DNA here is from genome assembly GCF_035770615.1 of Melospiza melodia melodia. Taxonomy (NCBI): domain Eukaryota; kingdom Metazoa; phylum Chordata; class Aves; order Passeriformes; family Passerellidae; genus Melospiza; species Melospiza melodia. Next base: position 11,167,936 of record NC_086196.1, on the reverse strand, counting down.
ACAAAGACTTTAGCTAATATGAAATACCTAAACTCAGGTCTATAGCTCCCACAAAGCATTTCCTACACATTTCTAGGAAGATCTAATTGCTAAGGGACAGATACTAACCTTCTGCAGCCTTTCAGCAATTTCCAAGAGCTTGGATACTGTCTTTCATTTAAGCCTGCTTGTTTTAAGTCTCTTTGGCTGTAAAGATTTTTTTTTCTTTTAAGAGAATGATTTTCTCTCTTTCCTATAAAGCTCCAGATACTGAAAATTCTTCATAACCAGTAGGGCTGAGTAAGTCCCACATTAAGGCAATCACATGTAAACTCCCTTGGTATTGAGAAAACAAATGGATTTTCACATTAGTTTAGGTGATTTTGATAGGACATCCTTATGTGCATATATTGTTTTACCCTGGAACTCTCCAGGTTATAGTTTTAGTAACATCCTGTCCAGCACAGCACAAAAAGTGTTTTGTTTTGCAGGGGTTTTTTGTGTTGTTTTTTTCCTCCAAAAATAGCACCATCTTTGCCCTTCCACAAGTTCAAGATCAGAAGCGGTTGATAGCAGAGTGAAAATACACTGTCATTTCAATGAAAAGGATGGGCTCAGTGTCACAGAGTGAGAAATGAAGCTGCATGAGAAAAGATCCTAAGGCGAAAGGGAAAAAGCAGAGATCCTCACTGCCCTTGCAGCAATCCCTTCTGAAGCTGCCACGAACAGCAGTGTTGCCAGCCAGCAAAAAGGTACACCACTATTATTAGCACAATGAAGGGGCACAATGTTTTGACTCTTCCTTATACTGGCAGCTGTGGTGAATCATCTCATCCAAAAGCAACCATTCCTATTAATAAAAGTTACAAGGACATGCCTGTGTTGGTCTGAAGACCAATGCAGCAGAACCATGGAGGACAGGAGACAAAATCAAACCAAAGAAACCCTCAAAAAATCCCATGCAGACCTTTCAGAGAAGACAGAGCAAAACAGTAAGCTTTCCAAAAAGAGCAGCCCCTGAAAACACATTCATCTGTAACTATAAGAAAGCTTCACAGCAGTAGTCTAAATTGAAAAGCAGGGAACACAGTCAAACATTGTATTTCATTCTAATCTGTGAAGTTCACCTTTCTAAGGAGCTAGTGGAAACATAAAGTGACTGATTCAAATATTTAGCACTGACAGTTTGCCAAAAAGATATCACATTCTTTGGATTTATGAGTTGTCTACGAATTTGTCATACCTTGATTTTTGACTAAGTATGTAACATGAACTGAAATTAGAAGTACCCTGTTGCTCCCACTGAAGTGAGATTTTAAAACAATGACAAGCTAGAACAAAAGAGAACAGAAGACAGGGAAATGGCTGATCACACTCTAGTGACTCTACAGATGCAAAGGGGTTAAGACAGTAAAACTACTAAGAATTATTGTTTCACCCTCAACAAAAGCCCTTGGTAAAACCTTTAAGAATGGATTTTCAGACATAAATCCATGCAAACTAAATGGCCAATGCTGCTGCCCCAGTGAGACATCATGCAAGAAAGGAGATGGTGACTTGACATTGCATATTCTGAACACCACCACAGCTGATGCCCAGCGACAGCAGCAGTTTGATGGAGCCAAGCTGTTTGCTGCCACAGGCAGGAGAGGTGAAAAGCTACAGTGGAGAGAAGGATGAACTCCCTCTGCAGAGAATGGCTCCCTCAGAGCCACAAGGATCCAAAGTACAGAGCACAACCTAACACAGAGTGGAGCCACCTACAGCATGGAGAGGTGCCGGGGTCAGCAGCACTGCTCTGAGCAAGCTGCACACAGCACCAATTCCTCCAGCACAACCTTCCCCAAGGCCAGGGGCTGTCACATCACACGGCAAAGAGAAAAAACAAGGCTGTAGCCTTGAGATAAGCTTACATCCTGCAGGTGAGTATGAATGGATGAGCACCCACAAACTTTGAAGGTCTTTAAGTGCTTACCATCAGCACTAGGGACAGTACATTCTGCACCCTTAGGAAGCAGCTGGCTTCAGCTCCTGTATAAACAACGAGGTTCACAACCATGTTGTGCTTAACCTGTATCAGTTTCACTTCTCAGTGATTAACAGGAAGAGAGAACTGCTCTGTTTTACCTGAGGCACAAAGCTTATGAGGTCAGCTCAGTGTTTGGAGCAAGCCAGAGCCCAGCAGGCTCCAAGTGTGGTCCAGAGGAACAATGAGACCAAACAAGATGGAATACACATCAACAGCCCATTTGAGCTGGCACATGCATCCTACAGCTTTCCAGCAACAGTGAAACCTAATGAATATTGTCATATCTTTGCTAGAAAGCTAGACACACACACACAACTAAGAAACAGTAACTGACACCAGCAAAACCTGGTGATTTAAAGTAGAGAGAAATCACCAGCAAACCTTTCAAAATACAAGCTGCCAATTAATATCAAGAGTACAAAGGAAAAAAAAAAACAAACAGGAAGCTCTAATAAAAGTTGGGGCTTAGTTTGGTTGGTTTTATTTGAATATGATCTGCCTTTCCACAAATCTAACATACCTTCTACACCCTCAACATGTATCTTTTGGTCAGCATTTTTTCCATTAAAGTAAGAATAGACAGTACACATCAAAAGTAAAAGTAATGCATAATTAATCTAAGAAAGTAGGTGTAGGTGTCTTCTCTAGGCTCCAACTGCATGACAGGAAATGCATTATTCATGAAGGAAGATGATGGTACAACATTAATCAAGTCAGCGTGACAAGACAAACAAAGACCACAAGATGTATTCAACAGATAGCAGTGTGCAAAAGTGATCAGCTAACTGAAAGGTTCACACAGAGTCTGTTTACAGAAAACAAACACAGAGGAGAAATACAGAAATAAGACTGAACTGTTTCAGTTTGCATCCTATTAAGTCTTGTTACATTTGGAGAACAATCTTTATATGATACAGCTACAAAGAAAGTTTCTGGGTGTCTAAAGGGCTGCTATTACAAAGTAAAATTAAAAAAGATAAGAGTTAAAATAATTATTTTAACAAACAGGAATTCACATAAGCAGGGCATGTATGAAGAACAATAATAAAATCTTTTTAAAAACCAGTGACTCCTTCCTTTCTCATCATGCACTTTTTGTTATATTATAAAGCTACTTATAAAGACTAAACACTTGCTCTTCTTCATACTCAAAACTGTTGCAAAAATACTCAGTAATGAAAGAAAAGTATAATTTGAAACAGTGTCAAAAAATAGGAACACAATGTAAGCTGATTTGTAAGCAAAGGAGGCAGTAAACCCAGTTTCCTAGGAATATGTGTCAAAGTTGCAGGAAGAGCTCAGATTTCAATCTGTCCTTCAGCAGGCATCTTTCCATCTGCCAAGGCTACCTACTGCCAGAAAAGGTGTAGGTTTATCGGCCATAAGCTACCACCCTCTCACAAATGCAACTGGAATTGCTCAAAAGGTTTAGAAATTAAGAGCAACAATGAAAGTCAGACATTCACAGAGCTGCACAGACTATCTATTCTCTCAGAAAACCAGGCTAGAAATATATATATACTGACTGCACATAGCTTGGTGTTGAACTTGAAGTTGCTGTTACCAGACTGCACTGGAGACAAGAGCCTGACCACACAAGTCGCAGAGCATTGCTCTCATTCTGTCGGGATGGATGTATTTCTTACTAGGGAATAGAGAGATGAAGGGAAAACCATAGTAATAGAAGGAAACCCAGACTTAAAAAACATTCATTTTCCTCCTAAGAGGACAAACACTGTCTGAAGCATCAGCCCCAGAAAAATACAGCTGCTTTACAGAATGCAGCAAGACCCCTCCTGTCAGCCCAGGGAGGGGACATTTCAGCAAGGAACAGACTCTGCTCACCCATACCACCACAACCATCCTGTATGGTCACTGCAGGGAGGCAGCCCTGACTGAAAACATTGTGTAGGAGGACAGCAGGCAACCACTTCTGATGCTTCTGTCAGACCTGCCCCCATCAGAGAAATGAAAAGTAAGAGAGATTTATTTATATACATACATTGCATAAAATGTTCTATATAGCATGTATTTTATATACATATACACAAAAAAAGTATATCTAGAAGGCAATTAATAGCTGTGAGATTATAAAACTCACACATAGATCCTCATCAGTGATCAAACATGAAGCAAATCAACCACTGAACAACAACAGAAATAATAAGCATAGGAAGTAGCTGATCACATGCCTGATTATCAAGGGCTAATAACAGATTTTTGCCTCAATATATTTCTAATTCATTTTCATATTCCTTGTATTTTATTTTCCTGGCTAAATATAAGAGTTGTCTGCAAGGACTGGATGTGTAGAACAGTATACAATTGTTATGTTCTATATGATCTATTTAGTAGAGAGTAGAGTTGAGACAAAGGCTGGTCAGCTGAAACTGTCTCCAAGAACCACAGTGGAACTTTCATAGCCTGTAGTTCATACTGGAGTTTTATGGTTACAGGAAACAACCCAAATACTCTGGAAACAGAACAGTCAGTAAAATTTCCAAGTGAAATTCAAGAATAAAGACTCCAAAACTATGGAATCTGCTTTCTCACAAGCAAAGCAGTGATCAGTGCAAATAAAGCTGAACATTGGTAAGTAATGAAAAAATTACACCTGAACCTGGTAAGTTAGAACTTTATTTTCCAGACAAGCTGCAAGACCTGCCCACATTCTGAAGTATTTCAGATGATCCATTGGACATCATGAAGAAGAAAAAGTTTCTATTTAATAAGCTTCAGGGCATTTTTTCAATCACAAGCCATTTCCATTCAATATAAACAGGATGAAGCTGTATTAAACTGTCATAGTGGTACCTGGAGGATAACAGCAAGGTGTTTCAATGCAACAAGCTACCACTGACTTGATATTCTATGCAAGAAAAGGTGAAAATGTTGCTGTAGTAAGGAAGCAATAGTCATGCTAAGACTAGAACAGTCTGACAAGATAGTCTGTCTTCAGAGTAAATAAAAAGTTACCAGACATACTGATTCACTTTCTCTGTTCCTCTTTTTCTTCAACCTTTTAGAAAAGACACTTAATGGTATTACCACCATAAGCAGCACCATCAACAACTAATCTATTTGAAAATCCATTTTATACTATTTTTGCCAGCTCCAGAATTTGCTGACTGCATATGCAGAAAAACTGTAAGCATTTCTGATCCCAGTTGATTAGGAAATACAAAAAACATATCACTTTGCAGCAAGCAGCCAGAAGAGCAAGTCTATTTTCAACAGCTTCTTCCTCCCAGCCATCAGAAGTGAAAAACAGACATTATCATTATGATCTTTTTGTCTGATCTCCTTCAAAATGAATTTTATGAGCTTGTTTCCACAAAGCAATACAGAAAAGGAGCATGCCTTATAAAAAGAACAGCTGACCACAGCCTAAGTTAGACACAGCAGACTCACTACACCACTCAAAATGAGTGGTGGGTTAATTTGTAATTGTTTTCTATTTCCTATTTGTAACCCAAGATGTAAAAAGGAGCACAATGAAAAGCAAGTCTTCTAATCAATCCACAGACTACTAACTCAATTGCATACCTATTGATACTAACCCATAGGAAATATGGTGCTAAGTATAACAGGCTCCAGTTCCCCTGCTACATCAGGTCTCAGAGAGAGAAAAGGTCTGTGCTCGCTGACCAGGCTGCAGGATGATCAGAGCCATTATTTTTCCCTGAATCAGCACTGGGAGGGCAAATACGAGTTTTCTGCCAGCCTATGAGAGCATTCTTGTAAATACAGCAGATACACTGAAGCCATTCATACCCACTGTATGACACTGCAGCCAAAACTCATGTTTAAGACAGCAGCTTTGTCCCTTGGCTTAACTGAAAGAAAAGTTGTCAGAAGTTATAAAAAGCCCCACATGAAATCTGACAAATACTTGGAGTATAGCATTGGGAAAAAAAAAAAAAAAAAAAACCAAAAAAACATAAAAAAACAACCCACACTTAAAACCAAAGGACTTAAGCAACTTTATAGTCTTTTATCCCCCTACAAATTACTGCCTTAAAATACTGAATGAGGCAAAAAACCCCTCAACTTGTAAGTGTTACTTCTAATAGCATAAAAGTGTAACTTTCAAAACTGTGCTTCAAGTGCAAAAATCTACAATAACTGCAGACAACAAGCACATGATTTGATCTAGCAGCTCCCAGGATATGAATCATGGTGATTTAGATATGAGGAAAATCAACCCTCTGTTTTATATAAAGGATGGCTTGTTCAAAGTAGCTATATAAAATTGAAACACCTAGTATTACTTCAATCACAACTGGTTTTCCCCCTCAAAATACACAGATTGCACAAGAGGATATTGAGACATGATGGTCAGGAAAAGGGGGAGTAAAAACTAAAACCTCATCCCAGGGGCAAAGATGGCTGTGGGGAAAATCCTGTCTTTTTCAAGACACCCCTAGACAAAAGGAACTATTTTTCCCTCCTGCCACTACTCCTCTCACTTGATCTTGCTTCTCTTGGGTATTTAACAAGCTTCATATTGGGACACCTTGATACCTCACAGGAAAAAATAATCTAAGTTTTCCCACACTGCAAAGTCCCAATAAAGTATAAACTAACCATTTTCATTAAAATGCACAAATCTCCCCCTTACTGTACTACAACCCTACACACTCTTTCACCCCCCAATCATCCCCTCAGTAGCCTCTGATGCCTGTGAGAGAAGCACACACCAGCAGACAGCCCAGCCACCAGAAGTTTACACTACTGATGTAATCTCTCAGTAGCACTCTGCCCAAGAACGTGTAACTTCAGCTTAGCCACTCCTGGGCCGGCACTGATAAGCTGATGTGAAATGAAGCAATCCATTTCCCAATGTAAACAGTTGTTTGGCGACACAGGGGACAATATAAACAAATGAATTTATTTATAAATCATTATTTATACTTGTTATAGAACAGGAATATTATGTTCCAGGGCAGAAGTGGCAGTATTTCCAAGAACACAGTAAAAATTCAAAGAGCTGGTATCTTCTTCCATCAGCCTGCCCTGCTGACACACCCTGTTCCAGTACTACAGAAGCAATAAACACATGATGCAGGGCCTGATCTGTTCAGGAACAAGATACCCTTGATCCAGCGGGTGGGAAGACACCTCCTTATCGTACCTATGGGTTCTTCCAACAGCTCAAAAAAAGCCAACGGCGACATCACTCCAGCTCCGGCAAGGAAAACCCGAGCCTTACTCCCGCTTCTTCCAGCCCTGCAACCCAAACGATCCGGGCTCTCCCCAGGCTGCACACTCCGCTTGTGCTGAGAGCACGGCTGGGGGCGGCACTCCACAGACCCCTGCGCGCATTATTTCCCGCTCCCCGAAGAATGGCTACCGCACTCCAGGGCACTGGGCTCTTTCCAGACGTTTTCGCTCGTTTATGGAAACCCCAAGACAGAGCACACGCGGGGCTGAGCCGCCGCTGTCATTACGCCCCCGACGCGGCGCTCCGCCGGCGGCCGCGCTTCCCGCCGGCAGCCTGGCCCCGCCGCGCCCGCCCCGCAGCCGGCACCGCTCCGGGCACGGCGCCCTGCCGCCGGGGGCTCCCGGCGGGCGGCAGCGGCAGGGATACGAAACGCCACGGGGAACGCCGCTACAGCCCTTCACGTAGAGGGGTCGAGGGTGCCCGTGCGCTCCTGCGCCGCCTCCCGCTACCCCAGCGCCCCGGGAGGCGCCCCCGCTCCCGCCGCCTTACCGTGCCGCTGCAGCCCCTGCCGGCGCGGGGCGGCCCGCGGGCGGTGCGCGGCGCTGTCCCGCGCTATCCCGCGGAGCCGCGGCAGGACGACACCGCCGCCCCAACCATGGTCTCCACCCCCCGCGGAGCCGGAGTGTGCGCAGCGGGCGCCGCTCCCGGTCTTTTCTCCGGCGGGGGAGGAGGAGGGTGGAGTGAGGGTGGGGTGAGGGCGGGCGGGGGCGGGCGCGCCCACGGCGGGCGGGCGCCATTAACGGCCGCGCTCGCGCCGCCGCCCACTTTGAAGCGGCCGCGCCGCGCCAGGCACAGCGGCGCCCCCTGGCGGCGGCGGGAGGCGCTTCCCGGGCGCGGGGATCCCGGGATTTCCCGCTTGGCAACGCCGCCGGCCCGGGCGTGCTGAGCCGAGCCGAGCCGCCGGTTGTACCATGAGGTTTTTTATCTGCTTGAAGCTATAGCACTTCGGGGTGTCTGAGCGTGATGGGCCGGGCCCAGCAGGTCCGTCAGCGGCAGAGAGAAAAACGGGGCTGGTTGTGCCGGGGAGGAGGGGGGCTTGTCCTGCCTGCCGGGAAAGGAAGGAGAGGAAAGCACGGGAACCATGACGGGCACGGCTGTTCTGCGGGAGCTGTCCGAGCCTCCCTGCTGCCGGTGTGTGTGCGGAGCAAGGCCCGGTGCTCCTGCGGCAGGCACGGCAGGAGCCGCACGGAGCTGTGAGGCGGATTCATGGGGCGCAGCCCAGCAGCACGGCGCGGCAGCCCCGGGCCCGGGCGCACGGCAGCTCACTGCGGCACGGCTGCCGGGCCCCTCACAGCGCCGCAGTGCGCGGGGCAATCGCAACGCGGGGTAAAAAGCCGAGCATCCTCTCACACAGCCAAATACTGTGGAAAGCTCGATTTGAGGTTGTCTAGTACAACAGTTTACACCGAGCCTGAAGATGGAAGATGAGCTTGAGAAGCTGCTTGTCTTCAGTCTTCTAAATAGACTGGCTTTTCTCTCTTATTTACCATAACAGAAGATAATTTTTTTTTTTTGTCCTCAGATATTTATGGATAGCTGTGCCTTTCGCGCATCTGAGCAGCACAAGGTATTTGAACTGTCCTCTCCCAGCACAGCCCAGTCCACTCAGCCTTGTAACAAGTGCCTTTCATCGCCAGGAGAATCACCACCATTGTTCTCCGTTTCGGCCTCCATGCTGCCCTTGGCACCGTGCAAGCAGCCCCCCTGCTAAATACAGACTAAATGCACCCAGAATTACAGATCTCTTGTGAATGCAGCCACACATTCTGCTACTATGGCTTGTATTACAGGAAAAAAAATACAGACAAACTTAGGAAAATAGAAACATTTATTGAAAGGTGCAACATACTCATGAAATACTTAGCATTAATTATTTGACACTATCAGTCCAAAATTGATCATTTGTAACATTCAAATATATGAGCATCCTTCAAACTGAAAAAGGGCATCCTAAAATATACGAGCATCCTTCATACTGAAAAAGGGCATCCTAAAGTGCATCTTAAGTGACAATTTTACTTGCTACCCAAGGTATAGTCACAAGTTTATCAGAAGTCATCCTTCCAAACACTCATTCTTTACATTTTTTTACAAATAGAAACAATTGTATAATGTTAGTGGAATGCAGTGCCAGTTCCTTCCCAATTCAGCATCTTCAGCAAGTGCTTAGCTGCAATACTATGATATTATACACAAAGCTACAGTTAAGCATATCTGTGCTTATAAGACTTAAATTTAATCCTGACTTTTCAGGATCACAACATAGCTGTAATCACTAAGCCTGGGAGTAACCGTGTTGAATTCTGTTTTATTTTTCTAGTCCCATACTGAAAGGTAGCCCCTACTACATAATGAAAGCTCAAAGTCCACTTTTGCTCCAATATGAACTGTGTTTATAATTTTTTTAAATAAACTAGACTCATCAACTGTAGCCAAATTTTTGTTGTTTTACACAGCAATAAATTTTGCATATAAAAATGCCAATAGCTATTCATTAACTTAAATTACTCTCCAACTGTAATGTGAGATTCTTAATTTCCAATGTACAGAACTCATATTTCCTTTGAAAAGGAGCATCACACAGAGGAGAAACCTTTTACTAATTATGCAGGTGAAATCCCTATCATTTTAAGAAGGTAAGCACACAGAACCTTCTAACAAAAGCCATCTTAAATGTCTGTACATTATTTGCTGGATTTTGACATTTTCATCATTTCCTTCTTGTTTCTCCTGCAGTTTCCTCTGTAGGCACAGAGGAAGCACAAGAACAGCCATTTACAGGGTCAAATGCAAAGCAAAGAATGGCAGGATTTCTGGATGGGAACAGGAGTTTGTGTGCCTCATATCTGTGTGCTGTGCTACAGCTGGCATTTTTTGCAGAAGCTGCAGGGTGGTAGATTTTTTGCTACATTGATCCACTAAATCTTTCCCCATCCTGGGACTGAGACAGCAACAAAGAAAAATGCTTCTTTTCTATCAGTGGGGTGTAGGTACTGAGGAAGAGACTAGATTTAATATCTGGGCAGGGGAAGTCAAACCCCAGTTACATAAATTTGCACTGCCCATAGAGCCAGGGAGAGCTCCAGCCAAGGTCAGTGAAATAGCTGCCAAAAGACTGTGGGGTTACTGTGTGTGGGCCACATTTTAAATGTCACTTAGTGTTAATACGAGAAAAAAAAGTACTGAAATGTCAGTGTCTAGGAAATGTTGTGACTGCAAAATGCAAAATACAAAGGGACAAAAGAGCACCACTGAGTATAGTTACAGTTAGGATAGTAAAAATAGAAACTGAAGGAATTATAAATGGAAACATTTTCACTGAGTATTCAGAGCACTTTCCTTTACACAGAAGTACCAGCTTCTACTTAAGCATTTTCCCACTTCAACTTTGAAGATGCATTAGGTGAATGCAAAACATTTCTTTCATGCAAAAATGCAAAAAGCTTCTTTAAAAAAATCAATTAGCATTTCCAAAAAAATTGAATAAGGTGTCATTTTCTCTATGTGGTACATTTAATGCATGCTGGCTCCCAGCTGCTGCAAATATTTAAATGTGTGAGACAGTCCAGGCATTGAGTTCAGGGACAGGATTAATGAGTAGTGCCATCTCACTGTGCAGTGCCTATCACCATGCCCTTCAGACAGAGGGAGGATGGGACTAGTTAAATTTGAAAAACTGCAATTATAAAGCCATAATAATTGCCAGAAAACCAAGAATGAGGGCAGTGCATTCGATTGTTTTTCATGTTTTGAGGATTTTTCTTTTAATTTTTTGTATTTTATACTGATGCTACTTGCTTTTAAAATCAAAGGTAGCTCTCACAAAAACAAGTTAGTTTCATTTAAAATCTGCAGGTTTATGAACAGCAAGGTTGCTTGATACATGAACTTTGTTATTTGTAGTTCCATAGCTTAGCAAAATAAAAACCTAGTATGCAACAGAAGATATATGTTAGGTTGTTCTACATGGTATTAATTAGTTTAAGAAAGAGTATTCATCAGAACTATATGCCCACACTTCAAAAATAGTTTAAAATAATAAATCAATATTTGCAGATGAAAGGAAAATTGAGATACTAGTAAAATAAAAACAATGTTTCCCTGTAAATATTTGTTAGAACAAATATTTGAAGGACATTTCCAATGTGAAATATGATGTTTATCATTAGGTAAAATGCACCTCTAGGTTTTAGGATGAATGAATATAATATTTTTTCATGACTAAAAATATGTTTTCACAGAAAATTACATGCCCCAACATTTTTGCAAATATCATGTGTTTATACAGAGGAGAGGGAGAAGATTCTGTTACAAATAAGTCTTAAAGAATAAAAACTGCCAATTTTTCCTCCTTGATTTTCTTTTAAATACATCATTACTTAACGATTCCCGGATTCTGACCCTCTATTACTCCGGAAAAAAGCAGAAGTTGCTTCCAGAGACCCGCCAGCTGGCCCTCCAGTGATCTACCCAGGAACTGCAATCCATCTTGCCCTGAGAAACAGGCAGAATGTGTGTCCTGATAAGAATTTTGACTTCTCCATCACTGCAGCTATTTAAAATGAATTAGAGTTTGGGATTTTTTTTGCTTCTTATCTGGCATGCACACTCATGTAGTATTTTATAAAAACAGTTTGCCTTTTAGTCCTAGGTGCAATGGACTAGAAAGTTTATTTCAGAGATCTGTTCATGTAAAAGCTCTGAAAGTATTTGGTCATGCTCAAGAAAGTAATAGACAATGTAATCTGCATTTAAAAAGCATGTAACATATTCACATGTACAGTTATACTGAACATCAGTCTGTGTAAAATATCAGGTGTAATTAAAAGCATTAGATACAAGTATACACTCACCTATAAGATACACCTATTTTCACAGAATGCACTGCCCTAACTCAGTATACTGAGTCACCAGTCCAGTTTCATATCTGCTTTACTCCACACATACTTTCCTCCTCTTTTTAGGAACATCTTCTCATCAAATCCACTGAATTTTATAGCTTCTTCTACACCGACATCCAGGATGGACTTGGAAGGTTCTTTCCGCCCATTTCTACAGTTTAGAAAACGCATCTGGAATATAAGATAGATAAGATGATAAGATGTTAGAAAGCCAATTTGCAAAAGCTTAAGTTTTCTACAGACTTAAGCAAGTTGCACTGCAATTCCACCAAAGCCTATGTAAGTGCATGAAGAGGTTCACTGTAGTCCTCAGAAGGCTCAGAAACTCATGGTTAGACATGTGACAAATCTTAGCAGGAACAAAGCAATATCGTAATTCTTGAAGATTAAATGCTGTCACTTCAGTTACATGTAAACTAAGTTGGCACTTTTAAACTTAACTTTCAAGGGCAAGTTCTGCATTTTTATATTAAAGAAAAAAAGCAAAGATGGCCTGCAAAACTAGACATCTACACCTTGAGATTTGTGATGCAAGGATTATGTGTGCAGGCTGATGGCAACGCCTCCTTAGGTCATGCTGTATTGTAGTTCACAACATGTCTGATGGGCATAAATCACATCTCTTCCTTGTACTACATGGCAAAATTTTTTTATAGAATGCAGAGTAAATTAACTGGTTCTCACTGTTGTATACATACATATATTAACATACAAATACCATGTATCAAAAAAATACTTACATATTCATCCAGAATGAGGTATGAATCCCTCATCTGTAATAGACCAAAAGAAAAAACTAAATTAATGTACAAATCAAAATTCCATTCCACTGAAAAAGGAGGGACAAAACAAGCAACTATTCATTCAAGGTCTGATACAAATCTTTGAAACAGTTGCTGTATCACCACTGTTTCAGTGAGCTTGGATGAAATTTATAGAAATAAATGACAGAATTGCTAGAAAAACTTTATGTATGAATAAATTAGTAATTCCTGGAATATTGCCTCTCTGGTTTCTAAGTGAAATGTGGGTGCCCAACTGGGCAAAGGTATTTTAAATAATATCCAAGTTTTCTATTAACTTCTACACCAGAAGAACTTAAAGTTTTGCATGCTGGAATGATTATGCCATTTTCCAAACAAATGACATGACCATTTTAACTGGAATGTTTAATTATAACCCCACCAAACAAAGGTACTCTGCTGGCTCAAAGGTAAAAAAGCTCTCGGGTCTCCACAAATAAATATGCCAACAGCTGAAATAAGGCATGTTTGCTTAGCTAAGTGGGCATCTCCTAAATCCTCCTTAAAATTCTCTGGGTAGCTGGGGATTGCTGCTGTGTAGAACAGGAAATCTGGTCAATTTGGTGTTCATCTTTCACACAGGTTTACCACAAATCAGAAACAGTTTTCTGGAACCAAACCTACAATGGGAAGCCTTTTTTGTATGACTTCTATTATGAAGGAAAAAAAAAAAGAGAAAGTAGAAACAGTTCTGGGTTCTCATCTTAACCCTTTCTCTGATGAGTGCTCCCTCTCACCAAATGCCTCAAATGCTAGCTGCACAGCCCCACTTTTAGGTCTTACATAGCAAAAGCAACCCAGTCTGCTCACTTAACCTCTACATACATTAAGAAGTAAACTGTAAATAGAGTTTACAGTTCCAGTCCTTATCTGTGGAAAAGAAAAGGAACACAAGATGGGAGATTTAATGCATTCCTGATCTTGGTTCAACTTGCTATTTCTTCACCTAGTTCATAAACTTTCCTAACAGAGTGTCTTCTAACTCTCCTCATCCCATCTTTAGGATCTGTAGGCATTTACAAAATGGCCTGAGCCATAGGCACCAAAGTCCTTTAGAGTGTGATTAATGTAAGCGGGATGGCAGCTGATCAAGTTAACTGGCAGGCTCTGCAGGAGCACAAGGAGTCTTCTCCTGATTAAAGAGCCTGAGTGTGCAATCCAAAGGAGTTCAGACAGAAAATGTTAAAAATGCAACTTTATTGTGAGAGGGATTACCCAAAAGCACTATTAGTTGGGTACTGTTCCTCAGTACCCAATACAATGCTGGTTGGGATGCTGTCTTGTTCATGTAGGTGGGTGACACTGGCACAATGTGACATCACAGTCAATCTCCATTAGGAAACTATACTTAGACTATAAAGTGTGTTTACATTAACTCTGAAATTTTCAGGATCTTGTGCCCAAGTCAGGAAGAGTATCCACAGGACTGGGAACAATGGGTTTTTCCATTAGTATCCACAGGACTGGGAACAATGGGCTTTTCCTCTTCCTAATAACTTTGTTGTCAATGAAAAGCCTTAAAGAAAATTTTAAAAATTTAAAATCTTGTCTTCCACCATAACAAAAGCAGTTGCTGATAAAGTTGCACTGCACCTCTTCTAAGCCACTATTAACAGGGAGAGTATTAATTGCCATGAAAGTTTTTGTTCCTTTCAAATATTCTAGCAATATTTAAAAATAGAGTTACAAAGGGACAGTTTCATTTTTACCTTCTGATTAGATTCAGGTACCAAGCAGGAGACATTTTTGTGGCGATCCAGGAAACGATCAAAGTCTTCATCACTGATAACAAATTTTTCTGCTTCTCTTAGAGCATCCTCACCACTGTTCTCCCCTTCGATAAGCAGGCACTGGAATACCTGGACGAAGAAAGCACCTGGGTAAGACGTTATGTTTTCACTTGCCTTGAGGATAAGAGATTTCAATCTCAGCAGCAATGCCTAATTTTTCTGTCAGTGGAAACAAAATGACACAACTTGTGATAACTGAATACTCCACAAAGGGCATGGTGCAGATTTACTTTTTGTAAATTAACATTACAGAGCTCTAAATGTTATAAATGGTGATTTTCCTTACTATCTGAGATTTCACTTACAGTGTTTTTTGGTTTTTTGTTTTTTTTTTCTGAGTCATTCTGTGTCTATAACAATATCCATGAGACATAGAATGAGAAATTAATCCACAAGTTCTCCCATATTTATGTCACATTATACCAACCCATTTTCAAACATTTCTAGTAAAAAAATAATACATGTACACTACCCTCTAATACTCTGTAAGATAAAATTATTATACACCTATATCTTGGTAAAAATCTATTTACTTTAATTTTCTCTACATCATAACATATTTTCACATGTTAAAGGCTTTCTGTGCTAATTTTAATATATTAAAACAACCTAGATCTAGACACACTGAAATAGTAATTTTCTGTGCATAACACAACCAAAAAAAACCATTCTTGATCTACGGGGCTCCATTTAAGTGCTGAATGAGTTAGAACCTATCTCAGCACCAGGCAACATTGACAAGAAGGCTCCTGACACCAGCCCAGGCTGGAGCTGGAGGTAAGACTCAGGTCAACAGAGGTTCAGACAACTCCAGGACTTGATTATTACTTTTCTTTGAACAGGAAACATGTGGTATATCCTACTTTCTTACCTTCCAGCGCACAGGGTTCAGTGCCTTGATCTGCTCATTCATATCTTCCTCAACATTAAATCTGTTGATGACTGAATTTATTTTAAAAGCAACAGCATACTCTCGGCACCACTGCCTCAGTTTATGGAGATTGTCCACATGGTTCTTCTTTCCTTGACGACGGCCAATTAAAACATTGACATCCTCATCAAAACTATCGCATGAAATTGCCAGAATATCTAAATATTCACCTGAAAACAAGTTTTAAAAATTGATTAATATCCAGTCCATCAGCTAAAAGCTGTCAGGACTCTAGTCATTTTCACTTCCTTGTCATCTGACGCAAAATGCCAGTAAATGCAGTTCTGTGGAGTCATCCCATCAACCACAAAAGCCACAGCAACAGCAGCATAGAAACACATTGTGTGTGTGTGTGTCCCCAGCAATATGGAAACAGGTGGAACATATGGAAACATTTGGTATAATGGTGTAATTATTGTTTTATTGCACCATTATACCAGAAGGTTTTTGTGGTATAATGCCTACCTTTACAGGAGATAATCAACACTGTTTCACTGGCATTTACATTTGATTTGCATTTACTAAAAATTAAGCACTAAGAAACCATCTCCCACTTGCCCCCCAGCCCATCCATGGGTGAGGCTGCCCCATGGAGGCTCTCCAGCCCTGCCAGTGCAGCTGTGCCCGTGCTCCCTCCTTACCGTACTTCTCGAACCACTGCTTTCTGATCAGGCTGCCATTGCTGACAATGCTGACACTTGGGAGCTCCAACTCCTGCTTGCAAAACTGGACCAGTTTGCCTACAAATTCGCCTCTGTCCTGAAGAAATGGTTCTCCTCCCGAGAAATTGATTTTCTCCATTCCTAGAGAAGGACCGAAGAAAGATGCTATGAACAACCCCTGCTGCCCATCGCCTGCTCCTGTTCAATGTAATCAATGCCCCACGGCAGCGGGACAAGGGACATCCCCGGGATAACTTTTTCCACGGCACTTGGTCCTGCGGGGTCTCTCTTCCCCGGTTCCCTCCGGACCCACCTCTCCTGCACTCACCTCCTTCCTTGAGCATCGCCAGCCCCCGCTTGGCCTCCTCCAGGGGCAGCACGAAGGAGGTCTTGGCCGTGTGGAAGCAGAAGCCGCACTTGTAGTTGCACTGCCGGGTGAAGTGGTAATTGACGCTGGTGGGCGTCGGGGCCGCGTCGTCCCCTTCCTGCTCCCGCTGCGGCCGGGGGGACGAGTCCCGCCAGGGCAGGGACAGGGACAGCGGCAGCGACAGGGACAGGGGCAGGGGAGCCAGGCTCCAGCACAGCGCGCCCAGGCGCCCTCGCAGCGCCGCCAGCACCGCCCGCCCGACGGACAGCAGCCGGGCCAGCAGGACCAGCTGCATGGCTCGGCTCGGTTCGGCTCGGCTCGGATCCGGCGAGATGCGCTGCTGCTTCGGACCCTCCTGGGCACGGTTCGACTGGACTTGATTAGCCTGAAGTCGGTTTGGCTGGTCTCGGTTCAGTTCAATCCGACCCGGCTCGGCTCGGCTCGCAGGCTGCAGAGAGGTGTCGGCGCTCCGCACTTAAATGTGCGGGGACCGCCTCCCCTCCCCGCCCGTCCCGCCCCGCCGTCCTGCACGGCGAGGAACAGCTCGGTTTCGTTTTCCCTTCTCCCAGAAGCGAAACTTGGCACCGAGACGCGGTGTTTTCCTTCTCCCGCCTGCCCCACCCGTGACTGCAGAGTCCCCACGCTCCAGAGCCGCTTCTCGGCGCCGGCCACCGCAGGGGCTGGGAGCAGGGGCTGGGAGCAGGTTGGAGCACCTCTGGGTTTGAGCAGGTCTAGCATCTAGGACCCCTTTTGGTGCGTGAGGTCTCAGTGACTTTGGCTCCTGTCGTTAAACTCGTGTAGCAGGGGGAAAACTGAGTTTGTATAACTGCACTGCACCTTTGTCAGGCATTCAAGAGCTCCTGTAAGTTTAAACAGTTTTGCATGGAAAAGCAACCCAAGTGAGGAAGCCTGATGACTTCAGATACATGAAAAGAAAGTAATTGCGGGTTCTTTGATTCTTGGTCTCAATGATGCTCCTCAAGCAAAGCTGCTGCACCAAGTTGAGCACATGGTTAGCCTTAACAGCAGGAACAGTTGGCAGCCTGAGGTGAGACATTGGTGGCTGCCCGCTCGTGGTAACACCAGGAGAGACCAGGACAAAGCTGCCAGTTTCCATATTCCTCAGTTCCTTGGTGGTACAACAGGTACTGCTGGAGAAGGATCTCCTCCATGGTAATACCAGTGCTATCTTCAGTCTTCCAGTGTGTTCAGACACACCAACAGGATTGTCACAAATTTTCAGCCTCACTTTGTCTTCACTCAGCCTGTCCTCACTCTTGCGTGGGCTGTTTAACATTGCCACTATTGCCAAGGTACAGAGTCATGCTCAAATCTTAACACCTTCCACCTGCATGTTGTCAATGGCATAAAATGGAGCTTCCTTCACTTCCATTGACCAGCCCAGCCAGAACTGCTGGTGTAGCCAAGAAGTCTTGCCCTCATCTTCCCTTCTTTTTATTTCCCTTTTTTCCCCCTTTGAAAAAAGGGGTAGAATTATCTTCATCCTGTGCAATTTTCATGGGAAACAAAACCTGCTTGTGAATAAGAAGTGTTAATTTGGTTTGTCATTGCCTATTGTGGAATTCCCATCATCTTTCCTTCATTTTCCTGGAGGTGATCTACTGGCTGAATAATGTCTGGATCAGCAAAAACCATTCTGCGCAGTTTTTATTGTTTGAACAGTTTTTATTATTGTTTCTATCAGCTGTTTCTTGCTGGCACAGGTTCATACTACTAGGGCAGGATGAGAAACTTCTTGCTGTGTCTGGCTCCAGTAATGCCCCCTCACATGCTGCAGCATGATGTGAAACATCTCACTTCTGAGGCTTTCCAAAATGGTCTGAGAGGCTATCAGCAGAGATAATTCCAGCAGGAGTTAACGATATGCTCTTCCAGTTCCTTGAGCTTTATGTAAGATACAAGATCAAGGATAAAAGCACTATTTTCTAATAAATAAAGAGTTTGTTGATCACAAACTTGAAAATATTATTGGAAAGGGAGCTGGACAAGACAATGCAAATTTAAACTGAAATCTGACATTGGAGTTGCTAATTGGTAGCTTCAATGTTTCAATTAATTTGGAGAATTCTGATATGCCCTCTTTCTTCCTCACTCCATACATCCCTTCTGTTGCATGGTAGGAATCCTACTTCATGTGTTACCTTCTCTAGCCCCAATTCAAATTCCTTGTGTCCTCATTCATATCCCTTGTTCATGTCAAGTTAAGCCAATGCAGGTGTAGGAACTACATTCTTTCTCTCTTCTTTGAGATGGAAGGCTCATGACTAGCCCTAAGCTTGTTGCCTAGTACCTCAGCTGGCCAGAAAAATTAGGTTCAAAATACTTAATTTCCTAAGTCAGTAAAGAACCCTTGATGATTACCAATTTCTCTCGACACAAGAATTACATCTGATACCCAAACATTCCAAAAACATGTCAGAAAAATATTGCTCTATAAATCAGAAAATGAAAATATTAGCAGTTTTGGACTGTTTTTCTTTGAAAACACAGATCTCCATTTCAAGGAAAAAAACATGCAGAAAACTTTGCACCCAAGCATACTCAAGGCTTCTTGTTCTTTGCAATCCTATCAGTGCTTTCTTAGAAAAATGGAAATTATAGTTCTTTTTACTTTTTGCCTCAAATAAGTATGTTTTCAGATTACACTCTCTGCTTTACTGTAAAGCCTCTCAAAGTAAACCCAGACCAGGATGTGGCCCCTTCCTATATACAAGATCCAGTAGCTTTCAGAAGGACACTCACATTTTACATCCCAAACTGTCTTAGCTCACAGGCTCTATGGTAAGGCCTTTAAGAAAACACACATGTGCATTTTTATGCACAGCTTTGAATCTATAAGAAATATTGCAAGCTAGAACTGTAATGAAATTTTCTGTCCTGATGCCTTCAGGAAAAACCTCAGAAAAGCAAACATAAATATTCTTTGAAATTTGTAGGAAGTACGATTCTTTCCTCTAGCTTCCTATAGAAGCCCTCTTACACAATGGAGTCACAGTAATAAAAATGTTTCTGTATTCCAAATCTGTATCTAAAAACCCTTTAAAGATTAATATAATTTTTCAAAAATTATTGAATAATGTTATTAATGGTGCACTAGATAGTAAATAAGTACACAACTAGCATGGAAGAATCCAAAGGGATAAGCATAGATAATGCTCTTGTGCCTAGTTGCTAGAAAAGCAAAACCTGTATAATATTTATCGAATAATGTAATTTTATATTTGAAATAAATGTATTGCTTCTCCAGAGGGGCCATTTGGCAGTTCCAGTCAAACAGTATTTTGCTAGGCAAACGAAACTACTGATACAAACCAGTAACATAAAAAAGGTTAAAAGAGGAGTCATATCACATCACCTGGGAGGACCAGAAACCATCCAAGGACAACTAGACAACTCATGCAAATCAAGCAATGGCAGATGCAATTTTAGCATTTGGTAAATATATTACTTTTTGCTGTAGTCTCATCTGGAAACTATTGCTTTCTCATTGCATCTGCAGCACTATAAATGCAAATCTGTCAAGAACCTTGTACTTAGAGTGACTCAGCTCTCCTTTGGATGAAAAAATCCAAGGGGAAGTTACCAAACAGAAAGCTCAAACCCACATGCAATTAAATTATGAAAGACATATGAAACACACAATATGAATATGGATACAGATTAGGCACATTTGAAAGAAGTCCACCATGGACCCTTAATAGTGTAGATGTGAATTCCCATTCAAGATGTATTAAAAAGATGATTTCTGTGGTCTAGGAAAAGATCATAGACTTTTAGAATGATAGAATACCAGGTTGGGAGGGACCTCAAGGATCATCAGATCCTTTCTTGACAAAAGTATGTTGAGAGAAGGATTTTTCTGTGTCCTTTCTGTAACCTCCCCCAAACATCTGGCAGTGGCCACTGTCATGGGCAGAAGAGGAATCTCTCTTGGCCTCACACTATACTGCCTTCTGTGTTCTTATTGTCTTATCCCCAGATCTTTTTCTTTACTGGAGGGCCATTTATTGATATTCTTTAAAGTTTATTTTGCATTAAAAGAGCAGTTTTATTTATGTGTATTCCATGTACCTACCCATTTTATGTGCCTTTGACTTAAGTTTTTCCTGCTTGTGTATCAGACAGCTGTTTACAGGACTGTACACTTAGATATATTCTTAAGTTACAGGCTAATCAATTTCCATGGTTTGGTTTTGTATTTTTTTTCTCTTTTTCCATTTTGTGTGGATCAAAAATTTTTGAATATTCATATGGCCTCTTCTTGTCTCTGTATCTCATCCCTATAGCTCTATGTAAGCACAGTAGACACTCAAAGATGTAAAAATGCTCCTGAGCAGTGTTTTGTACATAATTAGCACATTTGTTCTTCAACATTGCTTCATATTATACAGAGGAAAAAATTATAAAGGTCCTTGTAGAGAGGCTGAAAAAGTCATACTGTCTCCACTGATTTTAAATACAACAAAGCATCTTGGGCATAAAACGACAACTTTCTTTTCCTATATTTTTACTTGAATCCTGAAAGAGGGTACTTTAAAGTAATTAGGCAGGAGAACAGGCATCACATGCCTATTATGAATGATCTCATAAGCCTACTATAAATGAAGGAATCACCACCAGCTTGGTTCAGGAATAGTTGTAACTAGGTTATGAGATGGGAAAAGGGAAAAGAGAAAATGAAAGTAAGTTCTTTCAGTTTGTTCAGCAGAGAGGGGAAAGGCAACAGTAGCATTGGAGAAAAAACAAACAAAAAAAGCCAACAACAATAAAAAAAAAAAAAAAAAAAGCTGAGAGGTCAGTGAGGGAAATGGCCAGGTTTACAAGCACTTTTGAAATGAAACTTGGCTGCAAGTCAATTGGACCTCAAGCAAACAAATAAACAGAAAAGTGGCAGGTAAGTTTCAGTACAGATAAAGGTGAGGCAGTGCAGATCCAAAAGAGTAATCGAAACCTGATGCTGAGCTCAGCAGTGGCACTTGTGCTCAGGAAGGACATCTTAGTCACTGTGGCTTCCCCTCTGAAATCAATGGCTCTGCAGGAGGAAGCAGAGAAAAAAAGTCAGCTTAAAGCTTAGTGTCACCCAGAAACAAGGTAGATTGCATTACTCTTCTAGTCTGTGAAACTTTGGTAAGTGTAACCACACCCTGACTAGATGTCCAGTTCAGGTCTCCACATCTTAGCAGGACCTCACAGTTAAAGAAGTTATCCTTGTTTCTAACTGATCAAGGGGATGAAGCAGCTGCCTTACCAAGGGATAGAGGCTGTAATTTCTGACATGAAAAAGCTGAAGGCAAAATCTGAGTGATCTTTAAAAAAATCCTGTATGTAATAAATAAACTGAATGTTGAACTGTTATTCACCAAAACCAGTAACATTATTAGAAGGGGCACTTGTTGAAATAAAGATGTGTGTTTAAAACTTACAAAATTTTTATGCAACAGTAGGATTGCTGGGATTGGAGAGCACAGGGGTTTATGGAGGTAGATTGTATCGCATTTAGCCAACTCCATGAGCAAGGAACCACAACAGGTGCTGAAAGATGAGGATGTACTGTTCAGCATTCCTGGTTTAGTGACTGTGGAGGCTGGAGGAGCACAAGGACTAGTAGAAGGGACCATGGACAAGCCAGGCATGTACAGCATGTCATTCTGCCAGACAAAATATTGGCTGACAAGAGTCCCTACTCTTAATCAGTGTGTATTATTATGGTCTTAAAACTATCTATTAGCTTCCTGTACAATGAACCATGTTTTACCCTGTGTCTTCTGGTATCCGTACCCAGATGCCCTAGCCATGTGTTTGAGTGACGTGGAATAGTGCTGGAGTTCTCAGGTATGAAACAGCCTTAAAAAGAACCAAATGAATTTTGGCACATGATGCTGGGACTGTACTGAAGAGCTTCCAAGGCTATGTTCTCAGCTGTGGCTCTGGCCCAGACTTCCAACAGCTTCTTTGAGATGGGCAGTTTCCAACTAGTACAGATGATCTGCAACTGGTACTGCCTCCCAGCTGCTCCCCTCTCCCTGCAGTTACACTAAGTAAAAGGTATTTGTGCAGGCGTTTGAGATGACCAGAGGAAGACAGGTTTCCAAGGATTTTCTTGCAGAGTCTATTAGTTCAAAAAACATGTCAGAAGTTTAACTTTAGATATCTCTAAGTGGCAGTTCTCCAACTATTGTAAATGAGAAGTTTCCTAAAGAGACGCAGGTTCTCCAACATTTTAAGTTACATCTTCTGAAAACTCAAAAATTACATTTTAGGCAATGTTACTCATAGCAGCTGTCACAAGACTAAGACTGTGCTATTGCTATTTGCAGTGTTCATGGTTCATACATCTGAACTGATGAAAGCTGAAATTGGCCTTGGCAAAATTGCTTGGAAATGACAACAGCCTTCTAAAAGTCCAGTTTACCCCCAAAATTATTTGTGCCTGTTGGTCTTGATATCAAGGCACTGAATTACCAAATAATGGGGTCAAGTTACTGATATGCCTGACAGCCCAGCGTTGCTTGGGCACTGCAACTCAACAAAGTAGTTCAGTTTAGGTTAGGACTTGTTTGTTATTTTGGGCCAGTGGAGCATATTTGCACATCTAATTTTTTTAATTTTTTTTTTTTTTTTTTAGAAGATCGTCAGGATTCAGCCACGGGAATCCGTGGGAATGCAACCCTTTGCAGCTGGCGGGCCGGATCCCGAGGCTGGTGAGACAGAGTAGAGATCCATTCTGAATTAGGTGAAGTGTCTAGGAGAGGTGAAAAGTCTGTGAGGCCAAAGCTGAAGGAAAAGCCGCATTCCAGAGACAACAAGGAGACAGAGAAAGAAAAATAGAAATGACCACAAGGTCAATTTACCCCCGACCTAGGAATTCCTTTGATAAAGAAGAACTGGCGATAAATGTCACACAGAATGAATATGTATGAACCTATTGTGAAACTGTATGCATATGCATTTGGAAGGGGGATAAAAGGAGACCTGAGGTCTTCAGGGGTACGCATGCCTTTTGGGGAGGCTTGCGTCCGGCGCGCGTCGTAATAAAGGCATACCGGGCTTTACAACTTTTATAAAGTTGTGAGGTTTCTTCTTTTCTCCGCAAAACACTGGGACCTTACATCCCGTGATTGCTGCCGCCCATTCCCCGCAGGAGCGGGCCCGTTCAACCCGGTGCCAGTGACGCGGGGCGGGGAAGGCAGAAGGGCGTTCCGAGGAGCTGCTCCCCGCGGACGGGCGCTTTCCCGGCCGGCCGGGCCAGTTTCGTTTCCCGCTGGCTCCTCCTCCGCCTCCGCCCGCCCCCTTCGCTGTGCCGCTGGTCGGGATCGCCGCTCCCGGCTCCCGGCTCCCTGTTCCCGGCTCCCGGCTCTCTGCTCGCTGCTCCCCCGGCTCGCTGCTCCCGGCTCTCTGCTCGCTGCTCCCGGCTCGCTGCTCGCTGCTCCCGGCTCGCTGCTCGCTGCTCCCGGCGATGCTGGGGCGCTGCGCCCCGGGCTCCCCGGGCCCCCGGTGCGCGGTGCGCGCCCTGCCGCCCTCCGCCAGCGCCCTCCGCCAGCGCCTGCGCCAGGTCAGCGCCGCGGGCGCGCAGCCCGAGTTTGGCTCTCCAGAGCCGTGGGGCGGGAGGGTGCCGCGGGAACAGGGGATAATCGTTTTAAAGGACGGGAGGGCAGGTTCTGACCAGGTGTAAGGAAGAAGTTTTTTACGGTGAGCGTGGTGAAACACTGGCATAGGTTGCCCGGAGAGGTGATGGATGTTCCACCGCTTGAAACATTCCAGGCGAGGCTGGACAGGGCTCTGAGAGACCTGATCTAGTTCAGGATGATCCAGTGCACTGCATGGGGGTTGGACTAGATGGTCTTTACAGGTCCCTTCCGAGCCAACGCATGCTGTGATCGCTCCTTGCAGTGTGCAGAACGGATCCCAGAGGCTGAGGCAGTACTCGACCTGCTGGAGAAATGCCCAGAGCACCAAAAAAAGGGATCTTTTCCCGTCATAGTTTTTGAGGGCCTGGATGCCACAGGTAAGATCAACGTGTGGTTGAAGAATCACAGACGAGAAATTGTTGAAAGGAGCAACTGCTATGTTTTTTATTAGACATCAGGCGTTAAAATAAAATTTAAAAAATCTCGGAAACCTGTGACAGATATGGAATTAATAATTACAAATGCCAATCTGTCTTCTCTTACTTGTAAAAGATTAGTGTATGCTAATTTACATTCAGTAGTTTAATTCCTTACCTATGCAAATGAAAAAATACAGAGTGAAATATTGAAAATTAAATTTCTTGTGCAGATGATGAAACATACTTTTACTGGAGAGTTTTCAAATAAATGAATTAAACTAGTGGTAGTCTGGGGAGCTGCCAGCAGTTTGTCTAAAAGAGAAATATTACTTACTTCTGGCTAACTTTGTTTTCTGACTTGTCAGTTAAAGATAACTGAAAATCCTCCTATAAAGAAGGAACTGGATGATCAGCATGGCAACATTCACATAAATTGCAGCCGGGAAAAATGTTATAAATTAATAGATAGGGAAATTGCCATGAATATATAGAGAAATTGCCGTGCACCTAATGCATTTAAGGAAATGAAAACTGAAAGCTGGCTAAAGGAAGGACTGGAAGGCCCAGAGATCAGGAAGAGGAGTAATAATTCCTGCAACCAGACTCAGAATCATTTTCCACTGGAAACCTTATGACAAGATGCTCGGGTTACATATTCAGATGTCAGAACCTGTATTCCACATGAGCAGACAGGAGCGTTTTTCAGTTTTTAAACTCAGGTGTATCTGGTAAATAATATAATTAATGTTTCCTTCTGTAAATGAAATGCAGGCAAAACCACAGTGACCCAGGCTGTTAAGGACACCCTGAATGGCATCCTGCTGCGGTCCCCACCACCCTGCATCAGCCAGTGGAGGACTGTATTTGATGACGAGCGAACACCCATCAAAAGAGCATTTTATGCTGCCGGCAACTACATTCTGGCTTCAGAGATAGCAAAAGCATCCACTCAGGCACCTGTGATCATAGACAGGTTTGTGTATTTAAGAAGCCCTCTTATATCAGTGCCATCATACAGTTGTTCTTGCAGTGTTGCAAGCAGTCAGTGATTGTCTCTGTGTTTCTTCAGGGGTTTTGTTTTGGGATTTTTTGTAGTTTGTTCAGGGTTTTTTTGGAAGCACTCTGCAGAGAGTCAGATAAATATTATATCTTTTAAAGAGTAACATTTATGATAACAGTAAAATAGGGAACTTCAATCAGTGTAATACTCATAACTAGCTTTAGGAAACATGAAAATTGTTACATCTTCAGTTAGGAATAGTGAAGGCACAGGCTGTGCATCCTGAGCTAAACCAGGGTTTTGTGACAAACCAGAGGAGACTGTGGGCTGCTGGTCATGGCTGTCTCCAAGATGTGTCTCACATATGGGTGGATTGGAATGACTGAGTGTTAGGTAAACTTACTCTTTGTGAATTTAAACACAGAGATATACTTCCTACTTTTTTGAGTTTGTGTTATTTCTGGTTTTCACTATATGTGTAGGCAGCTTACAATATTACTGTTCATAAAAAAGTCTAGATGTACATTGAACCCTCTAGCTTTATTCAGTAGGTGTTACTGTAACCTCCTGCTACAAAACACACACAGACACACATGCACACATGCCTTATTTGCATGTGAGTGCTGTTTTCAACCAGCCTCAAATCCACTGAAATCTATCAAACACAGTGCCTTGTAGTAGGGACAATATTAAACGCAAGTGAAATTAGTAACATTAGTAATGCCTGTGTTCGTTCACATGTTTGTGAAGACTGCATGTTCACTACCAAATCTATTGCATTAAGTAGGATGGGAATCACAAAAAAGGGGACTCAGGGTAAAGGATTTTGAGATATATTGTAACTCTTCTTTGACCTGTCTCAATATATCAGGAGACTTTCTTTTGACAGGAGTATTTGAAACAGTCTCTACATAATGTTTTAATTAATAGTTCACATTAACTCTGAATAGTGCACTGACTATTATCATTGTTAAGAAATAATGGATAGCACAGAACTGTTATTTCCCTTCAAAGCCATGGTGTCACCTATCTCATCATTATTGACTTCTTGTTATAATGCCAACTGTCTCCTATATTACTGAAGAATTAATGTTCTCTTTAAAATTTCTCTCCCTCCATTTTGTGTTTTCCTGACAGATACTGGCACAGCACAGCTGCCTATGCAATTGCCACTGAAACAAGTGGGGAAGTCCAGGATCTTCCACCAGCTCAAGATGAGGTGTATCAGTGGCCTGAAGATCTGCTTAAACCTGATCTTGTGCTTCTCCTGACTGTTGACCCTGAAGAACGAGTCCGGAGACTTCAGCATCGGGGGCTGGAGAAAACAAAGGAGGAAGCTGAGTTGGAAGCAAACAGCTTGTTTCGCCAAAGGTAATTCCTTTAATGGGGAATAAGAGGCTGGAGGCAATCTTGGTCCCTCTGGGATCAATAACAAATGTGCCTCCCATGTTATTGGGACAAGAATTTCCACAAGAATTTCCTTTGTATAAGCTTTTGTTAGGTTTTTGGTGGGTTTTTTTTTTGAAAGAATGCATGGCTGTCAGGGAGGGTAAATTCTCTCACTGCTAACTGAAAGTGTTTGAAAGATGCAGATGTATAATTTCATTGTAAAGGATCTTTGAGTTAAAATACTTCTATTTTGCTTTGCTGCTTTTATTTTTGCATCTTTCTTATTGAGGTCATGAAGGAAATGGACTTAAGGGTTCCAGGACTAGGAGGCAAGAAGATGAAGCACACATTTCCCCAGGAAATTCTGGAATTGAGCTCCAGATTAAGAGAATAAAATTTAAAAAAATCCTGTTGTAGATGTCTTTAGTTGTACAAAGTGTTTCAGGTACCAGTATTGTCACTACCTTTAATGGAGCCTTCAAAGTGATTTATCTCACCACTTCTTTGGAGCTCAGTGATCTAAATTTAAGTATTTAAAACCTTTTGATATGAGATGTGATGTAGAACTTGTGTACACTTCCTGGGCTAGAAACTGGAAGCTAAATGAGATAGTCCAGAGCATCTCAAGCAGTACTAGGTACATTAATTTAAGCAACTGAATGGCTCCCTAGGTATCCTGCTTCAGGGTGTGCTGAATTGCTGTCTAGGCTCTGCCAAATGTATTGATTAGATCATCTTTGTCTAAGGTGGAAACTCAAATACTCAGTGTTCATGTAGATACCTCAACAGAGACACCTGAACATTGGTTTCCATATCTACAAGCAAGGCTGAAATCTACCTTTAGGATTATAAATTTCTAGTGATGGTATACCTTAAAAATGTTGTAAAGTCAAAAGTGGTTATAATTTGTAAAGCCAAAGTGGCTTTACAGAGGGGAGACTTTGCCTGACAAATTCAACATTGGTGAATGGAGCAGATGATGATATCTGCCTGGACTTCTGCAAAGTGTTTGACAGTGACATGACATGTGACAGTAACATGCAAAGTGTTTGACATGACATCCTCATCTTCAGATTTGAGAGACATGGATTTGATCAATGGACCATTCAGTGAATGAAGAATTGGCTGGATGGCAGCACACAATGGCTTACTGTCCACATGGGAACCAATGACAAGTGGTGTCCCCTGGGGTCGCTGCTGGGGCTGATACTATTCAGCATCTTTTTGGTGACATGGGCAGTGGAAGTGAGTGCACCCTCAGCAGCTTTGCTGACAAGACCAAGCTGTGTGGTGCAGTGGACATACTGGAGGGAATGGATGCCATTCAGAGGAACCTGGGCAGGCCTGAGGGGTGGGCCTGTGTTAACCTCATGAAATTCCACAAAGGGAAGGAAGTACAATGTCCTGCACCTGTGTTGTGGTAATCCCGAGCACATCTACATGTTGGATGGAGAAGTGATTGAGAGTGCCCTACAAAGAAAGACTTGAGGGTGATGGTTGATGAAAAACTCATTATGAGCTGGCAACGTGCACTCACAGCCCAGAATGCCAACTGTGCCCTGGGCTGCATCTGTGCACCATGGTCAGCAGGTTGAAGGAGGGGATTCTCCTCCTATACACTGGTCTTGTGAAACCTCACCTGGAGTGCTGAGTCCAGTTTTGGTGTCCCCAGCATAAGGAGGTCATGGAACTTTTGGGGCAAGCTCAGAGGAGGGTCACAGAATTGATGAGAGAACTGGAGCACCTCCTCTACAAAGACAGCCTGAGAAAGGGGAGGCTGTTCAGCCTGGAAAAGAGAAGGTTGAGTAGACACCTCATAGCAACCTTCCAGTATCTGAAGGGGCCTACAGGGAAACCAGAGAGGGACTTTTCATCAGGAACTGTAGTGACAGCACAAGGAGTAATGGATACAGATGGAAAGAGGGGAAATTTAGGTTAGCTATTAGTAAGAAATTTTTAACTTTGAGGATGGTGAGCTACTGAAACAGGTTGCCCAGAGATGCTGTTGATGCCCCAACTCTGTCAGTGTTCATAGTCAGGTTGGGTAAGGCCTTAAGCGACCTGGTCTGGTGGGAAGTATCCCTGACCATGGTAGGGGGACTGGGACTAGATGAATTTTAAGGCCCATTCCAGCCCCTTAACATTCTATGATTCTGTGATTGCCTAATTTTGACAGAAACTCTGTGTGGACACCCAGCTCATATAGTGGGACCTGCAGAGGGATGAGTTAGCTAGGGAATATACTGCCATTTAGGCATCTTTTACATTTTAATCCTGTTACTGCATATTCATGTCAGAAAGCTTTTAGTTATTTCTACCTGTTCATTTTGTCAATTTGAATATGAGAACATCCAGAATCTTCCTTGATTTGTCTTGTGACTTTTGTCCTGAATGGCATTATGGGAACATAGACAATAATATTCACATCCCCGTTCACACCCTCAAAGACACAATGTGGGAGGGTTCTGCATTATGCTTATGGCCTAAGTGAGGAGGTTTGCATCCTGTACTTTATCCTGTTATTCATCTGGTTAGTTGATCAGAGGAAGGGGTTGAATGATATGTCAACTCAGTAATCTAGTGAGTCAAAGCTGAGATCAGTCAATGAGCACAATTACACAATGCAATGCCATATAGTTCAGAGATACCTTAGCAGAAAATGAAAAAAATTAATTCAGGTGCTAGAAGAAAACTGTCCGCTCTACTGCTGTACCAAACTGTATCCAGTGACAAGCTGTAAAGAAAGAAATACTTTATGCCATGTCTTGTTAATAGGGCTGGAGCTCTGGAGATCAATGTCGAGGAAACTGCATGGTTTGAGATTTACATTGTAATAGTTCCTAATGGTTTATTGCTCTTTGCTGGAGATTTCATTCTTAGCTTCATATTAGATTTTCTATCCTCCGTCTCTGCAGTGTAAGCACTGTCTTCTGAGACTGATGACTAATTTCATTTCATATCCCTGCATTTTGAAGTTTAATTTCTCTATTTTTCTGTGTTTTGTTTTTAGAGTTGAAGAGTCATACAGAAGGATGGTGAATCCTGCATGCCAAGAGGTTGATGCCAGTCCCTCCAAAGAAGAGGTTCTCAAGACTGTTCTACAACTAATTAAGAAGCACTGTGTTTTTTGAAAGCAACTTTTGTGTAGTAGCACTTAAAAGATACTTTTTATTGCTCCACTGTTTTGGTACCTGAAAATGTACAGTGATTTGTTTTGTCTCACAGAAATACTGAACACGGTTTTATTCTGTCAACAGTAATCGGTGCAGGTTATCTGTTTTGTGGTTGCTACTCTTCTGTATAAGGCAAAATACAGAAAAGTGGTACTCACATCATTCAGCATTCTTTGTAAAGAAACAGGCATACTACAGTCATGCATGAAGTGCCTCAGAGTGCTTTCTGACACCAGGACATTTTGAGATCCTATCATGTTGCATCTTCTTCACCAGGAGAACTTATTCCCCAATCCATTGTGTGCCAAAATTTGCTGCACTGCATCAGGAGCATTAGATGCCCAAGGAGAGGCTAAAATATCATAAGCACTAAAACCATAAAATGATTGTAACATTTAGGAACAGAAAATCCAGTGCCCAGTGTTGAGGGGTTTTTTTGGTATGGAGGATGTGCAGCTGTTGCTATGATGAGCATCGTGGAAAAAATGTGTTGTAAAAAGGTGCCAGTAAACACCAAGGGCTGTAAGTGATAAAGTCCAAGCCTGTTTATATATTCAAATGAAATATCTATATATATGAATATTTTCAGAGGGAACCCAGACAATGCCAGCAAATGAGAAACAGAGACCTGAGGAGAACCGGAAACTAAAAACTTAAAAATAATCACTATAATATTTTTTACAAAACTTTATCCTATTAATATTTGTTAATGAGAACTAATCTTCTTTTGAGAGAATGTGAAATGAAAAACCTCAGAGATTCTGAGCAGTGGTAATGATTGCACCTTTTGAGTTCATCTTTTCTTTCTTATGTGGGTGTTCAAACAGGTTGAATGTGAACGCAGAAACTTCAGGTCTGCATCAAGACTTCAGGTCTGCAAAAGCTTATTTTTATGCACATTAGTTGAACTCCTAAGTGTAAAACTAAACATATGGATAAGCCTTTGTGAGGTCAGAAATAAAGCTGCAGTTCCAGAAAAAAAAAATCTTAAAATATAAATTTGATTTAAAACACTTTTACTTACTTTCCTGTTTTAAGCGAGTGCAATTATCAATGAATCTGTCTTCTAAATAATAATATACTCAGTACTGTAGTTCCTGTGTCCAGTCTGTATATACAAGGTGATAGAAAGAAAAACTTCTAAAAAATACATTTTATTCATGCACTGTTTAATGGTTTTGAGTATGCTATTAATATATTATATAAGTTATACATTCTATAAATTTATAAATTCTAGAAATGGATGCTGTTTTGTTTTGTATGTTATTTGTATTTCAGCAGCCTTTGGATTTGCCATACATGCAGACTGAAAATGCATACTTGTAGATGCTCCAATTATTTTAGAAATTATAAAGTATTCAGGTACTCAGTCCTGGATAGAGGAAATTCTTATATTAAAGACACTACTGCATATGAATGATCAGGGTGCAAATATGTGCCTGTCCTAAATATTGTGTAGCCTTAGCTTGTGCAGGTAAAAGATCACTCATCCAGAGAAACTCCACTTGCCCTTTGTCCTTACGTACACTTGCACATGAAGCCAGACTTTCTGGGTTTTGATGCTGGGTTCTTAGAAGTTTAGGTTCATATTTGAAGTGGTGCAATAATTGTATATATCTGCAAAAATTCACATCAGATATTATCAATTGCACACATGCAGAATATATTCATAGTCTAAATTTTTCTATAACCCAAATCTACTGATGCAGACTAGGAGAATAGCAAAGCAAGGTAGACAAAACAAACATTCCCTTTCTCTTTGTTAGAATTAAAGGTCTGCAAGTAGCTCTGTGCCACATGCAGGATGTTAATGTGTAGACCCACTCCCATGCTTCCCATTTCTGGAGATTTTTGTCCACAGTGTCTAAAAAGACTTTATTTACATTTAGGACAAATCACAGAACAAAAAAAAAATTGCTTAGGTTAGAAAGGACCTTAAGGATCATCTATTTCTAAACCCCCTGCTGCAGGCTGGGATATCACCTACTAGATCAGGTTTCTCAGGGGCCCATTAAATCTGGACTTGAACACATCCAGGGATGAGGCATCCTCAGCTTCTCTGGGCAACCTGTTTCAGCGCCTCAACAGTCTCACAGTAAAGAATTTATTCCAATTATCTAATCTAAATCTCCCCTTTTAGGTACTGGAGGGCTGTTTTAAGGTCTCCCCAAAGCATTCCCTTCTCCAAGCTGAACAGCCCCAGCTCTCTCAGCCTGCCTTTGTAGGAGAAGTGCTCCAGCCCTCTGATCTCATTTGTGGCCTCCTCTGGGCCCACAGAGGTGTTCAAATGTGAGGTTTGTCAATGGCTTCTGGCACACAGGCAGGTCTGGGAGCAGCAATATACAAATTACCATCCTGCACCCAGCAAGAACATCGCCTGCATTAGAAACTGACAGAAGTTTTGCTGGACAGTTTGATGGCCACAAGAGGTCAGGATTTTAATGTTTAAGTGTCTGAAAGACCTGTAATCTCCCAGGTATTTCCACGCAGATTCAGAAGTCAGTTCCTTGGAATGTAAATGTTTTCCTGCGGCTTTGGAGGGTGCTTGCTGTGTAAGACATCCTGTGGGAAGGAGGTTCAGCCATGACACAGCACTGGCCCATGGCCACCAGCCCCTGCCAGGCAGTCCTGGGTCAGCCCAGAGAGCATCCCTGCTTACCTGCAGCCAGCCCATGCTGGACACCAGGAGTTTGCTAGTAACAGAGAAGGGCTGCTCTCCGTCAGTCACCCTCAGGACAGGAAACATGCCAAAGCCTGTTTCATTTATTACTATTACTATTAGTCATTTAATAATTTATTGATTTGCTAGCTTTAGAATATGGTCCTGCAAAGACTGATGCTACAGTCTTCAAATCTGGGGAATTAGGCCAGTAAATAACACAAACAGAAACTGAATCTCAAGCTTTGCAATTATTCTGTTCAATTCAGTGAGTTCATCCCTTACTGAACAATAAATGCAATTTGTAAAATTCAGCTGTTTCCTGAAGAACAAAAAAAATACTTTTGTTGTTGTCGGATTAAGCTTTGTATACTTTTTAGATTATTAAAAATTGAGTTTTAATGAATTTTTCAAGAAATTCTATTTTTATTATTTTATTTATTCTATATTGTACATTTTATTTCATAAAACCCACCATAGTATTTAAAGCATCTGCATTCTCATTTTCAATTTCATTTACTTCATTTTTTTTGGTCTAGAGGGGAATAGATGCTAAAATAAAATGATATTCAGTTGTCTAAACATAGACATCCACAGCAGTTAGTCTCCCTGAGGTATCTGAGATGTCTGTGTGGGGCTGCCAGATATGACAGGAGACATTTGGTTGAGCTGTTGATCTGCAGAGTGGCAGCTGGAGGCCTGCAGGGATACCATATGGTGCCTAAAATGGCACTATTCACCCATTTAAACAGTGAGAGGGTCAGGAAGCAGCAGTGCAGCCCCTTTGGGTTGAGTCTACATTAGCAGGTGGCCTGGAACAAGTAGGGATGATCTGTAGCACAGAGGAGCTGGCACAGGGGAGCAGTGTGTGCCCTCTGTGTATTTTAGGGGTTTATTTTAGACCAGCTCTAATCTGGTCACATTGACTGGCCTCATATTAGCAGCTGTAGTGCAGTAAGTGCACTCATACACCAGATTTTTCTGTGTAGCTTTGTCTGGATGGAGTCCAGTTGAAGATGCCAGGACTGTTTCAGCAGGTGAAGCAAAGCATGGTAAGGAGGGGGAGGAAAGCTGCCACAGCACTCTCCTGATCCAAGCTGAATTTGGATGTATTGTGTACAAGAGATGTAGAAGCAACATAGATCTCTGGGAAAGGTTTCCTTGGAGCCACAACAGACTTTGGGGCCAGTTTCATCAGTGTCCTAACTGAGGGCTAAGTTGGAACGTGCTACAGTTCCTTTTGGTCCATGTTCCTGGGCTACCTGCCAGATATAACCTATGGACAGGCACAAAGAGTGAATTTTGGTGCATGTTTGACCCCATCCTGCTATAGCATGAGGTGTAGCCATGGGCTCACCCAGTGTACCAGTAGTGAGTGCTGCTGTCAGTCTGGGAGGGGAGAAAGCTACTTGCAAGCAAATACCAGACTTCAGGATTGAAATGTCAGGCAGGTGTTTAGCCATTCCCCTCCCAAAAATAAGTTTGCAAGACAATTTCCCCAAAGTCAGATGCTAGGAGGTCACAGGCAGGCTCTCTCAGAAGGCATGAAATATCTATCTCCACTACAGCTACAGTTTCAAACTCATGATTTTACAATTATTTTCTGTAGAGTTACCCAGCAATTTTATAAACAAACTGATATTTTATCAAGTAGGACCTCACTAGCACCTGGAACTAGCACATGGAATCTAGAGATGCCAGTTCTTTGCTACATTTTCTTCACTTTACTGTGCCTTTAGCATTAGCAGCATTAGCACAGCTTCTAAAAATTTGTCTAAAAACTGTGCATGCTGCTTCTGCTATCAATTCCTGCCTTCTCAGAAGCAGGAGAGTCAGGACACTCAATGGGACTTTGATGAAAGGAAAAATGTCTCTCAAAGTTCATGATAACCAAAGCCCCAAGGAGTTTTTATTTTTATTTTCCTTTTTTCTTTTTCCTACTTGTTCAGTCCCAGTTACTGTATTTCATTAATTCGAATAGTTGAAGAAACTTTTAAGTTGTTGCTGCAGGGGGCTGCACTGACTTTGATCTTTTAAATAGAAAGCTTTGTTCAATAAAATTAAATCAGCTCTTTTGTAAAGACAAAGATCATCACCCTCTGGCTTAATTTAACTAAACAGATGTAGGGTTTATGTAAATATGCAGTCAGTGCAATTTTGTGAAATAAAAGCTAGAATACCTTGCCATTAGTGTAAAAATGCATTTTGTGTTACCAGCTGGCCAGTCATGACCTTTTTTTCAGCCACAAAGACAGTGCATGTTGTGTACTCCAAAGCAGGGGAGATATGATGAAAAATGCTATGTCTGCAACCTCATTGCTTATGAAAATACCCAGACAGAAAAGCTGCACTTTAAGCATGTGGCAAGTACAGAATGAATTCCAGCAGGGTAATTTACTTTTCCTGCTGCTCTCCCCCTCACTGGAGCCAGCTACACTGGTGAAAGCTTAGTGCAGGCTGCAGAATTGCTGGGGCTTTCAGTTTTATTTCATGAAAGATGTTGTTAGCAAGTAGGCACTGCTTTCCCTGAGAAGGCAGAAGACACAATTTTGCAGATGTTTCAGACCACATCCCACAACTGTAAATCGTCTGAGCCAGTGCTTAGGCTTTTGTTGGTGATACAAGTGCTACACCTTGAGTACTGTGCTCGAGAGACCCTCACTACAAGAAAGGCATTGAGGTGCCAGAGGGTGTCCAAAGAAGAGCAACAAAGCTGGTGAAGGGTTCAGACCACAAATCCTGTGGGGAGTGGTTGAGGGAGCTGGGGACATTAATCCTGGAGAAAAGGAGGGAGGCTTGGTGGGTATCTTGTCACTATCTACAACTACCAGAGAGGAGGTTGTAGTGAGGTGGGGATTGGTCTTTTCTCCCAGATAATAAAGCAACAGGACAAGAGAAAATGCCTTAAAGTTGTGCAAGGAAAGGTTTAGATTTGACATCAGAAAAAAATTCTTAATGGAAAGGTTTGTCCGGCATTGTAACAGGTTGCTCAGGGAAGTGGTGGCCATCCCTGGGGGTACTTAAAAATTGTGTACATGGGGTATTTGGTGGTGGTCTTGGCAGTGCTGGGTTAACAGTTGGACTCAACAATCTTAGAGGGCTTTTCCAACCTAAACAATCATATGATTCTATGATTCTTTGACCATTTCTGAGTAAGTCCTCCTTGACTCTGGTGTTGGTCAGACTTGGAGGAGATTGCAGTGATGTACCAGGTTAAGGAGGGAGCCTCATCTGCTGATGGATGCAGATTTCATACTATTGATACACAGACAATATTGTGCTGCTTCTGTCTCTGAAGTTTGGTCTGTATCCGACTGCACGTATTCCTTGTTCCCAGCCAGCAGACTTTTGGGGTGAATACTCCAGTTGAGGATTGCAGCTACCAGAAACTGTGTTAGGTTGGCAAAAATATCTCTGCACTGATATTTTAATTTGAAAAATTCATTCACTCTACAACAATATTTTACTAAAGTTGATTACCTAAGTGTCAAACAAGCTATACAGACATTTCTTTGTAATGTAGTTTGTGTATCATGTTTATGTACTATGTATGTGTATTGCCCAAACAATATGGGTTTTGCTCTGCTTTTCCAATTCCACATGAGATTTATTTGGTAAATGGAACATAGGTTATTTTAGTAAAGGAAGAGTACTTACAGTTAGCTTTTATTTAGCAGTTCACAGCCTCTGAACTGCTGTCAGGTTGAACTGTGATATTTAAGATCAGAAGCCTTGAAGTGGGTGTGACTCTGCTTCCCCATGGCAGTGCAGCTCAGCTCCAAGCAGCATTCCCATATGACTCTGGTAACACAGCAGAGTTCAGCTCTAGAGTTCATCTACTTTAGAATTACAGCTGCCTCCTCAGAGGATGCATCATCTGTGCAACAACTGCTCTCAAAGTACCGTGAAAAGCCTCTCCTTTTTCTGAGTGGGAGTTTCACTGAGAAGACAGCTCTGAAATGATCTAAATGTGGGCTCTTCACAGGAAATCAGGACTTAGTTATCTGCAGCTGCAATTCAAAAGAAACACCTATATGTAGCTTTGCCAGCCATCCCCCAAAATAGATTCACTTTCTCAAAGTTACTGACCTTAGGAAGAAATCTCTTGTTATTTTACAAACGTTTTCCTATAAATCTAATTCTGTTGGGAGAAAATATGTTATTTTTGTAAATCTCTAGAACCACTGGATCTAGAGTGTGGATTTTCAGGACAATTTCACAATTATGAGAAGAGACAGATGCTGTTACCCTCCTTTTTTCAGGGCAAAACAAAAGAGCAGCTGTAGAATTGTCCCAGAGAATGAAGCAGAATGGTCTGCAGCCAGTTGTACCCACAGATTCACCAGCCTGCCCACAGGCACTGCCTTAGAAACCAAATGAAACAAGATTGCAGGGGGCTTCAGAAAGCCCCTTGAGGAGGACAAAAGCAAACAGGAAAAGGATCCCAACAGAAACAAAACAACCTGGGACCTGCTCCAAGTTTGCAGCCCACCAGGCAGAGGGGAAATCTGAGTTACAGGGGAACCAGCAAGTGCTGCACTCAGCCCATGCCATTACAAAGAATTTATTACTATTATTACATTTATTACTATTATTAATTTAATAAAGTAATGATTTGCTAGCTTTAGGATATGATCCTGCAAAGACTACAAAGAATTTATTACTATTAGTAATTTAATAAAGTAATGATTTGCTAGCTTTAGGATATGGTCCTGCAAAGACTCTGATGCTACAGTCCTCAAAGCATGTGGGGAATTAGGCAAGTAAATTACACAAACAGAAACTGAACCTCAAGCTTTGCAAGAATTCTGTTAAATTCTGTGAATTCAGCCCTTACTGAACAATAAATGCAATTTATTGTTCCTGCAATTTGTAAAATTCAGCTCTTTCTTGAAGGATAAAACAAGATGCAAGGCTGAACTGGATGCACCCCATCCTGAACTGTGCACATGTGTACTGTGTATGGGTGTGTGTGCGCACACATGTACTGTGGGAAGGCATAGGGAATTACATCTGTCTCTAACACATGGCTTTGTTATATTATGGACATTTTGTTTCAGGTGTCTCCTGCCTGGAAGTTTAATTTACATCCCTAAGAAATGGCAACTGTAGGTCAGTGGATCCCAGCCATTTCCCTGCGCTGCGTTCCCCTGTAGAGCTCACCAGTGAGGAGAGATGGTCCAAGCATAACCTGATTCGTGCAAGGGATGCACCAGTGGGTGCAATGATCTGCATAGATAGTTTTGGCTCTCTAGCCCTCAATGCCATGTAGCACACTTCTAAAATCACTGCATGTCATCCTCAGAAAGCACTGTGATCCCTCAGTAAAGCACGACTTCTTTCTCATACCAAAGACAACGTTTGTGATTTCCTAATCTTCTCTCCACAGAGTTGCAAGAGCCAAAACTCTCTTATTCCCAAAGCAATTTCAGCCTGACTTTTACCAGGGAAAAGAGACAAGGGATTGCACCTTTGAAGGCAGAGTAAGGAACTGACCTGTGATTTATGTCTTATTGGAGTGTATTGTGTCAATCTGTTGTAAACAGAAAAAGCATTTCTGTCCCTATTCCTTCAAGATAGGTGGGTGAGCCCCAGACAGGTTTTTCACTTGGAGGGTAACACCAAAGTAAGGTTGTG
This sequence comes from Melospiza melodia melodia, assembly GCF_035770615.1. Taxonomy (NCBI): domain Eukaryota; kingdom Metazoa; phylum Chordata; class Aves; order Passeriformes; family Passerellidae; genus Melospiza; species Melospiza melodia. The sequence continues at coordinate 11,129,324 of NC_086196.1, read as the reverse complement.
CTCCTGGGAAGATGTGAGTGGTGCATCTGATGACAATAAGGATCTAATAAGGGCTTTCTTCTCAGTCTTTCCACTTTGATATTTTTGGAGACCTTTAAGCTGTGCATAATTTCTGTAATGAGTTCCTTGATCAAAACCTACTCTTTGCAAGTAAAATGTAGATACCTATTCAGATTTCTGACATCATTTTTGGAAGACAACAGAAAAAATGATGTGTTGATTAGTTTTTAGAGATTAATATTAATTAGTATTGATTAGTATTTAGTAATAGGCATGGGAGATGTATTCTGGAAAAAACCAAAACTCTGCAACCAAAATTGTAGCCCAAGAAACTGATCAAGAAGCTTCTGAAGCTAAACTTCTCTCATATCTCTCCTTGCCTTCACCCAAGACTACAAATGCTGAAGCAGTAAGATATCCTGCTCACAGAGGGGTATGTATCAATAAAATCACAGCGGGCTTGAAAGCTTTGCAGGAGGCTTGTTCTCACCATTGTTTCACCTCTCTGTTTGAGGGTTTGTTTCTGTTTTGTTTTTTTCCTCACAGCTGTACTTACTGAGAAAGACACGAATATATTGTAGATGGTGTTGATTCATATCCCGCAGGAAAAATTGAAGAGGTGAGTGATTTTAGCAATTCTTACTGCCAGGTTAAGGAGCAGAAAATAGCTGCGGAATTGGAGGTATTGACATAAGAAGGGGTGAGGAGATGACCAGTGGGAAGGAAGAGTTGAAAGATTTCTGTAATCAACGTCTTTGTTCTCATTCCAACTCTGCAGAGGAACAGCTTTTGCCTAAATATCAAACCTCGCTTCACTTTTGTTTACAGTATCGGAAATAAGCAGGAACATATTAGCACGCTGCAGGAGAAAACAATCATGTCCTTTGCTTCCAGCCATGCCAGTGGTACAGCCAGTTGTGATAGGGAAAGCCTGTAATCCAGTTTCAGTAAATCAAGCACAGCTGGGGCATCAGCAAGTCTGTGGTTTGCTTTTGTCCCCTGGGACTGCAGTTGTGTTAATGTTGCATGCACAGCCTGTGGAGCTGGGCTAAGTCACAGAAGTCTGGATCTCGGTCTGAGCTCCTTCAGAGGTCACAGCTGCTTTGGCTGGGGATTTTGGGTTAGGCTCATTACAGATTATCACTCTGAGCTCTGGTATTCTTTCTCAGCGTGGAGTTAACAGGATCCACATGGTGGATTTGGAATCTAATATTCAGATGTGGAGAGCCCTGGGCACTAAGCCCTGATCTTTAACAGGAGCTGTGCACATGCTGAGACTTGGGCTAGCAGGTCCTGCATGTTGGTTAGCAGTGAAAAAAGGTCTCACTCTGATTCAGACAGTGGAAGGGGTTTAGAGCCTCAAAACATACTCGTTCTCAAGCACTTCAATAAGAAGAATCAAATACATGAAGCAGCAGAGCATACGGGAAATACTTAAATGAATTTCAAAGGACTTCCCCTCATCATAACCTGTTCTATAGAATAAAAGGGCATGGAAGGAACAGTATTTTGTTCAGACAAATAACTTATTTGCTTTGTCAAACCTTGTCCTTTGTAAGGGCTGTCTGCCCATCACTGACAGGAGCAGAGATCTCAGATTGCATACTTCTTCCATCTGGCTCTCTGCCTGCATGCCTGACCTATTGATGTCCATGGTGATCTGTGCAGAGACTTGCACAGAAAGGAACAGTGTCTCCTGACATTGAGATCCTCCATTTGGACCTCTGGGGAAAAGGTATTTTAGAGTGAATTTTGCCTGAGGCAGGCTCGGGACAATGAAATCCTCTCCTTACAGGACCATGGGGGCCCAAAGGGAGATGCAGGGAACTGGATTCTGCTCCACAAAGTCAGTGAGGAGGTGGGGAGGGAGGGCAGAGCCCAGCCACACACAGGAGGTGACCGGGTTTTGGCAGGCGCCCTCAGAGATCTGCAGAGCCTGAGGCTTTATCTGCAGGGTGGCCAACATCTGGCAAAACAATCTGCTGGGAGGCTCGTGGAGGGAACCTTGCAGACTTTCCTGATGCTTGCCCAGATTTCCCCACACAGGGAGCAGATCTGGCACGAGCCGTGTGAGCAGTTTGATTTCCAAATGCACCGTGCCATAAATTCCCCCAAACAGGGAAACACTGCAGAGGAGCTGGTGGGCTGCAACCCACCCATCTCGCTCCATTTGTGTGCCTAAACCAGCTGGGATGCCAGCTCCTTCTCTTTGAGACTCTTTTCTTTATCTCCTTCTTTATTCCAGTGTGCCAAGCAGGCTTGTGCATCAGGGAAATCTGCAGCGCATCAGATGAATCTGTCTCTGCAGTGTTTGTGCGAAGCCATCTCTCGGAGCCGGTGTGCGGGGAGCGCAGAGCCACCAGAGGGAGCGAGAGCACCGAGCAAGGCAGCTCGGGACCGCAGCTTCAGGCGATGCAAACACAGAAATCATCCCGAGCCAGGAGGAGAGGAGGGCTGGCTCAGAATCTGTGTGGTTGCATTTAGGTGGAGAAACCCCAAAGACATTTTAAAGCCCATTTTGATGCATTTGGTAGGTGTTGGGGTTTAGGTTGTTTTGGTTTTGTATATTTTTTTTCCCTAATTCTAGATTTCTTTTTGTAATCAACACTGGGATTTTTGTTTTGTGGGTTTTTGTTGTTCTGTTTTTATTTTGTTTTTGGTTTTTTTCCTACTTCTTGATTTCTTTATGTAATCAACAGTGGCTAAACTGTATAAGCTGCCAAATGTAATAAAGATGTAGCTATTACAAATACTTCATACCATTCCTCTAAGAGAAAGGCAAAAGTGGACTATTAAACAAAGTGACCAAAAGACTCTCAGTCACACAGAATTTAAACACAATACTGTATCTTTACAAACAGCACTGCTGAAGGTTTGCTCTTCTGTCACTTCTTCCTTGTGTGGCTGTGTGCAAATCACCTAAACCCAGATCCACTGATAATAAGGAAACTTAACACTCTGAAAAACAGCAGAACCTAAACAATAGTGTAGCCCTATTTCCCCTGTGCCCCATTTGCTCTATGTGTCAGAATTGCAGCTTCTTTCCCTCACAGAAAAACAGACCATGTTGTAAAGAGTGCACTAAAGAGTGAAAGATTTTATGTTTCAGGGACCTGGGGCCCAGGGCTTTGATTGTTACAACTGGCATAAGATAACTGAGACTTTTAACAACGTTATTTTTTGTTCAAGGATGTCCTGGGCTGGTTTTCCATGCAGCCATGCAGAAGGCATGCTGCTGAGGCTACAAGCCAGGCATTCTGATTAAAAAATCAAGATCTCCAGAACTCGGCTGCACAGCACACACAGCATCGGTCTGTCTTGCTGTTACAGATGTGACTTTTATGTCTCCTGAGTTTTATCTGTTTCCTTTATTGTACTGGGTTCATTCAGAATGCAATAATTAAGGGTGTGTCAGATTTTTCCATTGCAGATCTTACTTTTCAACAAGTTACAAAATTTCATTATTGGCTGCAACCTGACATATGTAGTTGAGAAGCTGCTGTTTTTAAAGCATGCCTTGAAGAATTCTTTGAACCAAATTGGGCTATTAAGAAAAAGGGGACAGCACTCCATAGAAAATTGGTTCTAAAATTGGAATTCATCCCCATCCTTCTCCTGATATCTATCAGGCCACACATAATGGTAGTAGTAATATGCATTACTGGTGTTAAATATCATAGGATCATTTAGGCTAGAAAAGAACTCTGAGTCCAACCTTTACTGTAAAACATACAAGTTCACCACTAGACCATGTTCCCAAGAGTCACATCTACACATCTTTTAAATACCTCCAGAGGTGGTGACATAACCACTTCCATGGCATGTTCCAATGCTGGAAAAACCTCTTTCTGCAAAGCAATTTTTCCTAATATCTGATCTAAAGTTTTCCTGGCATAACTTGAAACCATTTCCTCTTGTCTATCACTTGTTAACTGTTAGAAAAAGCCAACCCTCACGTGACTACAATCTCCTTTCAGGTAGTTGTAGACAGCAATAACGTCACCCCTGAACCTCCTTTTATTGCAGGCTAAACACCCTCTGCTTCCTCATCTGTGCCTCATATGACTCATTCTCCAGGCCCTTCACCAGCTCTGTTGCCCTTCTCTGGACTCACTCCTGCCCCTCAATGCCTTTCTTGTGGTTAGGGCCCCAGAGCTGAACACAGCACTCGAGGTGCAGTCTCATCAGTGCTGAGTATAGTGGGACAATCACTGCCCTGGTCCAGCTGGCCATACTGTTTCTGATACAATCTAGGATGCCATTGGCCTTCTTGGCCATCTGTACACATGCTGGCTTGTGTTCAGCTGGCTCTCCTCAACCCCCCAGATTCTTTTCCACCATCCAGCTTTCCAGCCACTCTGCCCTCAGCCTGCAGTTGTTATGATCCAAGGGCAGGACCTTTAACTTGGCCTTGATTGGCCTTGGCCCATGACCACTGGGCAGCTTTCCAACTCTCCAGCAGATCAACTTTCCAGCACTCCTGCACAACATGGTGTCATCTGCTAACTGACTGAGTGTGCCCTGGATCCCCTTGTCAGATCATTGACAAAGATATTGAACAGGACTATCCCCAAAAGTGAGCCCTGGGGAATATCACTAGTGACTGGACACCAGATGGATGTAACTTAATGCACCACCACTCTGAGCCTGGATGTCCATCCAGTTCTTTTTCATTGTCAACATAACCTGTAAGCTCCATAGGTAAGGCTTTATTGAATTTTGATTTCAAAGCAAGGGAAAGATTTACTGTTGAAAAATTAGTTGTAGTGCCTCAAAAATTACAGGTACTATGTAAGCCCATGCCTTTTCGAAAACATATAAATAGTGGTATTTATGGTGAATGTTGTTGGAAATGTGTTCTTTTAAGACACCCTTTTTAGCTTCTCATAACTTTGCCAGTTTTTCTGAGTTGAAATATTGCCTGCCTCATGCTTGCTGCAGAGTTAATACTTTTTGGAAAAGTGTTATCAAAACATTCAGGAGAAACATTGCAAAACCAGCGCACTGACTTCCCAACATGGCACATAGGAAAAGACAAGCTGCTTCACCCATTTTAGAAAGTTTCGGCCACAATTTGGTTGAAGGATGCTCATCTCCATGGTTTGCACTGCAGCAGAAACCTGGGTTATGAGCCACTCCTGACTATGGATCAGAAACATGGGGGCAGCACTCACAAAAAAACCCAACCCAAAGCCTACCAGCACCTGGGCAGGTCATAAGCCTCTGCACTGCAGTGACAGCAGGGCTGTTAAAGAAACCTGACCCTCCTGTTGGTGACCACGGTCTGGCAGAGCTGAGCAGAGCTCTCCCTGCAGCCTCCTTGCCCACATCCAGCACTGGGCATCAGCACCATGGCACAGAGCTGATGGAACAAGAAGGAACAAGAAGTTTTGGGATGACCCAAAATCAGCCTAAAGGAACAAGAAGTTTTGGGATGACCCAAAATCAAGGAGCTAGGCACTTGAATGTGCACCACAGAGGACTCCTCTCTGTGCAACCAAATGACAGATCGCTCTGTTTGAGACTCGTGGGCTGGTGAATGAGACAGGATTCGCCAGATTCAGCCTGACAAAATGTTTTCGTCTCTATCTCCTCTTCACACACTACAGGAGGTGGATGGGATTCAGGAAATGGCCCAAGATGGGGTCTTGGCAATGCCTTGTTAAAAAGGCCCTTCATCTCACCATAGAAATGGAAAGCAGTGAAGGTATTGCAGCCACAGAATGGTTGGATGGGTCACTGTGTCCTCTGACTATGAAACCCTTTGCCATCCTTGGTGTAGATGGCACCACATTTCCTTACCAGCCCCTCTAAGGAAACAGGCTAACAGCAGATCCAGTGTGGGACTGATTTTTTCAAGTATTTTCAAATTCAAAGCAATCTGCCTAGATAACCCACAGTTCCCAGAGCTGTCCCCTGAGGAGCCACCTCCTTCCTGCAGCACATGCCCCTTGTCCCCTGCCAGTCACCTCCATCCTTCTCTTTGTACAGGCAGATGGGCCAAGGCTGGGGCAGGCCCAGCCGAGCACCAGTGCCCTTGCAGGGTCAGGTCACCCTGGTGTCCCTGAGCAAGGGACACAGGTCACTGTTTTACACAGGTGATAACTCTGTGTGTGTGTGTGTGAGTGTGTGTGCTCCTCACTGCAGTGCCCTCCGGGGGACACCTGGTGCCTGGCTGGCAGCAAGGCTGAGCTTCCAGAGAGAGTCTGAGTCAGTGGGAATTTTGTACTGGGGTAAATGAAACACTCGACCATAAATACAGCACCTTTGAACAACACTGATTGAAAAATCTTGGCATTTAAAATCAGGATTTAACAAATGAGGAGGAGGTTCTGATGTGCATTTTGCAGCATCCGTAGCAGAGAAGGGGAAGGAAAGGACTATTAATGTCATGAGGATGCTATGAGGACAAATCCATTTGGAAAGCCTTTATATACTGCTGTGATGGACCCATAGACAAATTTGTCATGAAATGACTGATTTGTCTCCCATGACTTAGGCTTTCTTCAGAATTATTCCGCTGAATTTTTTTTCAAGACAAAGCATACACAGTTTTTGCCACAACTAAAAAAAGAAAAAAAAGGGTTTTATTTGTTTGAATAGGAAAATTTGCTCTATACAGGTTTTTTTTTTTTTTCTCAGAATTAATAATTTTTTTTCCTGCAATTCAGTAGAAAGAATTTGAAACGTCAAAAACTTTGTTTAATTGGGAAAAAAACCCACCAAAACAACAAGCCAAATAAATCTCTAAGAGATCTATTATTTTGAGAAAAAAAATGTAGGAGCTCTTTTTGTCAATGGCTACCTTCAGAAGACTACAGTGGGACTAGAATTTTGTTCTTTGATCTTGTAAATGCATCCCTGTCATCAAAGTATGTGAAGTCCTTAGTAGCAGCATTTCTGCTTTCAGATTTGCATAAATCCAGGAAAGAGCATAACATTACAGCTCAGTGTCACAGATTAACAAGGTACCATGTTTAAGCAACGTGTGATTACTGCTGACCAAAGTGGATAAAGGAATACCTGTGAATAAATCAAAGGGGTATATATAATAGTGATAAAAGTAAAAATACAGCATAATTCTGAGTTACTGAGGAATGAGGATCTACGATTCTGCTCTAGATGAAAATAAGGATTAAGTCAAGTAAATTAAAATGGTATGGATGACAAGAGAATCAGACACAGTTTTTTTCAGACAAGCTAGAAACAGCTTGTAGTAGGTTTAATTTCAGTCAGTACTTCAAAATGGTGCAACAAATTTCAGTTAATTTTTATATAAAAAAACAAGTCAATCTAAGTAGCAGGAATAAAAACAGTTTCAAATGGACAGTAATTTGGATCGGGTAATTTTCTTCAGTTATGTTTCTCTGGCATATATTGTTGTTTTATTGAAAAGAATACACATGGTTTGAAATCATTCTGTTTCCCATTGAAGACAGATCTGACAGAATTCCTTATAAAAATATTTCATATATTTTCTGAGCGCTTTACGGCTGCCAGAATCAGCTAGAGTGCATTATCTAGAGTGCAATCAAATGTCACGCTAGAAAAGCACTAAAGCCTTTTTAATTAAAAACGTCATAAAGGATTAAGTAAAATTATAACCTCTGGTTACTGTAACCTTCTCAGAGGGGCACGAGTGCGTGCGTGTGTGTGTGTGTTTGTGTGTGTCTGTCTGAGTGTGTCTGTGTGTGTCTGTGTGTGTGTGTGTGTGTGTCTGTGTGTTTGTGTGTGTGTCTGTGTGTTTGTGTGTGTCTGAGTGTGTCTCTGTGTGTGTGTGTGTGTGTGTGCGTTTGTGTGTGTGTCTGTGTCTGTGTGTTTGTGTGTGTGTCTCTGTGTGTGTGTGTGGCTCTGTGTGTGTATGTGTGTCTGTGTGTTTGTGTGTGCATCTCTGTGTGTGTATCTGTGTGTCTGCGTGGCTGTGTGTGTTTGTCTGTCTGTGTGGGTGTGCGTGTGTCTGTGTGTGTGTCTGTGTGTTTGTGTGTGCGTGTCTGTCTGTGTGTTTGTGTGTCTGTCTGTCTGTGTCTGTGTGTCTGTGTCTATGTGTTTGTGTGTGCGTCTGTGTGTGTGGCTCTGTGTGTGTATGTGTGGCTGTGTGTTTGTGTGTCTGTGTGTTTGTGTGTGCATCTCTGTGTGTGTGTATCTGTGTGTCTGTGTGTCTGTGTTCGTCCGTCTGTGTGGGTGTGCGTCTGTGTGTTTGTGTGTGTGTCTGTCTGTGTCTGTGTGTGTCTGTGTGGCTGTGTGTTTGTGCATGTGTCTGTGTGTGTGGCTGTGTGTGTGTGTGTGTATGTGTGGCTGTGTCTGCGTGTGTCTGTCTGAGTCTGTGTGTCTGTGTGGCTGTGTGTTTGTGCGTGCGTCTGTGTGTCTGCGTGTGTGGCTTTGTGTGTGTATGTGTGGCTGTGTGTGTTTGTCTGTCTGTGTGGGTGTGCGTGTGTCTGTGTGTTTGTGTGTGTGTGTCTGTCTGTGTGTGTGTCTGTGTGGCTGTGTGTTTGTGCATGTGTCTGTGTGTGTGGCTCTGTGTGTGTGTATGTGTGGCTGTGTGTGCGTGTCTGTCTGTCTGTGTGGGTGTGTGTGTGGCTGTGTGTGTCTGTGTGTCTGTCTGTGTGTCTGGGCCTGTGTAGCCAGGCGCAGCCGTGCTGGGAGCATGGGGAGGGAATTGAGCGCTGCCAGGCCCCGGGGCTGCAGCCGGGCTCAGGCTCCGGCCAGGCCCAGCCCTGTCCCCAGCCCTGCCTGCCCACCCTGCCAGGCCGCGTGGGGAGCACAGGATGTGAGTTTGGCGAGGAATGTGTGGCTGAAGAGCTCCCGAGGGCCGCTGGCCGGTTCCATGCGCTTGCAGGAGCCGCTCCGGCCGCCAGGGCTGCCCTAAGGAAGGCGAGGGCGCTGCCAGGCCCGCGCAGCTCCGGCTGTCTGAGAGACGGGATGCAGGCAGGGCATCGAAAATTGCTCAAGGCGGGCTCAGAGCAGGCAGCTGCCCTGGGACAGAATATCCCACCTCGCACACTCCCAGCTCCAGCCTCCACAGGAGGGCACCGGACAGTCACTGCTTGGCATGCGCTGCTCCCACCCACATGAAGCTGCTGCCTCTGTTCCCACCTCTGAAACATCAGGAAAGGAGGGCATCTCCACTTGCAGCCTTCCGCTGCTTTTCCTTTCTGCCACAGTTTTTTCCTTCGATACCCGCTTTTTTCAGCTCCTTTCTTTGAAACTTTTTCCTCCTTAAACTTTCCTTTCCCGTTTTTCATTTTCTCCCCACAGCCCCAAGACAGACCGTGCCACCACTCTGAAAACAATAGTAATACTGAATTTTGCCTTGAAAAACTTAACTATTCTGCTGGAATATTCAGAATTCCCACTTTACATATGCTTGGCCATTGTATTATTCAGCACCACCATGAAACTTCCAAAAGTAACCATTGGTATGTTAATGCTGAAAATTCAGGCGTCATATAAGTATGAAGATTTATTCTTTCAAATCCAAGCTGTGGGGTTTTGTGAAACCCATGCAAAGGGCTGGATAATGTTCCAATGCCCCAGCAGCAGGCTACAAGGCAAGTTGAGTCACTCGTGGTATAATTTCGTTTATGGAGTGTCTGAATCGTATTGTTCCCTTGAATGGCTCTGGAAACTGCACCACAATGTAGCCCCAAGGAAGTTTACATATTTTGAGAAACAAATTACTGGAGTAACCTGTTGTAAATTTGTTACAAATTCATTGACACACGTATTAGATGTGTCAGTACACAACTAATCACACAGAGACTGGTACTCTCTGCTGAGTGTGTATTCTGGATAGAAAAAGTGCACCTTGTCATCTTTCTACTATTGCATTTATTTATATAACCTTTTACTTTTCTCAGTTTAATAAAATCTTGGCCAGGTTGACTTCATCCAGGTGCCTCACCAGCATTCTCTCTCAATGCATTTTCATCTGCATTCTATCAGATGTTCAGTGCAGATTTAAATTAAAAAAAAAAAAGTATTTTTCCCACTCTACATTTTCCATTGCTCCATTACAAAAATCCCCTGATGGCTGAAATGTGTGAATCGGACAAATTTTATCTATTACTATGAGACAAATACTGTTTTTAAGCAGTATTATCTTCCCTTCTGCAGTAAACAAGTTCTTTTTTTGCCACCAAAATAATTTTAAATCATTTTGATTTGCTAAGGTGAGTATACAATGGACATAAAAATGGCTTGGTACTTATGTTCGAGTTCATCACCTATTAGAGGCCTGTTTACTTGCAATTCATGAATTTAAAATTATGAACTCCTCGTACCAAATGCTTCCAATGAAGCTTTTGCTTCCTTTCTTCTTTTCTATTGAAGGTAAACATGAGATGCCACAATGCTTGAGTTCAATGCCTAAAAAATTAGCAACATTTTAATAGCCCTTATAGGGTAAGACAAGGCTAAGATTTTTATTCAAACTAGGAAAATTATTTTGTGCTTTGATAAGCAGGACAAACTTTTCTCTGGGACAAACTCTGCAAAGGAAGATTTGTGATTTCTGAGCTGATCCAGCCTGGCTTGGAGAGAATGGACAACAGCTGTTGGAGAAAATGAGGCAGAGACTTCATCTGGGTATTGCAGTGGTTTAAAGATCTGTCTATGGCTTGTACAATTCAAACAGTTACAATTGAGGAGCCTTTGCAAAGCACCAGAGCTAAAGGTTGAAAATATCAAATACTGTTTTTTGGAGTGGCAAACGGTGTCTGGTAACAGCCAGAGGAGGGGTCTCTACGGCTTCTTGAGTCATCTGCTCTCCTCCTGGAAAGAAAATTATTTTCTATTAGTCCATTTAACATTCTCAGAACAGCGCTAAGAATTTAACAGCAGCTCAGCATGCAGACGTAGCTCAGATCCTATTCTGGGGTAGCAGTCTCTGCTTTCCCAAGAGGTACATGAAAAATATCTGAATTCAGCATTGTGAGACACAAAGCATCTGTTGGTCAAACTAAGAATGTGCTTTGGATTATCCCAAGTAATATAAATTATCTGATTTAAAATCCAGGTTTATAAATCTTATATCACCATCAAGTCTTTCAATTAGTGAAAGGACCTTTGAATTTTATAGGATATGGAGGGAAAGTAGAATTTAAAGCTGCAAAGTTTCTCTATACATGATTAGTTGAAACATCTACACTGTCTTTGTCATCAGAGATATCTGAGAACTTCTTAGTTCACTGCAGCGCCGAGAGCCAATGCCATCCCACAGAGTGGAAGCAAATGTCTTGTGTAGATTCACTCTTATAATTTGAGAATTATTTTAAGAATTTAACAATATTTGAAGACTTAACCATCTTAACAAATTAAGATAATTTCTGTTTCCGGCTCCAGTGAGATTATTGCTGATATTGCACTCTTTCATTACAGTATACTGTTATGAAATCATAAATAAAACAACATATCTTTGGCATATGGAAAACACTTTTCAGTTTGACATAACTGAAGCAAGTTCAGTGTTACAGGTAGTTGCCCTTCCAAAGACAAAGACCATCCCCAGGCTGCTGTGGCTGAAGCATGAAAAAAGTCAGCATCACATCTGAGCCTCCACAGGCTGACAGACTTCCTCACTTGCCAGCTGTCTCCTTGAAAATCTCCGGAAAGCAGGTGAAATTCATGTGCTGCTTGTAGTCTAGACTTCACCTGGGCATCTGAACCACTTCCAAAACAGTTTACCTAGACCTTGGATCTCTGCCAACAGCAGCCAATCCAATGTAGGCACCTACCTTGACACAGTCTGTGAATTTTTTTCATGTCTTCTCTGGTGAATGACTGGTTTTTGTAGTACAAAGGCTTTTGAGGAGCTGCATCAGCAGAAGCCATAATTAGTAAAGACAAGTGTGACATTATGTACCTGCTGTTGAAGTGGAGGCACAAATATATGATGAAGGGACTGTCTGATATATGGGAACATGTTGGGTGCACTATAGTGATAAATTGCTTCCCTATTACACCTAGGAGAGAGAAGTGATGCGCATTCAGCATCCTGGCATATTGTCACTTCTGTTCCCAATGCAGTAGGAATCTGTGAAGGTAACAACTCTTCTTATTTGGTTGTGCCAGTGCTGGTCAATATTAAAAATCCCCAAAAAGAAATAATGGCTTTGCTCTTCATTATCCATGTTTTATTTAGGCAGGGCCTTATTGCATTTTATGACTTTTCTCTTTGAACCAGCTATAAACTTTCTAACTATAGGTAATTCAGAATGAATTTCTAGACATTATACAGAGTGAATATACATAGTCTGATTAGAAACTGGTACTGCAGGAAGTCTGCAGGCAAATGCAATGACCATTTTGTAAGTATGTGTAAATTTGAGGTTTGCTTATGCTGAAAGAATAAAATGTCCCTTCCATCTTACATCAAGAGGGTAGAAACACTGAAGGTTATCAGGTGGGTAAGACTGTGTTTGACTGCTCTAACTTCATGCCCTCAGTCATAGTGTAGGATTGGATTAGTCTTTAATATGAGACTTGGAATATACTGTACCATCATTATCTTCCCCAGTGTGTCAGTGCAGAATATTAATAATATTCTTTTTTGTATGATAACTCAGCACAGAGCATAGACTAATTTTTTTATAAGTAATTATATGTTTAGAAGCTGCCTTCCAGTTATATGATTAGACTATAACCAGTATTGCTATCTATACTTAATCAATACCATAGATATCGCCTAATTGTGGAACAAATATCAGCAATGCTCAGGGTAAAAAACAATGTCACTGCCTCCTAGCACAGTGATGACTCATCAACCAAGATGTGTTATCAGTCCTGTACCATAACCTTTGAGCTTCACAACACTGGTCAAAAAAAGCTTTGTTTCTTCATATATTTTCTGAATGAAATAATAATGCTTTTTTTTCTATCTTCCCTCTCCCACATTCCAGCGCAGTATCAACCAGCCAGAAATATTTAGCATATTTCCAGCACTAGGCTGTAATTTTAATTTTTCTGCATGCACATCTCTAGACAGGTGTTTTGAAATGTAAATAAAAAGCAGTGTAGTGTGGGACTTAGTACACGAGCTGCTGCAGAACACTCTAGCAGGTTGAGAAGCACAACATCTATCTGCTTAATAGAGCAGCAAGCTTGTGTAATGAGCAGAAACCACTCATTTAAAATCTTTACTACAGCTCCCCAGCTAAAATATAAAACACATTCTGAGGAAGCAGGAGGTGGAATAGCAGAGCTCCAGCATAATGTGGAGGGCAGAGCAGCTCAGTAAAACCCCCTGGGTGATGTGCAGGGGAAGGGTGTGCCAGGCTCTCTGGCAGGGCAGGAGCCAGCAAAGAGCAGCGGGCAGTGTCTGCTCTGAGCCGTGATGCCGAGCAGCCAAAGGCTGTGGATGTGTCTCAAACGTGCACACTCTGAGCAGGTCTCTAAGCAAGTTATCCATTTCCAGCATTATGTGCCTGTGGTTAAAGGGATTAGCCAGTGGTAATCCAGTTCTGGGGGAGATTAACTTTCAAAAATAAGAGAAAGCTTCTGCGGTGGACACATTTTTGGCTCTGCTAACTTGGGTGGAGAGTTAGGCTGGGTGGGGGAGGGACAAGGATGAATAACCTCCACTCTCTGTTTATCTCCCCTCTAGAGGCCTCTACACAGCTGTCAAAAAAAGCTTTTATTGTCAGCATATTTTTAGGCCACTTAGATGACAAAGTGCAGAAACCAGTTAGGCAGCCTTCTATAGAAGGTGAAGCCCTGTGCAAACAGAGCTCCAGGCACAAAAGTGCCCCTTAGGTAATGAGGATTTGCACCATTGTCTGGTTGCAGTCCTAGAATTAGTAATATATTTGTACTTAAGGCTTGATCATGACTTAACATCAGATAGGCTTGTGCAATGTGATCCCACTGCCCTTAATTATGCTATTTTAGCTGATATTGGTGCAAGCAAGGTGAAAAACAAGGATACCTCCATGCTATAACATATAAACAGCAAATTAGATTTCTCTGTATATTGTTATATCTTTTAGCTATTGTTATCTTGAAAACTACATTGAACTGCATGAACTCTTTGTCTTCCCATTAAAGCAATATTTCAAATGGCTCTTACTTCCAGAAGCTGCTTTTCAGTGCTTCAGCTTTTCAAGCAGAACCAGTGCTGATGCTAATGACATGATGTCTATCCCACAGACCATAGAAGGTCTCTAATTCCATCAAGAGAAAGACTCGAGGAGTTGGCTAACGTCACCAGAAAACCTCAATGGAATTACAGCTGCAATTGTGGGGGTCTGGAGTATTTCACTTGTTGCAGGATGGGAATGAAGTGCTATCACTCAGCCGCCTCTCTGCTGTTCTCCGAAGCATGGTCTTATTGAACTGTTTGGAGCAGTGTGGACAGATGAGGAGGGGACACATCTGTTACCCCTCAGAGTCAGTGGAGGTGTCTCCTCAGGTTTTGTAGGCCCAAGAGAATTAGGGGACCTCCAGCCACCAACCTTCAGCCTGGGCAAGCCATGGTTTGGTTATGAATGACTGGCTTCTAGTCAACTGCAGTCTTGTGGTTACAGGAGCTTTCCACTGGGAGCAGAAGGTTAAATTCATTACATCGCCTCAGACATTGGGTTTAGCTTTCTATGTGCCCCTATTTGTTATGTATATATACTGACAATATTTTTTCAAGATTTTTTGCAGCTGAAGTTGGTCTTTGTCTGTTTCAGCCTCTCACTTGCTGTGAATGAACTTATTTTTCCTCTCCCCATCCCACAGTAGGAATGTTCTGTGCACTACTGTTCAGATTGCTAAAGACTTTACTGTCTTTCTTCTGCTTCTTTCTCCTTGGAAAGAAAAACTTATTTCAGAGGGAACCTGGACATATGTATATTTATGTACTCTGCCATGTGACAGCAGCAACTATACACACCTATGCAAGCCCTGCCAAAAACGTAAAGGAACAAAAAACATCAAGACCAGTAACAACAACAACAACAACAACAATAACAACAACAAAAAACCACAAACAAAGCAGTCTGTTAAATAAAAAAAGGCATCAGTGTTACATAGTTTCATTAAAATCAGAAAAAAAAGACATATGGGCTGCATCTGCATCTGTAGATGTGACCTCGTTCTCCCCCCAGGAACTTACAGCTTTCTCTTCCTGCTGTAGGCAGAGGTCAGTGATCATATTCTGCTTACGATTTCTGAAGGTCACTTCCATATAAAACCTTCCCTCTTCCTCCAGATTCTCAACACATGTTGCCCAAAACTTTCTCAGCAATGCTACCTTTTGAGGAACATTATAATACCTCCTCTGGCCTCCCCATCACCCTGTTCCGTTCAGACTGACAGAGATGTGATGCTCGCTTTCCTCTCCTTTAATTGAGGGTCTTTCAGAAACTATCCTTGAAGCTGAGTTATGCTCCCAGGCTCCTTAAAATATCACAGATTTTCAGCACAAACTGAAGCCTAATAACCCTAATGAACAGAGAGCTTTTATCTTGCTTTTTTGCCAAGTTCAAGTATTATTGCTTAAACCTTCATAATTACCCCATCATTTTATCTGTGATTGCTTAGCATGATGATTTTTTGAGCTTTCCTGGGGAATAGGTAATCTAGCCAAGGAACATTTTCAGGCTATCTGGCAGCCCTTCTTTTCAAAAGATGTATTGTTCCTATTGGGGTTTACTATTTCATCCAATTCATCTTGACATTTTGCTGCCTGCATGGTGAACTCTTCAGGAAGAAGATGGCTTAGTCTTTTGTCCTCTTTATCTCTACCCTCATCTTGTTTGTTGTAAGCCTTGAAAGCAGAGCAATGGCTATCTATATGCCAAAAGAAAAGACAACTGACTTCCTTCTGGGTTTATCTGGCCTGCTTCAAGCTAATTTAAAGAAGTAGCCCTGGCAGGCCACATAAATGAGGATATAAATGGTCATAACCTGTCTAGGGAGACTTTTAAATGCACCTAGCAGGTTTAAGAGCACATATCTAATTGTGCCTAAATCACTTATGTTCTTTTATAAAATTCCTTATCTCCAGTGCTCTCCTGCTGTAAAATAATGAGTCTGCATGGACAAAAGGAGGCAGAAGGGTCTTGGGCTCTGAGACTGTTCAAGTTCTTTTAAATATATTGTTCAAGAGAAGGAAAATTAAACTTTGAAAAAGACTAGAATCTCACAAAAAAAAAAATCTTTAGTCGTAAATATAGCCTCTTCTAAGATGTACTTTAGGTTTTATTTTTCCCTAGTATAATCTTTTTCTTGCAAACAAAGCAAAAATCTTAAGTTTAATATATCTTTTCCAAAGTGATCATGTGCACTTCTTTAACAAAATATACGGAAAGCATTATATCCCCATGAGAAACTGCATCATTTCCCATCTGGAAAACTCTTGCAACTAAACTTGAGAAGATAGAACTCTTTTCCCATGATATTTTCTTTTAAACATCTCATGCCAACCTAAAATGGAAATTTTGAATTTCATGACAGACTGAACCTTTTATTTTTAATTATTTCCCTCAGTTTGGAAACATCAGAGCACTTATTGCATTTTATTTTGAGAATGTCAGAAAGTTTCAGTTCAGTAATATTAGAGGATTTCATTTAGACCATGGGAAATCACAGTATAAAATATTAAATACTCTAGATATGTTATATAGAGGATGATATTAATATTTAATCCTTAGGTCAGAGGAAAATGCATGAAAACAATAAAGCCAAATCAATTTATTTTATACCAGTGAAGACCTTTATGTTATTTAATTGAAAGAAAAATCTATTAGTGATTCTGACTTTCTTTTATTGAGAGTGAAAGTTTTAGCTTTGCCAAAAATGCCATCTTTACTCTTGAATATTCAGACATGTCTCTGTCTTAAAAATGAAATTTTAGTGCTTGTAGAAGTACAGAGAAGGTCAAAGAAGCTCAAGGATGTGGAGTGGCTGTTGTGATCAAATACATGTCTGGCATCTGAAAAGGGGGATGAAGGAAGATCTGGCTTTGTGGTGGCCTGGAAAAAGTGTATCAGAATAGATTATTCATTTCCTCTGCCAGTGAAAGAATGAAAAAGACTGTTGGTGGAATCAAAGTAGGAAAGAGATTGTTTTCCCTGAAAAGTATGCATAACCTCACACGTGGAAGGATCAAACATTTGCTGAGCAACTGGACAAACTACATGTCAGGCTCAGGACACGGAGGTGCTGCCTCTGGTTCGGGAAGCTCTTGGACTGTGAATGCCAGAAGCCAAGGGAGAGTATCCAAGTGTCTCCTTATCTGGCCCTCCTTTGGCTATCTGGTCTTCTTAAAGGGATCTCAGAGTCAGATTCTACAAAAATACATGGAAATGCCCTTGGCCATAGCAGCTGCTTGTTCTGCACTGTCCCCACAAGGCAGGCTCCCCATGAAACCCAATCCTCACCCATTAGTGAGGGTGCAGAGAGCAGTTGTGTTACAAGAAATATTCCCTAAAGGTATGATGCAGAGGGCTGGCCATGCCAGCTCATTTTCAGGCTGTTATCTCAGGCAATGAGGCAAGCTTGGGATGCAGACTTTGGACAGCCTGGAGGGAAGGGCAGCGTGTGGTTAGCCAAGTAACCACTGGATGCCACTGTTGTTCCACACAGCTACAGCCAAAAAACTTCATCTGGCAGTGGAAATGTGCCTTGTAGAAGAGAAGTGCAGATGTGGGGTTTTAAGTGTTTAGTGTATTCTCTCTCTTAGTGCAAGGGGCAAATTCATTGCATTTGCCTTTGTGTATGTCCTCACAATTAGATGCTGGCTTTCATTCCTTGGCGTTTAGGTTAAACAGCCTGATTCAATCTGCATTTAGCCACTACTGCCTGCGTTCTCCAGATTCATAGCAATGAAGAAAATAGTAACTTCATATGTCACACAGGGCAGCTTTACTTACAACATCACTAAGAAGATTAAAAATAAATTGAAGCATATGTCACTTCAAAGGGGGCAAGAAAAGGACATCTGCATTATTTGATGCATTAATGAGAAAGTTCTGCCGAGTCTTGATTCGAACTGTATGGGAAATGATGCGATTGGTAAGCTTGCAAGTTAAATGTATTTCAAATTAAATTGTTTCTGAAATTTGTATTTAAGCTAGGTTAAGGGACACTTGCATTTTAAACTTTGCCTTCTGATATCTTGTTCATAAATTGAGCCTTACCCTTTTAACTTGAGGAGTTTACAATAAAAAAAAAAATCAAAGCAATTTAGCTACAAATATCTAAGGCTGCATTTCAGTGGAGTAAGCAAGAACAGCTCTCCTGCCTGAGGCAAACCTTATCATCCATGACCATCTGTACAGCTACAAACTAACTACCTCTGGCACTGCATGATTCTGTAGACATTGGGCTATGGACTAGCAAGCTAACATCCATCCAACCTGGTTCCCATCTCCAGCTCCAAATACTCCCTGATACTCTAATTTTGTATCAAATATTTCCAAAAATGTGGAGGCCCAGGTCATTTTTACCTTTCACCATCTTTTCTATGTGGATGAGGATAAGTAAAGGTCAGTGATGGATGTTAGAGATGCATGGGCAGAAACCCTCATAAAAAATTCACGAGGAACAATATGAGTTTCTCCACGCCATCTTGGTGCTTCTGGTTTGTACAGCTCATCTGAGGAAGGTTTCTTTGCTTCTGAAGGAAATACGACTTCCAGAAGGCTAATGTTCTGTTTAATGCATTAGCCTTTCCCCTTGGGACTCAGTTACAAATGCAGCTCAGGCCAAATTGATGAAATATCAGTTAATATGCGAATCTGACAGCTTGGAAAGGACACAGCTGCAGTGAGATAGCATAGTTTTAAGGTGATAGAGAAAAATCTAAATATAAGAACACCATTATTTGCGTATGTGGGTCTTTTAGAGGGAGACACTGACAGCTTGTTAATGAAACCAGGAATAATCAGTCTGCTTTTCCAGAGACCATTTCTCTGCAGTTTGTCCTACGGGGGAATTTGACACTGTATAAAAAAAAAAAACCTGGCCTAAACCATAGTCCATTTGCTTTATTGTTACTATGACATTTTGCTGCACAGAGGTTTCATATATGTCAACCTTTTCAGCATAAGCATATCACGACTTTGTGAAAAATTGGTGTGGACACTTGCCAGATCCTAAATAAAATGCTTTCCATTTGGTTTACCCTGAAGCCATAGGGATTGCTCCAGCAGAATGGAAGAAAGCCCACTTTCAAATAGTTTCCCACATTGCTGTGTTCACAAACGTGTTTTAAACTCATGTCAAGAAGCCAACAGAAATTTGTCTTTATGTATGGAATAGCCAATGCAGGTGGCTAAATAACATATGCAATCGGATGTAAAAATGTTTCCAACCATTGCTCTTAAAATAAATGAGTAAAATAATGTGCCTACACTTGACTGACACTGTGGATCCCCATGAGGTTCTAGGTCAAGTCCTCCCATCAGTCCCTTCAATGGTGGCAGGAGCACAGACCTGCCCTGTGGGTTATAGTGGTCCCCTCCTGCTGTGGTTTATCAGTGTGGTCATGTTCTGTCGTGTCCTCATGGCTCCCTAGCATGACTTGGAATTAGAATTCCATTAGGTGTGCTTGGGTTCAGAGTCCCTGTGGAGGCAGGGACATTCCACACTGACTGTGGGGACATTCCACCCATGGGATGAACCTGGCGCTGATGAGGAAAGGAGCCCTGCTGAGGCCACCGTGTCAGGGACTGCTGTGCCTGTGTTTGCCATGGGAGCAAAGTATAGATGTGTACTCTTCACTGACAACCTGGTGTGCTGTACATGTCTCTATCAAGTTATGTGTTGGCCCAGAAAACAGCTGAGAGATCTGTATTTTGAGGTTACACCCTGCAGATGGAAACATTTAGCCAGAATACTACAGGGATTAAGAGAAGCCAGAAAGAGAAAATCCCTCAAACCTGGAAACTGCCTGTGTGTCTTTGGAAAGGTGGGAAAATCAGAAATGTGATCTCTTCTGTCAGTGTTTCACAGATATTCTAAAATGATATATGAATTAATTAGTAAAGTATTGGAGAGAATTTAATTGCATTCAGGTTTCAGAGTAGATATTCCAAAAGTTAGCTTTTTTAATGGAAGTTATGATGAAAAGAAACAAGAATTGTTCAGAAAAGAGAGGAGAGTATGAGTCTTAAGCAGAGATTTAAAGAAATTCCTTCTTTCAGGTAAAAGGACAAAACCAAGAAAAAGTCCACTTAAAAAATAAATATTGTGCTTACGAAATCCGGGGCAATTTATTTACTGAATTATGTCTGATATAACAGTTTTAGCAATTTTCAATTCAAACTGCTGGCTTATAATTTTTCCTTGATCCCTCCAAGTTTACAGACGCTTAAAAATGACTGCAAAAATTACCAGATTACTAAGGAACTCTTATAAACCATCCCAAACATCTTACCAGAATTTGCAAGCGAGATTGCACTGGTGAGATGATAGAAAAAAAGGTAGTTATAAAACAAGTCATTTGATGAGAAGAAAATTAAAACATTAACTCAGACAACAGGATTTAGAAAGTCAAGCTAATTGTATTATGGCCTGAAGTTGTGTCAGGGGAGGTTTAGGTTGGATATTAGAAAAATGTTCCTCTCCCAGAGGGTGTTTGGGCACTGGAACAGGGAAGTGGTCACAGCACCAGCCTGGCAGAGCTCAAGATGCATTTGGACAATGCTCTCAGGTACCTGGTGTGACTCTTGGGGATGGATGGTGCTGTGCTGAGCTTGATCCTTGTGGATCCCTTCTAACACAGTTTATTCTAAGAGTCTGTGTTTCTAAATGTCACTTAGAGAAGTTAGCAATTATTTGTCATTTAATGAAAAAAAACTTCTTTGAGTGCCTCTGTTTTTCAAAAGATAAATGTTTTGAAGGCTAGCTTTCCATAAAACTTCTTCAAGCAAAGGGATTTCCAAGGTCAGAGCTGCTAGAGAACACAGGCCAGGCTTTCAGTCAGTGTGAAAGGCCATCATTTGAAGGAAGCTGGAAGTAGTTAATTTATACCATCTGAGGGGCTCACTTCCTTACCCAAGGTAAAGCAAAAACAGCAGAGCTGTTCTCATTAATACAATAACGTGTTTTCTTTTATTTTCTTTTCTTATCTCCAGGCTTTGGTTCTTCATTTCTCTTTAAAAGTGTAAGCTTCTGTTTGAAAACTACGTTATTATAGTATTAATAGGAAGGAAAATAGTTGCTTCAGCTTTGGTCATGCTTTCAGTACAGCCAGTACATGTGCAATCATTTATTTTCTCTGCAATCCTGCAAAATATTTCTTTTTCCATTGTACATATGGAGACACTGAATACTGGGATGTTTCTCTATGGCCATTAAATAAGTTACTGTTAAAAACAACCTTGTTCTCAGGATACACTATGTTTTTTCCTCAGTTGGTGATTTCAAGTAAGGTTAAAGCAGAAGCCTACACTTAAGAAATTACTTTGCTTTTTAATCCACTTCTGCAGAGGCATCAATCATCGCTATACATTATATCTTCTATTCCATTTGCCTCAAAATATAAGAAATAAGATTCTGCTATGACAGCACAAATAGCCATTTGACAAAAGGGTATGTATTTACAAATCATCCTTAAAGCTCTTTTTCACCTGTGTAAAAAAAGAGACATGGTGCCAATATTTTGAATTCTCTTGCAGTTTAGTTATTTCATGTCCCCATTTTAGTCTGTACTCAGGGAAGAAGACTGAGTTGCACTGTGTTTTTGCTAGATGGTGCCAGAGTACATTCTCACTCTGCCCAGTTCATAGAATTGGCTGGAGCAAAAATCTAGCTGTTTATTGGAAAAATCCTACAGCAAAGAATGAGCTGTAGGGTCCTGCTGATCTGCACTGGTGCCTGGGCATAGCAAAATGCTTAGCTCTGTATAGAATACACTTCTCTCTGTTAGTAAATTGAGCAAGAAAGCAGAACTATTTCTCTATGTTTGAAATAGGAACAAAAAAAGATTTTGATCCATTAGCTCATGTTTTGAAACTAGGAATCGAACTGAGCAAATGTTTGTAAAAACAATGCAAACAGCACCTATGTATCTATAAATTAACAACATATAACGTACAACTAATGTTGATAAGTCATTTCCATCAGGGATCATAATTTGTTGGGGTTGTTTTGCCTTCTCCCCTCTCTTTCTTTTTTTATTTTTTTTTCATTCCATTGCCTTTACCACAGGTCTGCAAGCAATTAGCATGGATGAAGAAAGGGCAGAATACAGTTTTTTCTTGATGTGCCTATGTCATTGCCATAATATTACAGGAAGTGTAATAATTTAAATGGTGAAACTAATTACCTACAAAGTGACAGTGCTGAATGTGCTCTTTCATGGACGGTTCATTGTTGACAGTGGCCCATTAAGTATGATATTATGTCAGTCTTAGCATCTCTACAAGAGAAACTGTCTTGTTATTACTGCACTGTATTGTGAAAAATCATCCTTTGCAGGTCTAAATGCTGAACCTCTTTTTGAAAGGTAAGTGCAGGACACAAAATACAGTTATGGGGGGAAGTACATTGCTGTACTGAGACCCATTTGCATTGATGGAGCAGAATGAAACATGAACTGTTCAAATTAAAATAACCAAAGAAGAAAGCCTATTCTGAAAATATGGTTCTTCTGGACCAGCACCTTTTTTTTGAAGAGTGCTTGGCACAATTTGGGAACAGAGTATAAAAACTGCTTTAACAGTATTCCTTTTTTTTATGCTTTGCTTTTTTATGCTCAGTTTCAAAGCAATTGGAGAAAGTGCCCTCTTTCTCTTGGCCTTGTCAACCTCAGAGGGAGAGAGCAGAGTTGGAAAGATTAAGTTCTCCTGAACACCATAACAAAATGCACAAGCCAGAAGATGACTCCTACATTTTCAGATAGTCTGTGCATGCACAGATGGATGAAGAGTGAGCACACCTTAGAACTGATGCCTGTATTTAACCAGCTCATGTACTAGTATTAAACAGCTAATGTATTAGTATTAAAACAGCTAATGAACTGCACGAAAGGAAGCAAATCACAGCAGATACTGTGTACAGGGCTAATGCATTCTTACTGCATTATAAATATTTGTATTTTTGAAGATTAATGGACTGAAATATTTTACAGTGAGGTCCATTGTTTATCTATGAGCTGCAAACACGAGAGATAGCTGCAGTGTGAGTTTCTCCACACCATCCTGTTAATGACCTCAACTCTGACCCCGGAAGTCCTCTTGAGGGAAAAAGGGAAATTTGGTCCAGATCATTTATGGCCATTTCCTGTGTAAAGCTGTGCAAGACACTCACTGCTGACATTGTAGTGTGAGCTACAAGCAACTGCATGATTGCAAATTTCTTAGTGATTGAAACAAACCTTAGATGTACCAGAAACTGTAAAGCTAAAGACCCAGAAGTTATCAGACTAAATGCTAATCCTTGCACTAGTACAAACACTGGATCATCCTCAATAGCCTGAGAAATACAATGTGTAGCTTAACCTGAACTGAATTAACACTTGACTGTACCACTATTCATACAGTGATTCAGTTCCTTGTCCTAAATATTCTGCCAAGAATTCCTACTAAGGTGTAGTCCAAAGCAAGATGTATAGTTTGAGGATGGGAAGAGCAATGGGAGAAGATTAGGTCTTGTCTGCTGCAATTTCTTATCAATTGTAGTTTGTGACTTGTTGTTTGACCACAGGAGAAGACTCAATACTAGCAAAAAGAATCAATATTTTTAATTGCTATCTGAATATGTGATTCACTCAGATATGGAATGCAACTACTTTATGCCCTTTATGGCCTATTTTTTTCAATTGTGGTAACAGAGTCAGGTACCCTGACTGGCCAACAAGCAGTAGTTCATTAAGTGGTGGTAATTTAATTGATTTTCTTCACTAATGCATATCTTAAGATAGACTGCCATTACAGGAAGGGTTCAGGAGGTGGTTGATCCACATTAAAACCATGTGATTATGCTCTAAGTTTCATAGCTTTACAGCATGACCCTAACCACTGCTGGATTCTATGGTGGTGGACCAGCATATGCTATAAAAAACAAAGGGGCAAGATGAGATGAAGGAATATTGGTAGGAATTCCCAGAGGGTGGGGACTAAGGAACATTAAAAAAAGTTGGAAGAAAATATGGTTACAAAGGTTTCTTGCTTTGGTCTTCAGCACTTCTTACACAACCATTCATGGATTTGTACTTCCTCTACTTTTGGAGAGAACATTATTTTTCACGTTTTTGAGATAAGGAACTATGGAACAGGCTGGATGAACTCATCTTTCCAATGTCTCCTTTGATTGGCCCAGGAATTCAGCCTGCATGTATGCAACCTGAATATCACACTCTAATAATGATGACATAGATCCATCTTTTGTCCTGGATAGACGTTATCCCAGGACCAGAAAACTATTGCTCTGCTCTGAATTGAATTTTATGATTTAGAGAGTGTAAAGCACTAATGAAAGAAGATTGTCCATTTGTTTGGATCATTTTAATTTAAATGATGTCTGAAATACAAAAGTAATTCTACAGCACCAACTATGCATAAACAAATAATTGCGAATTATTTAGTAACTTTTGAGACAATTGTACATTTCAACAGGTGCAAATTTTCAGGCAGAGGTTCATATATAATTAGGTTTTTCTCTCCAAGTTGCTGTAACTACAGAGAGAGTATGCACAGGTGTGCCTGGTAATGGTGACTGATGTGATCTGGGAATGGGGGATGGTGGTAGAGACATTGCAGCATTTCTATGTACCTTCCCATAACAGTTATTCTTTCCTGTTACTGCTACAAAGACTGCTCCTAGTACATCTTGATTTACCTCATCTTATATGAGAGGATGGGGTTAAACCACCTGCAGACATATATCATCTGCATTTGACTCTTGAAATGTCAAGGCAGGAAACACATTCTGTAAAGAAGCAGTGCTTTGGTTTCCTCCTTCTCACTTTTCAAGATGTGTAGTGGTCACAAAGATCATTGCATCAATAAGGGATGGGATTTGTGTCAGGACCAATAAATAAACACAAAGAAATTATTATTCTTACAATGATTTTAGGACATGGTCAAGTAGCAAAACAAATATTTCTTCATCAATCTTTTAGCCATTAGCTTGACTGAAATGTTGAACGCTTGGGTTGTGCTGCAATGAGGGTTGATAAAGTCAGGTCAAAAAGATGGAAATTTTCTCATTCTTTTGAATTTCAATATTTAGAGGTTATTTTAGAACTATTTCCATCTGAATATATGAATGAAACAAACAGAAGCAAAAAAAATTTTTAAAAGGTGGCTTTCCTCCTCTTGCCACAACACATCCTTCCTGACTCTGAAAAATGTATTTTAATATTAAGTTAGAACAGATTTTCAATTCTTTAATATTTACATATGTAGTAAATAACATACCCTCCTATTTCTATGACACAAAATTATCTCCACTGTGGATTTTACAACACCAGATTTCCTAACCTCTTCAATAAAGCATGGCCTTTTGTATAAAAAGAGGAAGAATCCCATGGTATTTAAAATTTCTTGCTTTTGACCTTACTTAAGGGTACATGCGATTTGCAGCACTGTATAATGTGTTAGCAGCAGGCAAGACTACATCTTGAAAATCATTCAGAATTGATAACATGTCCCTGTGCACATGATCCTCATACACAATTTCCCTTTTCAAAGGAACCTGCTAGGAATCTGAGTTTGCCATTTAAAAACTGACAATAGTGATGCTGTTTGGTTTTTTTTTCCTTTTTTATTTTGTTCTGGGTCTTTTTAAAGGTTTCAGTACTCAAAATATTTATAAAATAACAAATTAAGGTGGTAATACTGCTGTGGGCTACACAGAAAAAAGCAGGGGCCAATGCTGCCAAAGCATAAAAGATTCTTTAATCTGTATATCTGAGTCAACTGCCTCTGTGACTATATCTGATAGGCACTAGGCAGTGCTTTTCCTTTTACATTTTTTTTTAAAAGAATTTCAACACTCTCTTAAGCTTTCATATGAAAAATGCAGAAGCAGGGCATATATCAAGAATAAAAGGATATGGTAGAAGAAAGACACCTTTCCATTTTTATTGCTAGCATTTCTTTTTTTCTTTTGTAAACTTTCTGTGTCACAGGCAGTTACATGAATATATTCGCAATCCAGTTCTTTTCAACAGCTTTCATTTGAACTGATGCACGATAGATTTATATGGTCATAGATTCTTCATGCTGAATTTATTCTTTATATTTCTATAAATTAATGCCATTGCTGTAAGAGACACCTCCTGACAATAGACTTCCCTGTTCAGGACCAGCATTTAATGTTTTGTGTGTACATATGAGCTCCCCATAAAAGTACTCTGTACAGAATAAGAGAAAACCAGGACTGACTTTTCATCCTCTTAAAAAAAAATCACTAGAAAGAACAATTCATGATAGAAAAATGACTAGCTCGACAGCACATAAGATTGTTTTATGAAAACATTTTAGCACTGATAACCACATCTTCGATGCAATCCACAGCTGATGGCAAGCCATCCTTGTATCTGTTCCCACTGCATGTAATTAGCTTCTAACACATATCCACATCACGCCTTTTAAATCTTCCTTTCATCTTTCTACTGCAGTACTGATGTCTCCAGCAACAGATTCTTAAGCAAGCATTTTATGACAGATGCTCTACATAGTCATTTTATATCTGTGGGATCAATAAAGCAATAAAACTTAATTGGTTACTTCAGCAGGAAGAAGCATATTTCTGACATCTTGAAGCTGGAGATTGACAGACAGGTTCACTGATGGGGAGAGGAGGCAGGAGAGGGCACGTCAAAGCTGGTACTGCTTTGTGAATTACTTCTTAGGGTGCTGGCTTGGCAATCACTCTGCTGATAGATGAACCTTACCTCGCTTATGTTGGTAACGTTGGCACAGCCGTGGTGTGCCCGGCTGGACCAGCGCAGCTGAGTGCAGCTGGGTCAGAGCTCCTGAGGTTTAGGTTCTCCCTGGCCACAGACCCCCCAGCAAAGCTTTCAAGTGCTTGAGTTTATTAAGAAATTTGTTAATATTGATGACCAGTGGGATCTCTGTCCTAAAGTGCAGTATGCTCCAGCTGATAATTGTAATGGTTGAACACAAAACCCCCAGTCACACTGATTCCGTTTTTTTGATGAAGGTATGTATATACATACATATATCTTTATCAAAAATGAGGTTGTCTATAAAGAGTCTGTGCTCCTCCATGGGGTGGACATGTTGGTACAGAAGAGAAGTCCTGGCTGTTCAACAAATAGGATAAAGATGGTTACATCCAAAAATAGCTTTCAAGGCATGATCTGACCTACTCCAGATCATGAAGCAGCATTGTGCTTATACCTCGACAATATTTTAAAAAAACAATTGTTTTATAATTTTTTATAGGGCAGCACAGGTGTCTTCTATTTGATATTAAAGTAAAAGTCCTGCTAGAATTTTGCAAATATTCCTAGCATGCTCTCTGATTGAAACCAAACCAAAGCAAACCAAACCCAGGAAATTTATTTTCTGAATGATGGAAGGAAATGAGACTTTCAATGAATGTATATCATCCCATCCTCAGATTTTTTTCTTATGTTAATAAATTACCAGGATTTTATTATTTCCTTTTCATTTCTAGAGAAAGAAGATGAAAAAGAAAATGTGGGTAGAACCAAGGTGATTTAGAGATAGTGATTGGAAAGTTTAATGCACACTGAATTATGACTGCAGTTTATGGCTATTTCTTGTCTCCAGTAATCTGCTAATTTAAGTCATGTATTATTCAGCAATGTTACTTGGGTTTTGATGGGGCTTCTGTAAAGGCTGAGAATGAAGGTAAGATTTTCACTGTAAGTTAGCACACATCACATTGCTGCTGAATATAGATTCTTTTTTTTTTGGCAAACTGCATCTGGGAAAATTTCTCACATAGTCCTGAACTTCTATGGTACTTAACTCCATGTCTGACCTCAGGCATCACCTGTTTTCACAACCTTTTGCTGCTGTTGTTAACTGAAGGGTGCACTCAGAGCACTTGAGCAATGTCAGAGAGATTGAGCTCCAGGCAAGAAAACCTGAAAAGAAACAACTGACCTGTCCTGCTTGGCAGAGAGGACAGCATGAGCTGGAAGGGCAAAGACTCATTTCCCTGCTGCTTGCATGGGCCACAGGGACTATGGGGGAAAACTAAAGAGAAGCCCAAAGACTGCTGTGGTCTGCCTGATTGTCTCGATTTTTTTTCCCTCATGTCTCTCCCTATCCCTGGCTCCCACCAGTGTAGGCTATCACTGGCTTTGAAATGGAGAGCTGGATGATAAAGCAGACCCTCTGTGCTGCTGGAGCCTCTGAAAATCCATGGCTCTCCTGAAGGGCTCAGGAGATAAGCAGATGTTGCCAGCACCATGGGCTTTCTGCAGCCCCTGAATGGGAATGAACTGCAGCTCTTGATTTCAAGCCCATTTTTAGTGGCAATGGCTTAAGGATCTTTGCACCAGCTAATTTTCCTTTCTGTGCCCATGTGATGTTCAGTGGGATGGCGCTGATGGAATGGTGTCTTTTGCTCTAAAAACTCCTGAAAAAAAAATTTGTGAGGCTTGCACATAAATGAGGAAGTATTAAAAAGCATGTAGATCTCTATGTAGATATGTCAGTGAGATGTACAGAAAAAATTTGATCAATGCCTTGTGACAGCCTGTACACTTATGCAGTGCCACAACACTCCCAAGGAGGTTCTGTGTAGTTCTTCCACAGCAAAACCTTTAAAATAAGAAAGCACAGGTCAGGACTTGATTTCATTAAAATGAGCAGGACCAGAGGCTGTGATGTTATTCACCAACCAGCTGAATAACTAGAAAAAATTGATGGCTTCCTTATGGTTTGATTAGATTTTGTGTCAGTTCTTACAGTGACAGATTCAGAGAAAAGAAATGAAAAGACAATGTAATTTAAAAATCAATAATGTGGTGGGGAGCGAATGCAGACCAGGAAGTTTTGCATAGGGGGTAACATTGTATTGAAATGTTTAATTTCTTCTTTTATCCTTTTATATTTATTAACATTTAAACAGACTTCTAGGGATTTTTATCTTTTATAATGACTACAGCCCTTTTGCTGAGCTCATTTCCATTACACAATGTTATTTCAGCTGCTAGGCAAGAAGATAATGTGCCCTTCATTAAAAATAGCTAGGAAGAGAAGAGTAGCATACCCCCCTTTAACAAGCATTTCTTGTCCCTTATCTTTTTTTTTTTTTTTTCGCTCTCTCTCTTTCCTTTTCTTTTTTTCCCCCTTAACATGCTGCTCAGATCTTTTGTCTGTGGAGAAGTTTGATTATGCCTTAATCCAAATGGCCAGTTCAATCTATTTTAATCCAATTAACCAATTCAAATTATGCTGGGTGTCATAATCCATTTCTTAATCCAATTAGCTGTTGTCGTTCTGACTGCGGGTGAGGACTTTGCAGAGCAGAGGCTGTTGTTTGTTTTCAGTTTCAGAATGCAACATGATCTTGCAAGCTAGTTCAGACTGCTTCCCTGGTAGCCCAAACAAGGAATGAGAGATGTCAGCAGCATTTGCATCCTTCTTGGGTTTGATCTATTTTATCAACAAATAAAGTTAGTAGGATTTGATTCTCATGATCAAATTGGATTTGTCTCTTTGATATTTTCTTTTCATGAAACTGAATTTAAATATACCACTTGCTGGAGACAGGCAAAAAGGACTTGTAAATTTAGCTGGTTTAGCTTGGGGTGCTAAACCAGCTTTAGATGGCTCAAGGCTTTTCTGTATTTTATGAAAATCAGGCCCCTTTTAAGGAAATGCAAAGTGACTCTCTCAGTTCCCTAATCAGTCGTGAAAATCTTGCCCTTTGTATTTTGCCTTTTCAAGTTATAGGCTGAGCAGTTTAGCTGGGGAAGTGCAAGCTTGGATCTCATTGAAACATTCCAAATACTTTCCTGTCTGACTAAGCCTAGAATATTTATGAACATATATTATAATTCCAGCATTATAATCAATTCTCATTGAATATTAACATTACAAGTAATATTTAATTTTTGCTTTTACCCAACCTGGAAAAATTACTGAGATTTTCAGAATTTGTGTTCTAGGGAGCTACTGACTGCATGATCGATCATCAAAAGTATTGTAGTGGACACAGTCATTCCAGGGCTTGCTTTGTTAAAATCCTATTCAGCTTTAAGGCAATTACACTTTCTGGTTTGATTTTCCTTTAGACAGGTCATATGGTCTGAAAGTCATCTGATCTGAAAAGGACTTGAAGTCTTTTTCTATGGAAAATCAGGAGAAGGGTTAAGTTGCTCTTCATCTGTTAAAAACTCTCCTCCATGGTGTAAATATGTACTTGAAATATGAACCAAAAAATGGTGAAGTGTACCCCTCAACAACATATGCTTCTTTTACAAATATTTCCCTGATCCTGGGATCAAAGGATATATGCCTTAACTTTGCTACAGTGATATTTTAAAAATAAATTTGGATCTTCTTTTTCTCCCCAGCTTAAAAATCACCATATTTTCTGTATAAATTATGTACACTCCACAGTAAAAAAACTAACAATAAAAAAACAAACCCAAAAACGTCTAAAACCACAAAACAACAAAAACACTGTAGCACAGAAGAAAAGAGATTACTGTAAGCGGGCAAATCAAAAATTACCTCTCAGAATTTCAGCAGACAGGTTGATTTTCTATTTTATTGTCATGCTTTCTATACTTATGACGTTGATATTTTCTCATCATGAATCTAAGTCACATAAAATGGCTGGAGAAATGGAACATTTAATTGTCCCGTTCCTCGGCTGTTCCAATGGCCTGGAAAGGCTCGGGATGGCCTTGGGGCAGCCCGCACTCCAAAGGACGAAAGGAGTCTTCAGGTTTTTCGGTCTTCAGTGTTGTTTATTAATTTTTATCTACAATATTTTCCCCCGGCCGGACAGAGGTCCCCACAGCACACCAGCCATGAGCACACTGCGTGCCCTCGGGGCGGTCACTCATCTTTATACTAAAAACTACGTGTAAGATATTTACCTTTTCCCTCCAATACCTTTCACCCTTATTGACACGTGCACATTCAGTAAAAACCAATCCCAAAGTGCCACCACCACCACTGAAGATGGATTACAAGAAGAAGAAGAAGGAGGACAGGACACGCCCTAATTCCTCCATCTTGTCCCCATAGAACCCCCCTGTACTGAGATTCTAAAACCTGTGTTTCACACTATAATTAACCTATCCCTTCACCATTTATCCCCGTGTGATCCTCCCATCCTCATACAGCTGTCACGTCCTGTGCAGGATCAAAGTCCAACCACCAAACACTTCTGGCAACATTCCAGGACCTCCGAGCCCCCCAAGGGTTGTCTCGGTGACTCTGCACATCAGGACTGCTGTGCTGAGTTCCCACATTTAATCACACAAAGCTGATCATGAAATTGGTGAAATTTATCAGCACAGAGGAAAACATTACTTGAAACCATCAATTTACAAACAAAAAATAGACTGTGTTCATCAAAATTGTTATGATGTTAATGGAGAATTGATTAGGTGCTAGATTTATTTGACATCTGCATCAGGGATTCTCCAGGGAGCTGAAGGCAATAACATCCTGGACACCTCCATGGTTTGGGAACAGTGCTCCTGTTTCTGCAGGATCACACCATTGGTCTGTGAGGATAATGGAGCCTGGCTGAAGTGGCAGTGGGTGGAGCTCAGCTCCAGATTCAGTCACAGATTAGATGTCTGCATAGATATCTCTGGGCTGTGGACCTGCATCAGCCTGTTGACAGGCCTCAACACACATGGCAGAGATAGTTGCAAAGACTATTGGACAGAATCATAACATGCAAGTAAGAATTTGAATCCCATGAAAGGAATGCGTCTTCTGGCCATTGCTTTGTGGCCGTGTTTACACGAAGCTCTTCCATTTCCTGCAGATCATACAATGTCCTTCTGCATTGCTGAAGCTTCATAAACAAGTTATTTTCAAGAAGAATGTGCAAGGACACAGTAATGGAGGTTAGCTGCAGCTATGAATTTTATGAACAGTTTGATGGAAACCACATTAAACGGCAACATCAACCCACAAATCAGCTTTGCAATGCTCTTACTCCAATCTGGTGTTGAGGCTGATTCACTGTGAATTTGCTTTTCACGGCCACCATTTCATGCAGTGTCATTTATCAGTATACCAGCCTCTTGTGCTGCAGGAAACTCTGGCATTACACTTTAGCAGTGTTAACAACTAACGTTTTTACAATGCTGCTCCTGTTAGCAAAGTAAGTACTGTAAATAACATCACAAAGACTATGGTGATTGCCCTTTTTGTAATGTGCCTGTTCATTGTGCTATCACCCAAGTGATAAAGCTGTCACATCCTCTTCATGCATTGTCTTACAACAGTAGCGCAGTTCCTCTCACACCCAAATGGGTCAAAACACAGCTAAAGGTGATCCACAAGCAGAGGAAGAGCTGGATGGTACAAGGAAGACACAGTTCCACTATTATCAGGAAAAAAAAATCTGCTCTTGAGAATTATTCCTGAAAGAGGTACATTGGGAAAAATAAAGATGAGGACAGTTAGAATGTAAAATATTAGGTAAAACATAACACAGAGCTTTGGGATTTTCCCTTATTTTTGCAAAGCAGTAGTATCCTAGAATCCCATGGCTCCTCTAGCCTGAATAAATGTCGTCCTTTTTGGATCATTCACTGTAGCCTAGCTTGCAGTTCTCCCAGACAGAGGTTGGACCCCAAATAGGATTGGAGCCTGATGTCCCTTTTTCCCTGCAGCATGTCAAGGTAATATATCATAGAATCACAGAATGGCCTGGTTTGAAAGGAACCTTAAAGATCATCTCATTCCAATCCCTCTTTCACTAGACCAGGTTGCTTAGAGCCCCATCCAACATGGCCTTGAACACCTTCAGACATGGACCATCCACAGCTTCTCAGGGAAACCTGTGCCAGTGCCTCATGACACTCACAGTAAATAATTTTCCCTTATGTTTGATCTAAACCTACTCTCTTTCAGTTTGAACCTACTCCCCTTTGTCCTGTCACTATGTGCCCTTGTAAAATGTCCCTCTCTGTTTTTCTGATAGGTTCTCTCCAGGTATTGGGAGGCTGCAATTAGGTCGCCCCAAAGTCTTCTCTCTGGGCTCAGCAATCCCAATTCTCTCAACCTTTCCTCATAGGAGAGGTGCTGCATCCCACTAATTAACTTGATGAACCTCGTCTGGACTCATTCCCACATGTCAAGGTCCTTCCTGCACTAGGAACTCCAGAGCTACACTCAGAATTCCAGGTAGGATCTCCCTAGAGCAGAATAGAGGGGCAGAATCAGCTCACTCAAAGTGCTGTCCACACAAAAAGCTGACTGAAAGCCTTCTAGTAAGAGCATTGCAAAGCCTTTTAGAAGTAAAGCATCAAAGAAAGCCTTAAACATTTAAATCTGCAAGTGTAACATATATTCATATGAAGCCTTTCTCTCCAGCTTGCTATGCACTTGTTCTGGAAAGGCACCGACATCCTAGACTTTTTCTATCGAATCTGTTTCTTTCTTCCTCTGCTTAACCTTTCAGTTTGTTTCTTTAACCCTGTTCTGAGGAGGATCCTATCTTTTCTTCTCAGGAGTCCTTTAACTACTCATTAGCCTTTATGTTTTCAAGTTCTGAACTTGGAAAAATAAACATACATCTTAGTAGATGGGGTACCATGCACTTGAGGTTAATAATTTTGCCCATTATTTTTGAAGAGCTGGCATAAGTATTTGTTCTGGGAAGCCAAATGTTGCTTCCTAATTAGTTTTCTATGTATCCCACTGTAACTTAAATCAATATAGTTACAAAGGAAATTCCTGAACTCAGTAGAATATGTAAAGCTTTCATTGTAATGGTACTAAAAGTAGTCATGCTTTTTGATTCTAAGAAATGAGATCAAAATAAGTGCACTTCAGCAGTAAACAAGGAAACTTTTTTTAAAATCATTTGAAGGCAGCATTGTATCCCTCTTTTGTGCAAAGAGAAGTTGATGACCTTGCCACAGCCTGTTGCTGTGGAATAGACCCCCTCTGCACTGTCAGTAGAAATATGTGTTTGGATCCAGAGGTCCAAATGTTTGTTTGGATCCAGAGGTCCCACATTTCATTCTTACTGTTGATAATTTACCTTTGCTTACAGTGCTGTATCTTACTCCTTCCATGCCTCAAGATGCATGTAGGGAGAATCTTTTACATTTCAGAGCAAACAAAACTGAACAACATTGGTTTAAAAGATTTATTTCTTATGAAAATAATTTTTAAAAGCCCACATGGGATTTTTTTTTAAAGAAGAACAGCACTGGAAAGAACCATATGCTTCACCAGTTTACATACAGCAACATGCTAGCAACATAACCTAGCAAAATATCTAGGTTAGAAAAATCTCCAAGACACCTACTAGACATCACTACAGGATATCTAAGAGGTGTTTAGACCACAGAACTCCTCTGAAATTCTGCACTTTACCTGAATACAAAACCACACCCTTTAATGATAAAATATCTGACAAAGAGCACACAAAATTGGGAGAAAATCTCTAATATCAAGGAATTATTCAATTCCTGCAATTTGCATTCTTTATATAATTTTTAGAGAGCCTGAGTTTGGTGGAAAGAAGTAGCCTGGAAAATGCTGTTGCTTAATGAGAATTTTTAACCAAAGATTCTTCAAAAGAGTTATATGCCTATATTACAACACTTTGAGCTTGATTAAGGTGTCTACACATAAATGTCTAGGTTTCTTCAGAAGCCTTGAGATATGGAAAATATATATGGGCTCTGGACATATGGCAGAAACACAGATGAAACCAGGAAACATTTCTCAACTAGCAGCAGGTAGGACACTTCAAATAATATATAATAAGTTACATTTAGGGTAACTATATCCTATCTATCTATCTATCTATCTATCTATCTATCTATCTATCTATCTATCTATCTATCTATCTATCTATCTATCTATCTATCATCTATCTGCCCATATCATACTTGGTATAACTGAAAAATGTATTTGAGTCCTTTGTGTCCTGCCATACCTGTTGGTAAAATGAGGAAAACAAAAAATATACAGATATGAAAGAAATATATATCTTTATAGGCCTGTGTCTGGAACAAGTGGAATGACTTCTTCAGATTTCAAAAGAAACTTAGCCTCTAACATGGTTGAACAAACAATAAGTAGTTCTGTAGCCTTCTTTAGCCATGCAGAATGTCCACATCAGAACTGGTTTTTCACACTTCTCTCTGTTTAAAATTAAAAAAAAAAATTACCATGATTTTATTTAGCTGATGAAATGTGCTTTTAGCAATGTAATTTTGTTGCATGACATTGACACTGGATATTCAATATTTAAGCTCCCCTGTGATGCTGGCGAGATATAAGTGTTGGATGACCAAGCATGCATAGAAAAGTCAAATAAGCTATTAATCTTTTGAGCAAAAATTGAAGGGAGTAAATGCAGCAGAGAAGACTGGGGAATTTGAGCAGCTTTTTTTTTTGTTTTCAGCTGTAAAGTGTGTTTAGAGACACGGTATTATGAATACTATGTAGAGAAAGCTGCTTCAGAAAATAGTATGAAGGTGTTTCCCAAGCAATTCTAATCACCATTAAGTCTGAAAGAACTTTCCAGGTAGTCTAATGTAACTTTCTGAGGTCTATGGGGGGGCTTGAGACAGTGTTTATTGGTGGCAACTAAAACCCAAGCTGGCTCTTTTTCCCCTTTAGTGAAAGGACTACACGCATAAATACAGTACATGATACACACTGAACAAAGGGCTGTGGTCAGGAGGGGAAAAATAAAAATAAATATCTGCATATTCCTGTCCAGGTGGATGCACTCTGGGCCTGGTGGAAGGCTCTGAAAGAGGAATGAGGAGGCAATTGCTTCAGGAAAAAAGCCCAAAGAAAGATTTGACAAAATCTTCTGAATCTCAAGTCTGGATGCAGGCTGAAGGTTATGTGCAAAATATCAGCCTTGGGAATTGGATTGTTTTGAAGGCAATATGAAGAGCTTAGCCCAGTGCCTGGCATGGTTTGATAGTCTGAGCCAGATGCTGTTCCAAACAAGCAGTTTGTGTGTGGAGAGTTTGCAATTTACAGCCTGGTGGAAATGAGCAAGGCTGGGGTAGATCATAAGAAATGCTGAGTTCAGGCAGGCTGGGGATCCATCTTACAGCATTTGTGGAACGGCCTCTTTTATGTGGATTCAACAAAGACAAGTTGACAAGGGATAAAAACTGATAAAAAGAAAGTAGCTATCACACCTTTCACAGAATGTGTGAGAGCTTGGGGTAGGGAGACAAGAGTATATATGGTTATGTCTCTGCTTGTTTAGTGAAAAATCCACAGAGTATAATAAACCTCATTTCCATGAAATTAGCATACGGGTAAGGCTTTGTAGGATCTAAGAAAGGCACTTTGTTTGAACACATAGGGTATCAAAATTCTCATTTTAAATCTTTAATTAACTTTTCCCCCTCTTCATTATCAATCACTTATTTCAACTATTCATAGCCTCAATAAGCTTCCTCTGGTGGCTAAGAGATAAGACATTTAAGAAATAAAAAGTCAAAGTCTGTGTTGCTTTTATTTGTATTGCATTTGAATTTGACCAGAATGCTTTGGGGTTTTTATCAAAGATTTGAGTGAAGGGAGTACTAAAGCTGATTTGGTTATAAATTTCCTGGGGATGAAGAATATGAGTGTTCACATGTAGTCTCCAAATGAAAGCTAGATAAACAGGCGTAGACTGAGATTTTAATGTCATGTAATGCACACAAAATTTCTCCGGGTATTGTTTTAACAGATTCACATGAAATCTCTCAGGGTGTTCCATTAACAGATGCAACCTTGGAATGAGATTGAGGAAATGGGGGAATATATTGTCATATGACTATCAATGTTTGTTCCTGAAAAAAATCCCAGTGTTTGTGTTTATTTTAGTAACTTGTGCACTCTCTTAACAAGTAAATACTGTTATCTTTCATATGCAAAAAAACCCTTTTTTACTGTATAACATTGTTAATTTCCTTGCTCCATGTCTATTATAATTTGTAAGTCTGATTTACTAGTCTACAGTGTAGACACGCAATTTTTTTGGTCTTGAAATTCTTGAAGACCCCTTGCAGTATGGAACAAAATTGTAAATGTCAGAACAAAAAACAACCCAAATGTTTTGCCTTGGTAAAATCCTGGAAGATTACTGTAGTCAGATGGAGAAAAATGCAAGTACAGCAGCTGACTTCAGGGAGCATGTGATTTATGAGGGTCAACATGCAAAGTGAGATCTAGGATATCCTGAGAAAAGTAATTCCAGGAAAAACCGAGCAGCGTTTTCACAAGTGTCATATTCCTCATATACTGCAATTATGCAAATAAATTAAACAGGACCTAGACATGGACCAGTGATGTGACCTGGGAAGGATTCTCAGGACAAAGCTGAAAGCCAGGGCAGTGCTTGCCTGTGCAGAAGGGAGCCATGCCACATCAGCTGATGTCCCTCACAAACAGCTGATTTACCAATACAGACATGGCCACATCAGGCAAATTAATTCATTGTTTTAAATTAAATGCTTCTGATTGTTACAGTCAGGAAAGTTTCATTCAGAGACCCTGCAGATAAGAGATACTAAGGGATGACCAAGGAATTTCAGAATTTAGTTTAAAAACGATTAAAGGAGCTTGGGTGATTCAACTTCACAAGAGGTTTGCCTAAAAAATAATGAAATAATGCATAACAGAGAGGTAAAAGATGTATTTTCAGTAAAGAATGGTATTGGTAAAAAAACAAGTAAGTTCAGATAGTGTCTACAAACACAATTTTCACAAAAGATGAAAATTATAAGTTTTTTCCCACTCTCTGCCAGACTGAATGCTCATTTGAAGCAGATTTCTATTTGGAATAGTGGACAAAAGGTAAACATTGGGTTCAAAATGGTAAAATCATGGCTAGGATTACACAGTTGAGATTGGTACTTGCAAAAAAGATGTCTGGATTAAGTTGACTGAATGAGTTATTTTTGTTTTCAGCTCCATGGTATTGGATATTAAAACAATTGGTCAGCATATGTATTTTTTCATAGGCTAATTTGTGAGGGAATATGTTGAATAATCTTCCACATTTAGACTCAAACCACCAGTTTAAATTTTGACTACAGTAAAGTTTATAGTTCCATGTAATCATTTTGGAAATGCAGTTGCAACTTCTGCAAACATGATTTTTTAATTCTGTTTAAAAATAAATTTTTTCCTTGTTTTACTAACTGCTGAGAATTCAGTGTTCACAAAGTAAAACACACCAAAAAATTAATGACTGGCAATTTCTCTACACAATATAAAAGTATCTTTCTAAAAATCTCTCCCTTTTCAGCTCTGATTTCTGATTAAACCATTAATTTTGATCTACAATGTAGACAAATATTATAGGGATTATGCATTAATGAAATAGGATGAAAAGTAATTTTTAAAATAAAAGTCTTTCTCTGCCCTCAGATTTGAAGTACTGTCCATGACCAGGAAGTAGAATAATTTATATTTGTATTTATTTAAAGGAGATTTTTAGATAGTCACTTCACTCTAGGAGCTTGGACCTTGGGATAAACACTAGAGCACTATGAGATATGCAACAAAATTGTTCTAGACTGCAGCCCAGTTGTCTTGCAGTAACTTGATTTAAGTATTGGTAGATCACATTTAGCCCCAGCAAATTAATTAGAACATGATTTTTCAGCTCAAATTCAGATATTCAGGAGAATATCTTTGCCTTGGAGGAAACCTCAGCTGAATCTGTTTCTTACAGACCTGTTATTGGAATGGAAGGAAATTTTTGGCGAAGAGATAAATGAGCACAGCTTTAAATTCAGATGAATAATGTATAGTTCTAGTCACAATTACCAAATGTGCTTATTGTTAGAAAACAGAGGGTGCAATAATCCCTTGTTTATGGAAAATTGGCACATGCAGTGTATAGCTCATGACATAATTTATAGAGTTTTCTGTGGAGTCCTGGTAATTATTACTGAACTATTCATTATCGATCTCATTTGGAATGTTAATGAATTTAAATCCAGCTTGTTGAAATGCAGAAACAACCACAAAAAATCTATTGTTTTTTGGCAATTCTGTACTCACTGAAGCCAATGGAAATGTTCCCACTAATGTCAAGGAATACTAGATCTATCTGAATGTGGCTCCATGGTTGTTTTTATGCCTGCTCTGTTACTGTTTAACTCCATGATGTCTTTAGTAGCTTGTACCTGGCATGGTCAGCATCCCTAGGCCTGCCTCCTCCATAGGTAGCACCAGAAAGAAGGCTGCAACTGATGGAGAGACAGAATTTACAAGGTAAAATAATCCGGTATTGCCAGGACCATAAATAGTCCTATAGTGCCAGGACAAGAGGGAATGGCTTCAAACTGAAAGAGGGTACGTTCAGGTTAGAGACTAGAAAGAATTTAAATTGAGTGTGGTGAGGCAATGGCACAGGTTGCCCAGAGAAGCCATGGATGCCCCATCCCTGGAGGTGCTCAAGGTCAGGTTGGATGGGGCTCTGAGCAACCTGGTCTAGTGGAAGGTGTCCCTGCCCTAGGTGGGGGCAAAGAGGTGAAACAAAGTCATTTTTAAGGCCCCTTCCAGCCCAAGCCATTATGTGATTCTATGATTGTCAGAGCTTTAACAGTGCAAATAATTATGTTGACTCTTTTGGTCACTGCCAGAAGGGTCTCAAGTCAAGATGTTGGGGACAATGTAACAAGGATATGGAGAATATCTCAATTTCTTAATCTCCCCGAAAATTAAAAGTATTGGTGATTTATAGAGCACTGTGAAGTTCAGCTGGAGCATGGGAATGAAGTTATGTTGTAACCCCCTAAAGGAGTGGTGTACATGCATGTTTTTCTGTGGATCTGGAGAACACGGGCAACTCTAGCAGCACAACGATAACTGGGTTTTTTTGGTTGGTTGGTGGGGATTTTTGTTTGGGTTTTGAGGGGGTGGGAGTGGGCTGTTATTATAATTTTTGCTAATTTTGTTGGTGTTGTTAGTATCATCCTTGGATGCAAAATGAGAAAGTTTTAACTAAGGGTCCTGAGGTGGTAAAATAACAGGAGCTAAGCAAAATATTGATGACTGTAATATATTGCTGTTATATTCTGCTTTCAATTCATTGCTGTAAAGAAAATATATTTTTAAAAGGCAATTTATGTTCTCAATAAAAGACTTACAAAAATATTTTATGGCAAAAATCCCTCAATTTATTTAGCTTGCACAAGAGGTATTTAAGAGGCAATTAATTACAAATATGAAGTGCCTCCATGAGGATAGGGTGTCAGTTAGTAGGAAACTGTTTGACCCTGCAGTCACAGACAGTAAAATGTACTCCAAACAGATGAAAATTAAAGGTAAAGTAATTTAGGCTGAAAATAATGTGCATATTTTAAAATCAAGAATGTGCTTAACTATCAGGGCAGCTTGCCAATGGACATGTAGAATTTTTCTTTCTTCATGTTGTCAAGTAAGGTGGC
This sequence comes from Melospiza melodia melodia, assembly GCF_035770615.1. Lineage (NCBI taxonomy): Eukaryota > Metazoa > Chordata > Aves > Passeriformes > Passerellidae > Melospiza > Melospiza melodia. Next base: position 11,088,808 of record NC_086196.1, on the reverse strand, counting down.
ACATGTCCAAACACACATGCTAATTCAAGTTGCATATAGCTGGCACTGAACATGGAAATTACTGAATGAGGTTTTATGGATTGTTTTACTCAGAATGACAGATCCTGTTGTGCTTTTTGCCCTTAACTGTAACACTCTGAGAATAAGCTTTTTCCATAATCTGGCTGATAACATTAGTCATATTTAGATCATTTGTCATAACGATCATCATACTTTTATAGCTTTGTAATAATGTAATTTGCCAAACAGAAAAAAAAGGTAAGTAGCAATAATACTCTTTCCTTTTCATTTTCTTTGTTACTCTGGGCTCAGCACTAAAGTATTCATATATTTTCCAGTGCAGTGAAAAACATTGCTGTCAGCCTTTAAACATCTGTTCTGAGCAGTTTATATTTATATTCTCTCTTCACCAGGGAAAGTGTGTTCAGAGTCTTGTTTTGTTAAATATTTTTTTTTAGTGGAAGGGAGAAGAAAAATAAAGTCTCTTAGTGAGGAGATGTTTTGAGGGTTCTTTTGATTCTCTCTTAGCATTCAAGTTTCTTAACACTGGTGTAATTAATAGTTTGAGGCTTATTCTTCACATGCTAAATAAAGCAATTATGTTTATAAAAGCCTAGACTTTGGCCCTAAATGCCATCATATTGGATTACTCCCTTCCCAAGAAAACTTGACTCTGACACAGAATTGCCTGCATAATAAATTGTGACCAGGCATGGGATACCCGAGATCAGATGGGATACATTAGATAAAGAAATTTTGTAGAAAAGGAACTGTGGGCAAGAAATCGAACATAAGTCAAGGGTGAGTGTTGTAGAACTGAAGGCTGACAGGGAGAACACATCCAGCCAGTCCAGGAAGGTGATTATTCTCGGTTGTGTCTCCAGCATTTATGAGGTTGCACCTGATTTACTTTATTTAGTTTGGGGCTGCCTATCATAAGATGCTGAAGGAGCAAGAGTTTGAGGAGGCTAGGTTTGACCCACTTGGAGAAGACTGTGGGGGAAATGTAACTGTGCTGTGTTTAGCTAAACTAGTTGGGTGGGTATGGAGAAGGTGGAGTCAAATTTCTCAGAGCCTGATACAATGAAAGGATGAGACTCAGCAGCTAAAAATTGCAGAAAGTTAAGTACTATATAGTGATAAGATAAAATCGCCCTGAGTGGTCAAGGACTCAACTAGGGAGCACAGAAGGATTTTGCAATATTTGTCCTTGCAGAGACACAAAATTTGATTGGACAATTGCACCTAAATTTGAACCTGGATAAACTTTGACTTGAAGTCAGACTAGATGACCTTTTCAGGTATCTTCTGGCTTAAGCCATTCTACAAACAATAATAATAAGAATCACAGTGGGCTGCAGTCTTTACAGGTTAGGAGCATGTACAGAAGCAGCTTGGTCTGGCCCATAAGATGTCAATTAGATATAATTATAGGCAAGGGCAGGGAGATCATTATATTACAGAAAACTGGTTTTCATCATAAAACTTTATGGCAACCTTTTCATTCCTGAGCTTCAGCCATGGTGTATCCTGAGGAAAGGAATCAGGACCTTGAACTTCTTTAGGTAGTCTATGGAAAGGTAAGAAAAAGCCTGGCAGATACATCTGATAGGTTTCCAGGGGACTGCGCTGTTGAAATGAGATGCAGCCTTCTTCAACAGCTGAATTTCTGTAAGCACTGAAACAGTATGACCGTTTATATTGAGCGCTGAATCACTGCAGTCTAAATGAGAAATGACAAAAGCATGAATAACCGAGGCCAGGTCACTGCCTTCCAGGAAATACTCTTTTAGCCAGCTGGAAAGAAAGCTTTTTACTGGTGGTTGCTGTTATGTAAGCCCTGAGAATCAGTGAATAATTTCATGTGCTTGCAAAGATTTAAGACCAGAGTGAGCCATCAGATAAAGTATTTTGAATCGCTACTGGCGGTTTTCCTCACATAATTTGTTTGGGTTTTTAGATTACTTCTTTTTTTCCTAGAATGACATCATACATTTAATAAAAAATATTAGGAAAGCTATAAAAAATACCCACCACACTGGTTGGCCCATTGTCCATCCTAATTTTTATCATCCACTCTTCAACCTCAAATTTTAATTTGCCTAACTTAACTTTACTATATTGATTCTTTTACCTTTTTCTTTGTTACATTTAAGAGCCTGGTAAAATTCATAATTGCCTTCTGAAGTTACTTCCTCAAGTCTTTTCTCAATCTTCTTTCCTTGAATTTTTCAATAGGTGAATATTGCTGCAGTTCTCAAAAAAAATTCATAGCTTTTTTGAACACTCTTCAACTTCAAAAATCCTTTGATTATGAATATGAAATTATATAATCTACTGATTCTATCTACTACCAGTTTTCCTCCACACACTGTGTTTGCAGAGTTTAAAGATCTAACTCACAGAAATAAACTGTTCATAATTTCCATTTTACTTGAGTCATGTCATCTATTTATGATAACATTTTAAGGGGGATTTGCACTGGATTGTTAATCTCAAATATTTTCTTTCTCACTAGATACCAGGTTGGAGCCCCTTATTCTGTAAGGGTGAGTTCTTTTCCCTGTTGCTTTATGACTTTGATTTCTATTAAAAAAAAAAAAAAAAGAAAATAGTTATGAAGGCAATTCCCCAAGAAATCCAGTTAGCTATAATTTTAGCATTTTGACCATCTCATTTACTGATATTTGAAAAAATATATGGAAATTTACACTGTATTTTCATAACTACTTATTTCAGTGTCTTTGAGACCTTTACTGAAGAAGATCATGAATGTCCTGCACACCCGAGGTGGAGCCTTGGTGAAAAAATAAAAAAATAAAACATTGACGGCTTTTTCTGGCCAGTAACAGTGCCCTGACACTTGTCAACACTAATGCTAAATGAATGAAATATTAATTAATTTAGCAGGTGTTAGTGGTGTTGTTTTGCATTGTGTTAATATTTTGACTGAATGATATACACTCCAAAATGGCCATAAAATCTAACTGTGGGCTAATGTGGTGTGATGGAGTAAGGACCTCCTTAATCCAGCACGGAACAAGCTGGCTTCAGGGAAAAAAGCAGAGAGGTGCTGTGCCTTGGCTGGTTGTTCTTTCTAAGAGGGAAGCTGATCAGTGTGGCTGTGGAGCTGTGCAGATACATTCCTGCAGCTCCAGGAGTGGAGAGCATTGAGATGGGGCATTACTTACTCACTGGCAGCTAAGTATAAGTAAGGATGTCATCTCTGCACGTGGCCTTTATCAACCACAATTTTAATGCTATCAAGATTAGATAAATTGGAAAGAGGTATCTTTTTTTTTCCCCCACAGTCAGATTCATTTGTTAAATCCTCAGTCAGATATTTTAGGATTTCTGTTGAGACTTAAGAACAACCAATTAATGTGGTTTCAGTTATACCACTCTTCTTTTTTATTTGTTATATTGACATTGTTTTAGCTATTTTGAGGCTTCCTAGCATTTTTTGAATGTAGGTATGAATAGATATATATATGCAATCTTTATTATAATTTAATATCAATGAGCCACAAATTTTCTTAACCAGCATTTTATGACACACTGATGCAAATGTTTTAGGCCTCCTGATTCAAAACTGTTTATCCTAAGTAAATGTTGTCTAACTTCTTCCTAAGGCTTATTAATAGCCTAGAAATTGCCTCCCTGTCCTCATATGGTATGAATGTAGCACTCTGCTTCTTTCCAAATATAGAGACACAATATTAATTAAAAACTTCTGTTCTTTCCATGTCATCATTGACAATTTTACAATCTGCATTTTTTAATAGATCTTTCTATAATTTATTTTGTTCCCAATACATTTTCAATATTTTTTTTAGAATGTCTTTAATTCTTATGGTCTGTATAACTGCTGTTCAAAACTACTTTTGACAATTCATAGCTCCTATTTTGTTCACAGCTTTATATTTTTTCACATATTTTCCTTAAAATGTGGTGCTTTTGTCCTTGCCAGTGAATGAAGACAATATTCTAGCTAAAGTCATTCCCATTCTTAACAGTGTCACTTGAAACTCCAGAGGTTTTTATTAATTTCTTTGCCAGTTGGCATTTCCCTTCTAATCAGTATTTTCATTAATTTATTCAGATTTTGAATATAAACTGGTTTTTACTATTATGCATTTTCTTTATATATCTATATTTGGGGTAATGTCTGGTCTTATTGAATATGAGGTCATGATCCACAGTTTCTAGGCAACTGCTAACTCCTAATACCATGGTTTTTCTTCTTTATCTGGCAGAATTAAGTCCAAAATTATGTTCCTTTTCTCTTTCTCCAATCCCTTGTGCTTTATAAAATCATCATACATATTTCTAGGGATTGTTTAGAAGTTCTACCAGCACTATATGAAATCACCAGTCTTCATTTCTCAAATTCAAGTTCTTGTAACAACTTGATTTTTCTTTCACATAATCAGCAGGTGCTTAGGAAGAAAAACATTCTCACAATTCAGAGGCCAAATTAGTCAGTGGCAGGTTCTCTTTGTAAGTTATGTTAAGTAGAACATCGATCTATGTGCCCGCATGATCCCTTGGTTTGAATCACCAATCAAACTGAAACAGATATTACTTTCAAGGGAGAGTTCAGCTTCTATAATCCCATTATCCATTTTACGGTTATAAAACAAATTGTGTGAGTTTCATGTGCCATTTATGTGATGCATCTCAACAAATTGTGACAATGTCAGATGAAACACATTTCTTCTTCATCACTGAGTGTTTATAATTCCCTTACAGTGTATCCATTCTTACGAGGAGTCCGTAGTAATCACTTCCAAACACAGTTGTCAAGTACAAATCTTTTTCCATATATGTTGCACAGAGCTGAAAATTTGGGATCTGGGTCACGTACTTTGGTCTCCATTATGCCCATCTAGCTTGCCTTAGTGCTGAAAATGTCTAAAACCAGATCATGGAAAGAATTTCCTCATCTTGTTCCTTCAAACATATTTAGAGTCAAGTCTAAATATGAAAGTGTCATATTTTTCCTGCTGCCAAGATCAGGACTTTGCTTTCAAACTCAGGATCTATTTAATGTGCCTGGGTTTCCTGTTTCCTTTCTGAGTTTTCTTTCCTATTTCAAAATGGAGTTCTGTTTTGTTTTTTTTATGGCTGAACATCTATACTTCTCAATGAATTTTCCCTTTTATTTGAGTAGTTTAGGTACAAACTTGAGGCTGTGAAAACAGTCTTGAAGGGCACAATTATCATTGTAGCCTATATATAGCATCTGACTCTACTTGTTGCTGGAAACTACTGTGAAACATTGTGAATCTACAATTCTAGGGTGGTGTTAGCATCCTAATGGAGAATTAACACTTCAGCAGAGTGGCCTCTATGCAGGACTTCTGATGAACCATCCATGTGGGGTGGGATGCTTATATGCCATTAACTACTGCAACCCACCAAAACTGGTGAAATAGAGGGTTGATTTCAAGAGGAGTGTGTTGAACAGCATGGAAGATTTTAGGCAGAGATCAAATCATCAACATGACTTTCTTGAAATAGTATAGCCTGTACTACTCCTGAATCACACAGGACTAAACTTGCAGCATACTTGTTGCTACTAATGGCACAGAAATCTAAAGACATTATCTGAAATGAAGACCCCAAACCAGTGTTACCACTGAGAGAAGGTGACTTGCCACAGATAGTAATAATTTATTAAAAAAGGGAAAAGGAAATCAATAGTTATATTGCATTAAAGCACAGAAGATGGCACTGCAGACTAGATGCTTAAAATGTTCTGTTTCTTCTACCTTATAGCAATCACTGATGTTATGAAACCACAAGAATATCCTATTATTTCTCATTTCTAAGCCACTGTTCATACAGAAGTGAATACCTCTATTCTGTACTTTTAGTAGATGCAGTCCTGAAAGGCAGTGTCATCAGTGAAGATCTAGCATGATGATTTTTGCTGCTTGTTGAAACTGAACAGCTATAAATACTTGTGAGATTGTAGCTCATTTAAATAAATTTTATACAAATGTTCTTATGATGTGCATTAATACTTTTTTTTCACTGTCCAGATCAATCTGAAAATGACTACAATTTCTTTTAGCTGGATGACTTTTTCTACAGAAAAATGACCAAAGGCTTCTTTGGAAATTAAAATTTGCTTCAGCAATATTATTGATAAATAATAATCTAGAATAAATTGCTATTGAACCCTAGAATGAAAGCCAATTCTTTAATGTGATATTAAAAGTTAATTTCCTGAGGGTATGGAAGAAGAATTTTACACAACCATTAAATGAAGAAATTATAAAATCACCACATGGAACCCCTCTAATGATAGATGTAGTGCATTCATGTAAAATGGCTTGATTAAAACAACCTCTGAAGTTTGATGAACATAAGATTTAGATCCTGTCTTTTCTGCTGGCCATGTGACTAAAAGAGTCCTTAAATTAAATACTGATGTGATAGGGAGCACTTTTAAAAATATAAATTCTTGTTCTGTGAGAGGTGGGTAAATAAAGTGCATAATATAAAGATAGGAGAGGTTGAGGACTTTGATGGTATTGGGTCCTCTTGACTTTCTGCCATGAACTGATTTTGCTCTGGTAAAAAATCTGTTAAATTCTCAGTTTATCATGGTGAAAAACCAACGACGGACAGGGAAAAGAGTAGTTCTCTAATTTTTTAATGCATTCCAATCTTCTGTAAATGTCATCATGTAGAACAAAAATGGCAAGAATGTCTTAGTATCATCAACCCCTGTAGATTTTTTCCTCCATCAGCGTGACTTGTGTTCCTTTGGCAGAGGAGACAACATGTTTTTATCCTCTCAAAGTGTGTGTTTTTTCACATCTCACCCACCCATAGGATTTGCACTCTCTGTTCCCCCCTGGCTTGCCCTCCTCTGCCACCCTCCATCTGTGCAGCCAGCACCCAACAGCCTGGAGTTCCCTGCTGTTGTGCCAGTTCCGTGGCCATGCTGACTTCACTGTCCAGCAATGCAGGCAGCAGTCACACTCCTAAAGCTCGCCTCCCTTTGCATGATTCATTAATGCTTTTTGTCCTGAAGATCACAGGTCTCACTTTCTTGGTTGAAAGATGGATGCCACAAGCATTGCTAGGTCATGGAAATCTGACCTGCTCTCAAAAGCCTCTCTGAAAGGTGAGGTGAAAAGGCTGAGAACCAAACAGTGATCTGAAGCATTTCCAAGGCAATAATAAAACCCAAGAGAAAGAAAATGCACAAAAGTTGTGCAAGGACTTGACACCCTCCTTTTCCCATTACTGAAAGTCTGCTCATTTTCTGCATGAGGTGATGTATTTATTGCTAACTATCTGTCAGACTGCAGCATAAAAATATCAGCCATAATTACATTCATGCTACCAGCCTTGACATTAAAGTTAATCTGAAAAACACTCATTTTCCTATACTACCTTATGTAACCAGGACTCAGATGCAGCAATGGTTTGCTGTCAGGTTTTATTCTACTGTGTTTCAGTGCAGGGAGTTACTTGACAGCTGTGAAAATGTTGGCTTGCCCTTTGTCTTACAAAGGGAAGTATTAGAAGAGCCTGACATTTGTCAAATGAAACTCTTATCAGTGTGACCTATTTTTAGGTACCCTTTGAAACCTTATGATAAGTACCTGAAAACTAATGATCCTTCTGTTTCAGGAGAGAACATTTAGGAATGGCTTATTAGAAGAGATAGACACAGGGCTGGAGAGACCCTGGCAGGGTGTTGTGCTATGTTGTAAGCTTGAGATTCTATAAATTGGTTTTATTTTTAGAAGCTGTTTAGAAAACCAAAAAGGTGCTGTAGACTGGTTGTAGACTAGTCAGGTTGTAGACTGAGAACTGGGTGAGTGGGGAAAATCATGGCCCACAACTCAGTTTATGTAAGCTTCTTGATGAATTTAAATTTATCTTCAATAGGGATAATTCATTATTTTAATTATACAAATGTTTAACTGCAGACAGACAACTCCTGGGTTTTGGGAGCCTGTAGATTAGGCTGGAACCCAGCAGAGTGTTCCACAGAGCACCTCTGAGGAGGAGGGTCATATAAATTATCATAGCAATTCAATTATAAGTGTTTTATGGAGCTTTATATAGAATAGTTAAGCACGTGTCGTTCTGGGGAAGGAGTAGTGTTGGATGTACAGTATTGTCCCTTTCTGTTAGCTGAGACCATGGCACCTGGTATACAGGATGAACAGAGGAAAGAGGGTTTATTTTGTCAAAAAGAGTGTGTTGGAGGGTGCAATTTACTAGGAGAGCCTTCAGGTTTAATGCTACTACCAGTACTCAGGATATCAGATCATTGTATGTACACTTGGGGGAAGTTTGTTTTCAGAGATCCCAAAACATATCAAATTGTTGTCAGAGATCAGGGATCAGTTATATAAAGCAAACTGGAAGTGTATGGCATGCATGGTGTTGGTCACAGAATCACAGAATGATTTGGGTTGTAAGGGACCTTAAAGACCATGCAGTTCCAGCCCCCTGCCATGGACAGGGACAGCTGCAGTGCTTCAGGTGGGAATCATGAGGGCAGAGCAGAGGGGGGCAGACAGAGAATCATGAAGCCAGGGAGATGCCTTGTTGCTACACTGCAAATATCTAAGATGCAGACACCTTTTGTGTAGAAGCAAAGCATGGAAGTCAATGGGATTCGATGAGACTTACATACAGAGCATGTTACTTTTGGTAGGTCAGAATTTGCTCTTGACAGGAGATGGGGATTCTCTCCTGGCTCTACTTCCTCTCAGAGGAATATTCCTCCTCACAAAAATCCACTAATTTGATTTGAAGAGGCTGCATAAAGTCAGCTGAGTGTCCCTTGGAGTTTCCAGGTAAACCTGTAATTTACAAAGTATGAGAAATGTTACTACAAATAAGTAGTAATTGTACATAAACTGAAAAAGAATCGAAGCGTCTCCCATTTGCAATGAGTATGATTTGTGATTCTCTCCATCCACTGAGAGGCAGATGGCAACGAACTTCCAAAATGTTTAGGTACACATTTACATCTTGACAGGTGCATTTTTCAGAGATAGATCAAAGATAGCCATGAAATGCCTCAAGGTTTCTCAGCTATTCAGGCAAGATTCAGCTCTGATGTCGAGGATGATGGAATAGTTTTCTAGGGAGGAATAAGTTTATGGGGGAGCTGCTGAAAATTTGGAGAAAGTGTATGGGAAAGCAATGGATGGAGACACTTCCTATAGCTGAGGGTTGTCGAAACGTAGAGGTAAGGTTGGTGTTATGGTTATGACAGAGAAAAAGGTCCTGCTCAGTGGGAGTGAGAAGGATTTCCATAGGAAAGTGTAGGCTGCAGATCTTGCAGTAAATCCCTTCTCTTAGAGATTGCTTAGCTTCAGCATACTCTCCCTGGAACCAGGAATCATTTTTTTCTTTCCTTCTTTCTTCCTTCTTCCTTCAGCCATTCTTATTCACCTCTAGTGTTTCCTGGGCTTTCAGAGGGCAGAATATGGGGTGTGGTTGCTGATGCTCCCTACTGCTGTTCAAAACCCTACTGCCATCCCCTGGATACTCTGACCCATCCTGCTGCAATGGCATCAAGAAGGGAGAGTCTCAGGGAGGAAGAAGGCTAGAACATCCTGTCTTTCTTTCTTTTGCTAGACAGTTTCTACTTAGCTGTCTAATTTGTCTGTGCCTTGAGACAGCTCTTTTCCAGTCAGTTCAGATTGAGAAGTTAAATGCAGAAATAGCTGAGCTGTTTTCAGCCAGTCATTAGAAGAAGTCTGAGCATGGCAGTAAGGAGTCCCTGTGGGCTAATTTTTTCCTGTGTTTCAGATACTTGCTGTGTCTGAAAGATTGCAGCAAACAAATGAACCTTCTCATATACGTATTCATTTTTTGTTGTTCAAACAGTGATCCATATTCTGTGTGATCATACTTACACCAGGTCTGTTTGCAATCTCAATTTAAAACACACATTTATCAGCAAATTATGTCACATGCAAGTTCAAAATAATATTTGATCACAATTAATTCACAAAGTAGGTGTATCACCTCCTCTAGCTGTGATATGATATGGTTTATGCCATCAATACATACCTGAGATTAATGAGTCAAATCATAGACTACAGAAAAGTCATTTGTCACCCCAGATAGCAATCTAATCAGTGGGAAAACTGACCAAGTGAACTTCCAGCATATGGAGGCCTTATTAGAATGATTTTCAAAGTATGGCCTGAGGTTACAGAGTTCTAAATAAAACTTTTTTTTTTTATCCAGGTAATCTATTTAGGTTCCTCTGTGGATGCAGAAGGTATTTATTCTACTACAGACAAGTCGGATGCAATAGTATAGGATCCTATTCCAATAACTGTGCCATACTTAAAATAATTATAATCTCAACATAAAATACTGAATTTGTAACACTTTGAGATTTTTCATTGTTTTCCTTTCAACAAATAGGCTACTGAAAAAATCCATCAGTAGATTGCTACAGAACATTTTAAGTTGCTATCAGGTTGACAAAACAGTAAATGATACTCCTGAAAATGACCCAGGCTATCCAGGGTGCTTAATTTCTACAATGGAAGAATTGTAGTCCCTTCAAGTGGGCCAGCTGGTTACATTTGTCTTACTCTGCAGGTGCTTAACGTTGAAGTAGAACAAAGAGTTCTCTCCCCAGGCAGTGTTTGCTCTGGTGAAATCATCTCCCGTGTGGAGAGATGGCATCCATTCCATTCCATTCCATTCCATTCCATTCCATTCCATTCCATTCCATTCCATTCCATTCCATTCCATTCCATTCCATTCCATGCCACTTTGGCTGTTACTACTGGTAGACTGCTAGAGTCTCAGAAACTGGGACCACAGCTGGTTTTAAAGGAGAATGATACAGTCACAATGACAACGTAAACCTCATCAGTATCTCTAAAAAATCTAGCTCAAAAATGTGTCAGTCTCTTGAACTAATTCCCATTTAAAAATAAGTGAAAGAAAGCTACACTGGAAACTTTAGAAAGCAGGGCTATTTTTATAAAGCTTGTCAATTATTAGAAATTATTCACATAGTGTTAATTAGGGGTCTTCCCAGCACCAGAATAACTTTGAAGTGGAATCTGAATCTCCTGTTCCAAGTGCTAAGATTGCAACAATGTGAACCTCCTCAGCTTCCAAGGCTGTAGTTCTGAGGATTATGGTTTCATCCTCAATAGTGCTATACCTTCTAAAAATGGTTTGGGTTTTTTCCTACAGAGTATTTGAATTAAATTGTTAGTATTTTAAGCCATGGTTATTGTGTTGCATTCTAGATTAATTTCACTGGAGTAGTGTGAGATGAAAATTAACAGAAATAACATATGTGGCTGGATAGTAATTGCGACAACTGGTTGGAAACAAAAACACTAATCACAAGAGGTTGTGAGGTTGATCTGTTACATTATGGGTTTTTTTTTTATGCACTGGCTTTGAAGCTCCTCTAGAAAAGTTACATTTAAAATGACAAACAGACAGGACTGTAGTACAGTTTTGTATTTGACCCAGATGGCAGTGCAGTCTGCAGCACAAAGCTCTGACTACCTTGCAAGAGACATTGACTGTATTGCCTGAAGAAAGAATACCTTACATGGAGAACAATTCATATTGCTTCTAAACATTCCTGGCCATCTTTCCAGCCTCAAACAGAATACTTCAGATCTGTCTGCTCAGCTAAAGGGGTACTATTTTATATGAACCATTGTGATTTATGAGCCATTTCACGTTAGGATGACCCAGGCTCTCAGTGAGTGCTGCTGCTGCCACTGGGAGTGGAAAACACTTGCCATTGCTAGTACTGCTTTTATTCATGAAAAAAAGTGCCTGGGAAATCCTGAGCTACAGACTAATCTAAGATATGCAGAGATGAGCTAAAGTACTGCACAGTACTTAATGACATTCAAAAGTTTTAATTTATACTGTGTTGCATTGTGAAGCTTGGCTTTGGCCCCTGTTATGACATGGATTAAACTGCCTTTACATGTCACCTACATCACATTCTACCCTGGGGGTGGCTTCATGTGTGTCAGTCACCAGCATAGCCCAAATGAAATTGCATGTATATGCAATACAAATTCACATTGCTTAACCAGCCTCAGAGAACAAAGATTTCATGCTTGTTCTATATAATATGTTCCTGTGCTATCTGTCATTAAGGCCAGAAGTTTATCTAACATCCTGTATCTCATTTACTAAATCTTAACCCATTTGGATAATAGCCAAATGTGGTGGGAATGTCAATAGTTGATCATCTTTAAAACATCCTTATGTATATTGTAAAACTTATGCCCTATGCAGTGTTGGAGGACTATATAATTTCAGTAAAAATCCTACTTCAGGTGTTTTTACCTGTGACTAGCTGTTCCTACTGTCTACTCAATGCTGACATAGTGTTTATGTGAAAAAAAACCAAACCCGAAACCTTCATGAAAAATTAAACCAATAGGGAAGGTACAGATGAGAGGAAACAAAGGCTTTGGCCTGGGAAAGATATTGCTTCTGCCAAGAAGAGGCATGGAAAAAAGAGTGTGTACTGTATTTTCTGGACTAATTGGATTTTTCAGGCTTTGCTCATTCTTTTCTCTAGGTATAACTTTTTAGAGCTTTCATAATGTGGGAAGTTCAAATGATGACACAGTTCTCTTGATGTGGCTTCACAAATGATACACAGAGCAGGTTACCTCTTCTGTTTAATAAATATCATATGCCAGTCAATACAAAAAAGAATAACTTAATTATTGTCACCAGCTGGTTGACTTACTAATAAGTTTGTAACCTGTTAAGACTTGTTTGCAGTCTCCTGTCTACTCTGACATTTTGCACTTACTGTTTAGGCATTTCTCTCTTCTGAGAAAACATTTTGTACTTCATTTAATTTCATTTATTGCATGCAGTTCAAGCATTTCTCATTTTTGTCTTCTCTGAAGTATTCACAATCCATCAAAACTTGTGTCATGCACAACTCTGTATTGGTGCTGGATTAGAAGTTTTAATTCCGTATTTTCCCCTAGTTTTCTTCAGAAGTGAAGAACTAGCACGAATCTTTGATCTTGAGGAATATTTCAGTTCTGGCAGGGAATTGATGTCTCCACTGAAACTTCCTGGGCCAGTTTCCCTTGAGTCACACACCTCTGAAGGCAGAGCTGTGGCAGAAGACAATGCTGCTTTCCCCTGCTCCCTCAGATGTGCAGAGTTTACTGCTGCTCTGTGAGATCATTGGCTGGCTTTTAAAAGTCTGTAATTATCTCCACCAAGAATAGTATTAACTTAGAAAACCTCCTTCAGCCCATCCTTTGTCTGCTGCCAGCTGCTATAGATCTGTCTGTCCCACTGAATTAAATTAGCACATCCAAAAGCAATGTCTCTCAAGTGATTGACAAAAATTCTTCCACTGCTCTTAAGGGAAATAGGAGTAGAAAAAAGGCTAAAAGCAGCCTTCACTGATTGTATTTGTGAGACAGGAAGACTGTACCAGATCCTCAACGGTTACAAACTGTTATAACTCACTGAATACAAATATAATTGAGCTATGCTAATGTTAAATCATTTGAGAGCTTGGCTTAGAAGACAAATATATAAAGGCTGAAGTAATTGGTCCACCACAAAGCATTAATATAGGGGTTTACTTTTACCATGGGCTGCTCACATGTTCTAAGTAACTATAGTTGTGTTCTTATTCAACCCTCATGTCTCTGTCATCTCTGTAACTATTTTGTCAGACGTTGTTAGGCAACAGAGGTGTCTGGGTTCAGTTCCTGGGTCTGCCTGCAAGAAGTCCAGTAGAAAGACAACCATTCTAAAATTTTACTGACACCAGTTTTAGCATCCACCTCCAGTCTTGGCAAACTTTTACATTGCCTGAATCATGGTCCATTAGCAGCACATTTGCAATTTCAGGCAAAGAGTTTGAACAGCAGGATTAAATCAAGGATTCATTTTATTGTGCTAAAAACAGTGAAGTGTTAGCTTTAGGAACTGGAGAGGAAGAGGCACGGTTGCTTAGGATGCACTCCTAGCAGTGAGGGTTCACCAGAGGAAGCTGCTCTGCTCTGCTAGACAATTACAACCCCAGTTAATTATCCTTGTGGTGTGGAGGTGGTGTGCTAAGCAAACCATTTTCTCATGCCCAAGGCATGGAGAGTTTGGGAATGCTCTGCTTCCTATTACAGTGCTGCTTCATTTTTGAATGGGAAATCAAGTGGTTTTGACTCCGGGGTGTTGACATCAGTCATTGCCCACTGCTCCTCTGTTTCAGGGTTTCTGAATGGTAGAGCCCTGTCTGCAGCTTGGACCATGGGAATGTTGTTTCTGAGTTTCCCAGCAGTGCAGCACTGGGATCTCTGCACCACTCTGTACGCCTCGTTAAATGTGTGCGGCTCTTAAGTAAAGGCCCAGCTGCGCCCTGGATTGAAAATCTGCGGCCCAAAAGAGTCCTGGTGACCATCCCTCAGCTGCTGATGCCTGGTGCAGCATTTCAGCTCCCCTGGAGCCCTCTCTGAATCTCTGTCCCATGCCTCTGAGCACCTCACCCTCCCTTACCTTCTCAAAGCACGTTGAAGCACTGACTCTATGCACTGTGGGTCTGTCATTTCCCTTGTTAATATCTTTGTACATGTGATTTGACCTCCAAATAGTTGTCTTCTCAGAAGACTCCTTTCTGCAGTTTCCAGGACTCTGAAGAGCTTAAGGTTTTATGGTAAAATTATTTGATTTTCCTAAAGGATTTGGAAAGCACCCAAGCTGTTTGGCATGCAAAGGTTGACATAAGTGGGTCTAACCAGTGATTCCCCAGCTGTAGGGGAAGCATGCAGAGACGTTATGAAATTTTTAGCAAAGTCTCTGTTTTGGATGCAGAGATGTTGAAGGAATATGAGCATAGCCCTCAGAGAAAAGAGAAGCAAGACCTTCTTGGGGCCCAGAGCAAGCTGCAGGGGCTGGAGTGGGGATTTCTGAGTGAGGAAGCTGTTGCCTGCTATTTTTTTCTATTCAGAGAAACAAGACCGAGCAAAGGCTGTGTGCAAATAAGACAATTTACACAGAGAATATATATCTTCTTATTCTAAGAGTTTTGACTAGAGTGAGTAAGATTGGGAGTTGCATTTCTTCAAACGTTATTAACCTGCGTGAGTATATCAGTGGTTGTTTCTTGGGGATGGAAGTTGTTGTGCAAAACTGTTAGGTGAGTGTTTATCATTGTATGTACCATTTTCGACTAATTTCAGATGCCCTGCTTCTTTGCTATGGGATGAGATTAGAATGAAAAACATTGGATTTTCATGTAACACGATATTTTGAGTTTGAGAAAAGAGGTGAATCCCTTCTAAGATGATCAAATAATAACTTTTGTTGCAGATGAGCAGGAGTTGAAGATTTAGAAAGCAATGAGCTGTATCACGTCCCAATTTCAAATTCCTCTCACATGTGCTGCAAAGAAGCACTGTAGATACTGAAAGAGAAGTAATGAGAATCATTTGTACAATAATGCAAGCCTGTTTAGATCCTACTCGTCTAGTTATTTTTTTGTTCCTGTTGCTTATCTGTAGTGTAATGACACCCCTCCTGCTCTAAATATGTTATTTTAAACACTGTGAAAGGAACCAGTGAGAGCAACCATGTCTCCTATCTGATGTGATTTAGTCACCTGCAATAGTCTCTCTGGTTCAGATCAGTAATGGGATCTCACTGTTAGAAAATCAGGAAAAATTGACTGGAATAGGAATTTTCAGAAGGCTATCAGAAAGCAAGTCCTAATTCTTGGGCTTTGTTGTTGTGGTTTGGAATGCCTTGAAAGCAAAAGGGGAAAGGCTGAAGCACAGGAACGAGGAGTGCCAGGCAGGGGATGAGACAGAGCCCTGCTGCTGGCACTGACACTCAGCAGAAGGGCTCACCAGTCACCATGTCCTGTATGAAATCCAATACCCTGCTGGCTTAGACCGCTTAATATTTATGCAGTTGAATTATACTTGCTGTTCCTTTGGCAATTCACAGGTTTGACTAAAAAGAGAGCGTAGAGGATCACTCCTCAAAATTTTTGTATTGTTTTAGAGTAAGCTTTTGGCATAACACTTTCTATTTACTAAAGTTTTCTGCAATTTAACAATATAATAATTTGTTTCCTGAATCCGCAAATAGTGAAAAGCCTGCTTTTACTCAGTCAAGGATTGTAGGAAGAAACGATACATTTTATTATCTCGCCTCATCTACCTGGAGAAAAGTAGAGGTTTCAGGCACACAATTTCGCCTTCAGGACAACATATGTATTTGCAAATGTATACATATATGTACATTTAATTAATTTTTAGATTCTTTGTTTGCTGACAAATGGCCCTCTTCTGTTTGTGCACTTATAACATCTCCATTTTAAGAAAGGTGCTCCTCTGTATCTCTGCTGCATGCTTTGAACTGTTCTTAATTTCTTCATAAGGATCATCTCCTCTAACTGGTCATTTCATTGTCTGAAAGGTGGCCTGGCTGGGTTTATGTATGCTAAAAATATTTCCATCTGGTAAGTGAGTCAGTATATGCCTGACTGGAAGTTCTACAGTGAAAGAAGTGTCCTTGGGAAATAAGTATTTGAAGTATTTGATTTGGTTTTTCCCTAATAATAGAATTTTTTCTGGCATTTCATGAATGAAGAATTGTGTTTCCCAGTATTTCTTATGACAAGTGATTTAAAAACTATTTGAAAACTCCTGTTTGAAATAGTATTTTCCAATTTATAGGCATTATTTTTACACTATTTCATTATTTTGTCACTTGTACATAAAATGCCATTTAACGGTGAAGTAGCTAAAATAGCTCTTTTCTGTTTTGCATTGAACATTTTATAAACAGTTAACCTTACTCTGAGACCAGAGACTGTAATACTTTGGTATGACATCACAGTAAGCACCACTATCTGTCATGAAATTCAAAAAAGTAATAATCTGAAAAACATCAATAGTAATACTTTAAATATTCTTTATTTTTGCTATTAGAGTACATATTAAAATATTTTACAACTTTCAGTTCATTAGAAAGAAAATATTTTGATAAAATCATGTGTTCAAAATTAGAAATTAAAATGCCAAAATATTTTGTGAGGTGAGCACTTATAATTTTGCTCCATCTCTCTTTAGTAGCACATAGGGTGTTGGAAAAGTTAACCACCTTAATGTGAAACCAATACCATTAATAGACTTGTTTGTTAAAATCAATACATTGAGTAAGCAATACAGATTTCAAATATCTTAAACAGAGAGAGCTGAAAACCATACTTTGTCTGCAGCAAATTTTTCATTATCAAAGACCTGCTCTTTCTTCTTACCTCTTTTTTTTTTTTTTTTTTTTTTTTTTTTTTTTAACTAGCACTGGAAAGTTAAAAAGATAATAAAAGGTCTTCTCTTGGGGAAGGCTTACCCTGCTGTAAAGGAACATGGCCAGATTTGGGGAATTCCTCACTGCAAGGCACTGGGGATCAGAAGGAGTGCTCAGTTGCTTGCAAACAAGCATCACAGCTGGGTTAGGAAAATTTCCATTTATTTTAGCCGTGAGGCTAAGGAGAGCCACTCATTAATGAGGTCCTGACCAACTCTAGTTAAGACAGTCTGGCATTTGTTCTTTCTTTTGACACCATTTCATGTAAGGAAATCTTCAAGTTTTCATGGATTACAATTTTTTAACTCTGAAGTATGTTTTACTTTACTCACTACACATGAGATTTAAAATTTCTGTCTGTGTGAAGAGAAACTTTTACCAGGGTAATGGTAACTGTAGTTTTTCTTGTCTTTAGCATGGTTTGAAACTGTGGGAACCTGTGTGTAAGGGACAAGGAATTTCCTGTAAGTCTGTATTGGGTTTGCATGGCAAGGTTTTGGTAGCAGGGTGGCTACAGGGATGGCTTCTTGAGAACCTTCCCTGTGTCCAACAGAGTCAATGTCAGCCACCTCCAAGATGGATCCACCACTGGCCAGGGGTGAGCCCATCACCAATGGTGATGATGGACTATCCAAACTATCCACCTTTTGGACAGTTACAAAGGGGAAGTAAATCCAGCACAGTACCACTTGGCAGAGAGAAGTGAGAATATTGAGAGGAACAGCCCTGCAGACAGCAAGGTCAGTGCAGAAGGAGGGGAGGAGATTTCCATGTATTGGAGCAGAGATGCCCCTGCAGCCCCTGGTGCAGCCCATGGGGAGGCAGCTGTGCCCCTGCAGGCCATGGAGCTCCATGGTGGAACAGATATCCACCTGCAGCCTGTGGGGGACTCCTCACTGGAGCAGGGGATGCCCAAAGGAGAATGTGAGACCTTGCAGGAGGAGGCTGGCAAGACCTGTGCCCTCATGGAGGTGAGAGCACATGCTAGAACAGAGTTGCTGGGAGGACTTGTGAACTTGTGGGGGACCCACACTGGAGAAGGGAAAGAATGGGAAGGATCCTGCTCCTGAGAAGGAAGGAGAGGCAGAGACCACATGTGGTGGACTGACAGCAGTGCCCATTCCCCATCCCCTGGACTGCTTGGAGAAAGAAGGCACAGCAAACTGGGAGTGAAGTTAAGTCATTAACTTGACCCATGAGCCTTTGTTCTGTTTTCTCTGCCCTGCTCAGCTGAGGAGGCAGTGATAGAGTGGCTTTGGTGACCACCTGGCATCCAGTCAGGGTCAACCCACCAGAGGCATATCACAGGATATGTGTTTAACACAAAGCTTTTTTTAATGTGATGAAGGAGCTGAATGAAGAAACTTGAGTGTTAGTTTCCAGCAAAAAATGAGAACCAGACAGGGTCCCTGTTCTCTGTGTCATGTACTTATGCCACCCAAAAAAATCAGATATGATAGTGACAAAAAACAAAGCAAAGCAGGTGGTGAGAATTCCAATCAAGGTCTGCCCAGACCTGCTGGAGAAGGAGATCCCCAAGGAAATAAACATTACACTCCTCAGACATTTTCCATGGTGCCTTGGCTTTGCTCTGACAATGAAAGTCATTCTTGACAAATAAACTACAAGCTTGTGGGCAAAATGTCCATTTCTGAACCTAACTTGAACCATGTGGATCACTTACTTCTCTGAGTTCACATTCCACTTCAATGTAAATGTGGAAAGACAGCTTTAGAGCAGAAATTGATAATCAAAGGGGTAGGAGAGAGACTTGGACAAGAGGGGAAGTCTAATTAAAAAAATGGAATGCAGTATAAACTGGTATGTTATCTACAGGCCACCCATTTGTGCCAGCCAATTTTTTAACGAAAAACACATGCTTCCCTTTAGCAAGTAGGAAAACATGTCTTATTCTTAATTGAATTATACTCAGAGGATGTAAGAAAAAAGAGGAGTGAGGTGGGGGAGGAACATTGTTTTAGGTTACAGGGGAAGTATGTTCAGAAATGGAGCCTTACACATCCCACACACACACTTGGAAACAGCCTAGGACATTTGGAGTACTTCAGGTGCTACTATGTTCTCACAGCTGTATCATAAACAGTTGTTAAACACCTTATTGCCCCTAATATTACATTGTCATAGGCAATGGCCCCTGCTCTCGGTACAAAACCTGGGCTCTGGTTACTCTCTGGTTACATTCTGGTTACTCTCTGGTTACTCTTTGGTTACACATGCCGCTGCTACTCTGGCTTGGATGGGGGCTGCAAAGAAAAAGGCATGTGGACATACACACTTGTGCACTAGAGCTTTGCAAACCCATCAAGGCACTCCCAGTGGCCTAATGGTGTGGGGTAACAGGCCCATCACCCTTTATATTGGCTGGAAATGAAAATTGCTGTCTTTTAAATGATTTCAAATTAAATATAGTTTATTTGGACCGCTCCCATTTCTATGTTATTTCTCAGTGGACATATTCCAAAGACTGATTTTGCCTTGAAGACTTGTATTTGATGTAAAATTTCATTTTACATCTCATTCCTTTTGGAGCAATTTTCTCCATCTTATTTCATGTTTCTCTTTATCATTACGCTTCCTCCTGGTGATACATTTTTTTAAAATGGAATCTACTTCCCAACATCTAAGCAAAGCTAATATAAAACCTTCAAAATTTTGCTTCAAAATTTCATGAGGAAACCAGTTTTCTCCTGTGATAAAACTGTAACACAGAAATGCAATCATTGTTGAAGAAATCTTTTTCATTCTACATTAATTTTTGTTAAGGATTCTGTAGAGGGCACCAGTAATATACCAAGAAACTGTGTCAAGAGGATAAAGAAACCCAGCTGACTGTGCCCTATCTTTTGAATCAGTTGGCAGCTACATGCAGAAAATAAACCTAAGGAAACACAAAGTATATGGAATAATATAAGTTAAGTTTTTAAATAGTTCAGAAGCATGCTGAAATTTATTTTACTGTGACAAATATGTTTGTGCTGCAGTTGGAAAAAGGAGATTAGCTGGTTGGAAACAATTTACCAAATAGGAAGAGGCACTGAAAGAAAGGCAGGAGGCCCAGCAGAACAGGATGAGAGGGAGCCAGATGTGTCAGGGGCCAGAAAGGGCATCCCGAGGGAGAGGCAGCAAGTACCCAGCTGGCCTGGGCAGAGGGGCACTCAGGGCAGGCTGCGCTGTGCAACCAAAGCTTGGCCTTCAACGCTCTTCTCTGTGCTGGGGTACCTCTGCTCCGGTCAAACACTTCTTCACAACCCCTGTGTTAATAGCAAATATAGCTTTGCTGCATTTGCCTGGGTTTGATAAGTTAAAGAAAAAAAAATTTTGTTTTATTAGCTGCATTTATTTATGAAGTGTGAGCTTTCTTAATAGACAGAGTGGGAGGCAGGGGACTATTCCAACATTCAGCTAACACAGAATCTCCTACCTCAGAGTAAAAGCAATTGTTTTTAAGAAAAAACAGACCCTAAGAGCAGTTTTCAGTTGTATTGTGACATAATAGCTGTATAAATCATGGAGAAAATGAAATGACAAAGCTATCTCCTTGCCATATAAGCAACTTCTTTTTCTTTTATATCATGCTGTATATTGTTTGCAATCAGAAACCTACTCACTTTTGCACATTTAAGAAACCCATGACAGATACACTCATGTTATTTAACAAAAGTGCAATAGATATATAAAATATGTGACAGAATATAGAAAATATTTTTTTCTCCTGAAAAGGATTTTTACTAGATTTTTAATTTAATTTCTTTAAATCAAAAAATAGAATGGCTGTTGTGAGTACATTTGACTTTGCTGAGTTCCTAATTCTACTTTTACTTATTTCTAAGCAGTAAATAATTTAATATGTGTTGGTGACCGATTTAATTTATATTGATGATAACTATATAGTGAGTTTTAAGAGAGCCCTGAAAATGTGTGTTTGAGTATATATATATACACACACACACACACATATGCATACACACACACATATATATATATGATACATATTTGATACATAATTTTTTTCCTAAATGAGTATAAGGTTGCCTTTTTTCAGAATTGGATTTTTCATTATGCTGGACCAATAATCATCATGTGAAAATTCAGTTGTTATGGTTATGGTCAAGTTTAGCTTTGAGAAGTATAAACATCATATTTCTGAAAGGAACAAGTGTCTGAAGACAATAGAAGGACGTGTTAATCTTTTGATACTTTAGTGGAAATTGCTGTGCAGCTGGTGTAAAGTCCAGCACTGACTACAGTTGCCAATAGATGTTTTCCTGGCCTTTGCATAATCTTTACTCTTTGGGTGATTCTTGCATTTTCTACTTATAAATTTTAAAGGTCAAATTTAACTCTGTTGCTGGTGTAAATCAAGTCAGGATCAAAACTCCTATTGTTCTCAATGGTTCAAAAATTTCTTAGGGCTGTCCTTTGCAACTATCTGATTTCACGTTGCAGAGATTCATGTGAATCATTTTAACAGTCTTGAGTGGGTTTACAGCCCATCATTTTGATTTGAATAAACCTCAAAGTCCAATAGGAATTTCATCTCAAACCTTCAGAACTGAATCAAGACTATGCATAATCCATTGTAAACCATATGTCAGCCTACTTTCCCTGCAAACCTCTCCTAGCATTGTGAGAGGATTTGGAAAGCTCAGCAAACCTTGAACAGAATCTAGTTTCTTGGCTTATGACCAAACCTCAAACCTTAGAAATTGATTTTCTTTTCCTTGCAAAGGTTTTACACAGTTGCCATTGCCCTGCAGTTGTGTTCAAGGCAATACTTTGCTTTTCTCTGCATGACTTCTGTGCTGCTTCTGAAGTGAAGAAAAACCTTTCCCACAGTGAGTAGAAAACTGCCTCCTTCACAATTAGATATTTGCCTTAGAACAGTACCCATAAAATAGAACAAATTCTTGGGACAGATCTTTAAATGTATAATGCGTATAAATCTCACGATAAAGTTGTTCTAAGTTTTATACCTTACCTTTATCTCTTCATACATCACTTATGATGACTTCAAGCTGCCTTCAAGGTAGACTATATCTTTGTGTTCATGTAGTCCAAAACACAGCTGGAACAGGATCCTGCGTGGGGCCTCTGGGTACCCCTGCAATATAAATACATAGTAAAAATAATAATGCTAATAATAGTCTCTTGCACAATTTATGTGAACTATAGCTATGGCGTAAACCTTCCACAAGCAAAGTTTCTTGGTGCCAGACTAGTTTTTGTTGGTCAGGAGTCTGCTCTGACTCTAACAGCTCACAATTCTGGGAGTAATTCTTCATGCCAGCCATCCCTCTTTGGGGCTGTAAATTCTCCTCTTTGGACCTTATAAATCCATTGACCTCTATAACTTGGCACTTTGCATCAAAGACCCACCTGCTAATGAATTTATTGAAACAAGGCATACATTTTGCTGACATGACCCCACGTTTTTCCAAATGCTGACTTAGAAATCTTTAGGGAAAATCATCTACTTTAAAAAAAGAGGCTTTCTAAACTAATTCCTTGGTTTTATTTAAACATTTAAAATATATGTTGAAGTGCTGTATGAAATAGTGCCAAAAAGTGAATAATAGTGGATATTATTTTTAAATGCTCATCTGTAACTACATTTCTCTAAACTTAAAATTTATGCTTCATGAGAGTTTTTTTTCTGGGAGGAATGCATTATATTTTAAAAAGAAATTAATGACCTTCTGTAAAAGTAGAGATGGTTGGCAACTCTGCTTTGTGTGTAGTAATAAAAATGGTTTATTGGCCTAACGCAGTTAAACACAGGAGCCAAATTATACTCAGGCTCAACTTCATATCTTGTGTGACTCTGGGGGCATCATTTCCTGACCTGGATTCCTCCCTTTCTCCAATCCCACCTCTTTTTCTGCCCGAAAGCAAAGCTTAGATGAAGGAAAGTAAATAGCTTTTCTCTCATTTAGCTGAATTTGTTTTCCATTGGCTCCTTTAAAGCAGCACCAGTAAGGTCCCCAGAGCTCCCAAACCCATTTATTTTCTATCTACTACCTGCCAACTTGAAGCCAAAGCTAATTCACCCCAGAAGGTTTAACTCCTGTCAGCTGCAGCATCAGGGGCATATCAGTGCCACTGTGTGTAGGTGAGGATCAATAGGCTCAGGAAGTGTAGAAAGGACGTGACTGCAGAAAAACAGGGTTTAGAGGCTGATCATGAAGAAATCAGAGGGATCTGATATCTGGGTTTGGCAGGGAAAATTGTTTTGAAATAAAAAGGAATATTCCACAAGGAAAAACAGAAACTCAAGCCTATTGTAAAAATTGAGCTGCAGTTTAGTATTTTCTCTTTTGACTTACAACTCTATTAAGTAGAGCTCATAGTCAGGTTACAGAAGGATTTTCTTGGTTCTGAAGGACTGAAACCCTAATTTTCAAAGTACACTTTAGCATCTTGAAGCTTCTCTTCCTCAGTCTCTTTCCTGGAAATAATCTGTGTGTACAGGGACTTCACTTTATGGCCTCTAGACTGAACACTTCACGTAATGTCAAAGGTGACAGGAGCTAGTCACAAAGATCCAAATCCATATAGGTTATTCATAAAAGTATAAAACCATCCCCAAAGGAAAAGTTACATTTAACATTTGCTATAAATTGGAGTGGTTACATAAGAGGAGAAATTTGGTCTGGAATCCTTGTGTTCCGATCCCTGATGAAATTTTTGGCAACGTTTTGAGATTTAGTTTATATTTCCACAATCTCAAATTTAGTTCATAACCTTTAGCAGTTCTAACCTTGCTGCTGGAGTCCTCATTCAAACTGTCTGTATGTTTTCATTACATTAATTTAAAAGGACTACAAGATCATCTGATCTTTTATGACACTAATTTTTACTTCTTCTCAAAGAATAGATCTGATGTAAGTTAAAGCAAATTTGGGGAAAATAAACTGTATGTTAATGACACAGAAGAGGATAGTCCATGGTGCTACTCATGTCTGAACTGTCCCTTTTGCAAGAAACTGAATGTCCACAACAGACATAGGGAATCCCCAGGAGCCAAACTGCACTGTCTGTACAGGGGAAGGCAACTTGCATTGTCCTTGAAAATCTTGGATTTAAAAAACTATTTCCTCCAAAATTTTCAAAATCAAGAAATTATCATGACCCTTAAAATCAGTGTGGCACAAGAGCAAAGCCCACACCATCTGGGCATCTGAGAAGCAGAATTCTCTGCATTGATTTTTTTTCTTTCCTTTATTTGTATGGATATAGTTTGTCCTATGCCCCTTCTTCAAATGGGAGGATTTCTTAGATGAAGGTAGAAAACAGCACAGTGAATGCAAGAGAGATAATGGTATGCTCACAGAAAAAAATATTTCTAACAGTTTAAGGTCATTCTTTGAGGCTTGAGAGATGACATTTGCACATGTTATGAATACCAAGCAAAATATCAGTAAACCCATTCTTTCCAAGTCCAAGGAAAAAAGGAATAAAGGGGCATATGTAAATCCTGTTGGATGGGGAGATGGGTGGGCTTCCCTAATCATCCAGCTCGATACAAATGTATCTCACCAAAGATCCAGTCCTCAGACATCATTATATCCCCATGAGAAAGCTGGAACAATCCTCGAAAGTCTCACATTTGTTTTCCTCCCCATACCATGGTCCAATCAACATCCCAAGTTCTCTTCAGTTAACTGAGCACCAGTGTTCCACAAACCTCACAGACACCTATCCAGCAATATGCTACCAAAATGCCCATATTGATGTGACGTGCTCAGAGAGTTGAGATTGTTCAGCCTGGAGAAGAGAAGGCTTCAGGAAAATCTTAGAGCACATAATTGTTCCTAAAGGGGGCCTACAAAAAAGCTGGAGAGGGAATTTCTGCAAGGTGGTGACAGGACAGGGGAGAACAGCTTTAAACTGAAAGGGGATATATTTAGATTGGATATAAGGAAGAAATTCTTTACTGTGAGGGTGGTGAGGCACAGACACAGCTTGCCCAGAGAAGCTGTGAGTGCTCCATCCCTTAAAGTGTTCAAGCCCAAGTCTGGATGTGGCTCTGAGCAACCTGGTCTCGTGCAAGCTGTCCTGGCCCACAGCATGGAGTGTTGGAACCAGATGATTTTTGAGTTCTTTTCCAACCCAGGCCATTCCATGATTCTGTCTGTGGTATATTCTTACTGTGTGAACTCTCAAATGTGTTTGTTCCACCTAATTTAGACCTGCCTAATTAAATGCCTTCAGTGAGGCATCTAATTTAGAAAAATGTACCTTGGACTCCTTGATGTCAAAGCAAGGGTGAACATTCTTTGTATATGTCCACATATTCTATATATTTCACAAGTTGTTTAAGTACTGCAGGATTGGAACAAATATTAATGGTAGAAGGGTTGAAGTCAGATCAAGAACTGAACAGTGGCACTCACGAGGAAATCTTGATAATGATATTCTGGGGTGCAAACTCACTTCCATTTATATGATATTCCTCCTCTTACATTTAAATTCATTCCCTATGCAAAGACACCTTTATGCTCTCACTCTGTATGCAGCAGCTGCTTGCCTATGCCTCCTCATTCTCAGTTTCTCAATAAATTGTGAATCTCTCACTCAGTTTCTGTATCTGAAAAAGGGGATGGGATCTCAAACATTATTCAGTTCCCATGTATAATTTTTTTATGAAAGCAGGTGGGGAGAAAAGGAAAAGGGTCGAAGTATCTCCTTCAGCGAAAGAATAGGTTACAACACAGATTTACCATTTTTTTGATACCAAAAAATGCATTCATGAAAGAAGTTTTATAAATAATTAGCTTGGCAAAACTTCAGATGGATGTCAACCATTTATACGTATTAGAGTCTAGTTATCACTAATAAATGGGCTGAAATTGGTTAAGAATTCCTTATCTATAAGAAATAGTCTACATGTAATTCTATGTCTATGTATCATTTATTACTATAAATGTATATTTATTGAAACAGTGAAAATGCAAAAATATTTTTCTACATGTTATCAAAATTGGCACCAAAAAACCTTATGGGTTCAGTGGAAAGGGAAATTGTCTATGCTACTGAAAACAGGAGGATCAGGAAATATTTTAATAACATTTCAGCTACCAAACAGATAGTATTAGCAAGAATGTGTTTGGAATAAGATTTTTTTTTCTGTGAATATTTGACAAACCACCCACTTCTGCACATACACAGATCTCACCTCTAACATTCAGATTCCTCTTAATCAAAAACTGAAGAGCTTTTTAAGTTTTTGATCTTTTTGATCTTAAATTCTTACCAGTCAAAAAGCCACTTCTTTCCTGGAAAAAAAAATCTTGAAAACATTTTGACCAGACAAATATTCATATAAAGACTGTAGCCAAGTTTAAGCTATTTATGGAAAAGATAGATATTCTTGATGTCAAACTCATTCTCCAAATGAGGTGAGGATGCTACAAATGAGAGACGATTAGCAAAGTGACAGCTTTAGAAAACTGCTGCTGCTGCTGCCACTGTGTTCTGCTCTGGCATGGAAGATATTTGAAATTATGACCATGACCAGGGTTGTGAGACTTTTACAACCCTGGTCATGAGACAGGCAACTGGTGAAGGTTTGGAACAATTTTAAGAATGGGTTCTGGACTTAAAACTGAGTTTAAAGCTGAAATCTACTTTGGGTCCCTAAAGTAATTTGAAGTGGTGTGTCACACTGAACTCTTTAAATGATGTAAAAATTTAAATCACTTTAAGAGTTTAACATGTAGTTGGTAGAAGAAAAAAAGTCCTGTGTTAGGGCTTTGAAGGGGAAGATGTGGGTACGATGCAAAGCCATTCATGAGATACTGTTACAGCATGGAACTAGTGCTGAATTTGGGATGACTCTTTTGGTCTGGGTTTATGTCAAGATGGTGTCTCTGAGACAGTCTGATTTTTATGAAAGTGGTCCTCACAACATCCATTTATTCCCATTGAAATTGCCAGACCTCTTGCTGTATTAGATGTGACTGGTTACAGACACCTGTCATGTTGCTGAAGGAAGTGCCTGGGCATTGCTTTAGTTATTTCTATGAGACTGAATACAGAATTATCACTCATTTATGCCACCCTCAAGGAAAAGTATATCCAAGCACTAAGTGCTCTCCTTTGCTCTCAGAGATTTGGTAACTGGAAGAAAATGTTTTTCCATTTAAATCCAATAAGGATGAAGAATATGCAGAAGGGAGGAAGGAATTGCTTTGAGGAATAGAGTTCAACAACCAGCACTAGGAAGCTTCTTGCTGGAAAATGGGGAATAATTCACTGAAATCAAAGCAGTTTATTGAAGCAAGAATTTGAACCCAGGATCTTACTCTTTTCTGGTGAATATGCAGGTCTAATCAGTACCAGATATTCTTAATGACCCATATTTGCAGCATGAACAGTACAGACCATCTTATAAACATTCCTGTCTGAACTGGGCTCCATGTGCTGCATCCTAATTCAAAGGCAGCTCTCATACAGGTGTGGATGCATTTTGCCTGAGGTAGAATGAATCTATTTATGTACTTTACAAAGTGCAATAGTTTCTTCTCCCAAGCAACAGGACTCACAGGGCAAAATGTCAGACACAGATGACCTACTGAACACAAGTTAACAAGATCTTGAACAATTTTCTGCAGCGCAGTGTGATGAACCCGTTATAAGGAATGATGTGGGCCCTCTGTGGGCTCTCAGTGTTTCAACTGTATCATTATTTGTCATATTTACAGTATATGACAAATGAGCTAAGGGGAGAAAAACCTGGACTGGAAAGAGATTAGATCATCTGGGATGAAAAACTGCCAACGCTGAGGCTTTACACCAAAAGAAAAACAATAATCATGCCTTACATAAAGCATATGTAATCTCTGCAGCTACCTTGAAAAAATGCCCCCCTTCAGGACATTTCTTACCCTTTCTTCTACACACAGTCACCCCATCTCATTTATCTTTGAGGCAAATATACATTTTCAGTCTTCGTTGTCCTCTTCTGCAGAAAGCACTGTATGCATCATATGCAGAAACATGAGCAAGCTGTGGTTTGAATCCCTTCCACCCTTCAGAAATTATTAAACATCCAACCTATGAGAAGCCATGTTTCTAATCACTTTTATGTTCCATTGACCAAGCTCTTTTCCCAATGGCACTGTCATTTAATACAGAATAATATTGAAGTCTGACTTTGCTAGAAAGGTTTCTTATTCACCTTGATTTTGTTTTTTTTTCACTCTTGAGGTGCATTTCTGCTTCACCTTTGACATCTGTGTACACAGCCCCATACCAGTACAACCCATTTTAAAAAAATTTGTCCTTACATGGCTCTGCTCAGACTTCCAGACCTGTTTTTGCAGATACTCTGAATGATACAGAGGGTAGATGGCCCTTTAAAATGCGACCTGAACAAAACACATTTATGAGACCTCAATGGCAGAGTGTAATGTACAATATGTAAGTATTTAAAGTGTATACTACAGAATGAGACATTTTACTGGCTGAAATCACATCATTCAACTTGCAGCAATGACCTCCTGTGGTGCAACATATTTTTTGAGTGCACATAGACATTACATGGGAGGAAAAATCATACTACAGGCAGCTCTAATAAGACCCAGGTATTCAATGAAATTCAATTCCTGTTTTCTGTAGCACTCCTTTTACCACTGAATAACTTCTTTTTCATTATTCTTTTCCCCCTCTCCTGAGCTCTCATTTCTTGCAGAGTTCAGGGCTGTGGTGTTGGTTCCTCTCCTGACACATCCATCCTACAGCGACCATAAAGAGCAGGAGGCTGACAGATAATGTCAAGCAGCTTTCCATGGGAACTGGGATTATGCAAGTACAGTTTGATCTCTGCAATGGTTCAGAACCACTCAGATACACATTGTGCACTGCTGCTGAAAGATTGTCTCCAGGCTACTAGGAGAGATATTTAAGGCACTGTGATGTTTAAACAGAAAAAATATGTCTTTTATTAATCATATTTGCACAACTGATCAGCAAAATTCATTTCTTATGTTTTCAGAATTAATTTTGTGGAGCAAAGTGAAGTGAGATTAACCTACAGACCTAAGCAAAACTATGGCTTCTTTGTTTCAGGCTGGAGAAAGGCCAAATCACATTATAGCATACTTTACTGGTACTGTTATATATTAGCAAAGTCCCAAAAGGGTTTGAGAAGGAACCAGTACGTAACAGAGTTAGTGACTGGCTATACAGCTCTATCTTGTACTCTTTCCAGATTCTTACACTATAAACCACACAGTTATCAGTTTCATTGTCCGTCTGATTCCAGATAGACACAAACATCACACAGGCACTGTGCTAATATTTTGACGAATGAAAGGGTCACTTTTTGCCCAGACAGTCCATATGTAGAGGTGATAGAAAATCTAGGAAAAAACTGTTGGAACACATCAGCTTCTATTTTTCAAGTATTGTGCATTACTTGCTTTTCAATTCTTTTTTTTTTTTTTTTAATTTCTGTAGGATTTCTTTCTCTATTCCACTGTCTTTCAATGTGATTAATCAAAACTTATTGAATACAAATTTTATCCAGACCCATGGTTTCTAGCTAAGAGTCCATTGGCTATTATATGTAAAGAATTGGGGCAAAATTTTAAAATATGCTCTCACATTTAGCTAGGACATTTTACTTAATCAACCAATCTTTTCTGTGTTTACAGAGGTACTGAGAATTGTAATGCCTACTGAAGTTAGTGGGAACTTTGCCTGCTCAGTATGTCTAGAAACTGGACTTTAATTTATGTTCTATTGATTACACAGCAGCACAAAATTCTAGTGACTTCAGTTTGCTGGCCATTTACAATTGGTGTGGAAAAATAACCATAAGAAGATGGTGTGATAAGGAAGTTGTTGCTTTTATTGTAAATCCTTACTCTACATATCTTTTAACCTTAATTATGTTCTATTGCTTAAACAAAGTTTATTTTGCATATGGTATCCAAACAAGATAACATGTAAGGATTTCAAAAATAATTTCTTTAGCTACACTTTTCAGTGACAATGACTAACTAAAGCTATGTCCCCACTGTCAAGTACAACAGTTCTACCTTCCAGCTGTCACCTGCCCCTTTGAGGAAAAGGGAAAAAGAAGCTTCCTGCATACCCTGCCAGTCACAATGATATCAAAGGCATTGGTTTTATACACAGTGAGGTCTGTGTTAAACCAGTGAAGACAATGTCTTCATTTCCTTAATAATTAGAAATCTATGCAATGGAATGTTCATTTAGAGAGTGGAAGAGAAACTTCAAGGTCTTTATTTCATGTAATCATCACAAGGTAGTGCACTTTCTTTACATTTACACATAGACATTTGATTATTCTAATATGAAGGGATTAAGACAAAAAATTTTGGAGTACTGGTCTCCATATAGTTTTTTTATATTTTATTTAGAATTGCCTTCTTCCTATACAGATCAGTACAATTCTACCTTAGCCCCACTGTGCCTAGCTTCATTCAAAATAATATGGAAGCATAAACAGTGTTTGGGTGTAGAAGGCATGTGTAGAGATTACTATTGGATTTTCTAATTTTTGCAAGGTTTCCTGTTCATCAGAAATAGGTGGAACTACTGAAATTCAAGTCTGATTATTATTTTGAGCATGTAGAAGTCTGAATATATTGCTTTTGTTTATTCCATACCTAATTTCAGGAAGATTGAGTCCCACGAAGCATTGAATCCCAATCACTTGCAATGAAATCAGGAGCTAGCAGTTGGTTGGGATCCCTCATTTTTACCTTCTCCTCGAGAATCAGCCAAATGACTTGCAGTGGAATTTTCCAGGATTAAAAACCAAACCACATTAACAAACAACAATAAAATCCACAAAAACCTCCAAGCCCGCAGCCATCCATCTCAATAGATATTTTTCATTTCCAAACAATAAAAGCATCAGGCTTAAGTATCAGAATTAAAGCTGTCAACTTACTGGCCAAAAGAGATGTTATTGTTTCACATAATCTAATGTATACATTTAGACAGTTTCATGGTTCACTTAGTTCCTGCAGTTTCTTTTTCATTTGGGCTCCGTTCCAGTCCCTGACTCTTTCTTTGGCTGTGGAGGCTCCACAGCAGCACAGCCTGGGTTGTGCTGAACCTCAGGATACCCATGCAAGTCTGGGTGATCCAGGAAGGAAAAACTCTGAAGCTCTAAAGGTATAGGGTAACTTTAAGGCAAATACATTGGTAGTAGAAAAGACCTCACAAAGGTATTATTAATGATAAGTTTAAAAGCCTCCCTTCTCAGCATTTTCAAACCAACATAAACATGAATTCTGCTTTATTTCTCAGTGTTATAAAACTTTAACAGCACTGAACTGTAAAAATAACTAAATCTATCTTTTTCTTTCCTCTCCAGAGTACTTCCAAATCCTTCTGTTAAATTTCTACACTCTGTCACAGACATATTTTTATATTTCTCTGTCATTTCTTTGTCTCGGCTCTGTGGAAAAGAGAAATGATCCAATTATCTTGAGGAGAGGATTTCTAATAAAAATTTATAAAGAAACAGTAAGTGCTGTCACCTTCACTCTCTCTTTTTATTTTTTTTTCCCTTCTCTGTTGTTGGTCAAGAAAGAATTGCTTATATCGACGTGAACATTTTTGTGTGTAAATACAGGCAAAGCTGGGCAAAGCCAGGTTTTATACTAATTCCTGTAAAATCTGTTACTGGATCAGATGTGGCAGTAGTTGTATCTGGGCAGAGTTTTGCTCAGATTGTTCTCTTGGAGTAGACATGGGATTCATCCAAAAGGAGATTTGGTCCCAGGACTCCCAGGGGAGCAGAGACACTGATGGGAAAGGCTGCTCTGGTGGCTGCCAGCTCCTCCTCCCCCAGGCAGCTGAGCTCCCTTTCCCCTGGCCTGAGAAGGTTTTGAAAAAGAGTCAATGCAAAAATAAATGCAGTGTTTAGTTTCAAACTGCACTAACATCTGGATACATCTGAATATGATTACTGGATGGGATATTGCATGTGTCTTGGCATTGTTCTCCTGGCTCCCAGCGTTTTTCTGCTCCTCGTCACTGACTGGCTGATCCCTTGATGCACAGGTAAATACAATCACACTTGCATACTTGACTTTTCTGCCAGTGTTAGAAGTCAGGAATAATAATTCTTATTTTCACACATGAGTCAACAGGTTTGAACTTTTTGCAGTGTTATTCTGGTGTTTTACCTCTTCCTGTGGAGCTTTCCTGTCCCAGTGCCTATCAGAATGTCTTCCTGACTTATTCTTTACCTCAAAATTCTATTCTTCTGCAAGGCTTCCATAAAGCTCAGAAAGGACAATATAGTGAACATGATACATGTCCAACATTATTCATTCCTTTCTGATTATTAACATAATTAATTTTTCATATACAGCTGATTAATGCATTTCTTTGCATTAATTTCTTAATTTAAAAAGCCATTGCGGTTGTTAAAAGTACATGAAATTAATTAAATTATTAATACTTTTGTCCTTCAGTTTACCCACTGACTAAAAGTTTCAGATTTTTTATGAAGGGACTCTTGGGTAGTTTTGAACAGGTCCTTTTGCCCCTTGGCAGTTTCACTTGCTCATTTCAAGACAGGTCTTAAAGTCTTATTGTTAAACTTCACTTTTTGAAATGACACTACAATGAAAATGTAAAAACCAATGGGAATACTCTAGAAATCAGCCTAAAAGCAACTTGCTGATCAAATAAAAAAACCTCTCCTACCAAGAGCTGGATTGTACTTAGTCTCCTCTTGAGAGAAGAAGCTGTAATTCCTGTTCCAATCCCAACTTTCATAATTGCAAAACTGTTCAGAACTTAAGAAATGTAGCTCAGTTGTTCTGTAACCTTAATAATGGGTATGTTTATACAGAGAAAAATTCTTGACTTCGTTTTAATCCAATATCGACAATTTTGGAAACCAATGCAGGATCCTTTTCTGCCCCTCTGTAACTAAACAAAAAAAAAAAAATAGGTGGTCACTCAGGACTGCATTTCTTGCTTTTATGTAATAGGCAATATTTAAATCTATGTTAAGTTTCTACCTTTTTGTTTGGTAGATAAGTACAAACAATAAGTACAATAAGTACAATAAGTACATATTACAAGCAGAGGAAAATTAATTGATTCTAAGATAAAAGACACCAACCTAATAGTCATCAGACACAGCAGCTAAGAGTGACTCATAACAGGCAGAACAAGGTTAATGCACAGAATGTAATGAATTTCCTTACAGGCAGTTGTAAGTAGGCTGCACTGAGGGGTTGTATACTCTACTTGTGTATACTACATTGGGTGATTGAAATTCCTGCTCTAAGTTCTTATATATAAATGTTTAGTTGCTTATCAGCAGAATGAAAAAGGTCTGGGTTTTGGTGACATCTGAAATAAAAAGCAGCTGCCTGGTGTTTTGGGATCTGCCTTTCACTAGCCAGTTTATAATCACTGCCTCCCTTCTGCGAAGCTCAGAAGTTTTTGTATCCCCAAGGGCACGCAGAAATTAAATTTGCCTGTTAATAACATTGTGCACTTGAAAAGTATACAGATAAAATGCTTTATATTTTTTCCTTACCTGCTTGCTTTTCTGTTTTTCATTCAAGATCTCATAGAATTGTGGTAGAAACATGTGTTTTAATTACTGTCATTTTCATGTACCTCCTCAAAAGTGAAGTACACTCCCAAATTGCTTTGAGTGCTCATCTGATTTGTAGGTTCATAAATTAAATACGATAAATTAAGCAGTTTTTAATTTTTTAAAATATATTTTAGTAGTTGCTCTACAGTCAGCTCTCTGCACAGATATCCTCTGCTATGAGACTGCTCCTTGCTGCATTGGAACATTTGTCTGTGTGTGCATTGCAGGGAGCAAATGGCATCCTTATGTCGTCGGTGAACTCAGGGAAGGTGAACTCAAAAATAGTTTTGCACATATTTCCACTGGACCTGCAAATGTCATATATGTCTTGCATAGGTCTTAAGCTATATTTGCATTCATGAATCAGCTGGAAAATTTAGGATTTCAGTTGTGTTGTGCATTTTGAGGGAGACCATCCTTGAGTTAAAAAAGTAGGTGTTAAATTAACAAAACAAACTTCAGTTTTTATCTGTCTGTGCACTTTTCAACTTACTAATTTCTTGTTCCCTCTGCTTTTTCTAAATTCCAGCCCTTATTCTCTACAAAGTAATGACTTTAGTTTGCTTCATATTTTAAAGGAAGAAATGAGATATTGTAATGCCATGAAAAGGGAACCCAAAAATCCACGCAAACCCACTTTATGTGGGTTTTACATCCTTTTGCTGAGGAAAAAAAAAGAAATAGACAACGTTATTTTGTTTGGGTTTCTTTTAAGATATTAATTAAGCACAAAGTAAATTCAAAAAAATTAAATAAACCATCTGGGAGTGGCAAAGTTGAAGCTGTCTGCTAGAATGGAGTTCTAGTAAAAGAGGTTTCCTTGAGGAGACTTCCTTACTTAATGCAACCATTGCCAACACTATAATCTCTTTCAGTGCCCACCACTCTGACACCTGTGTGTGTCCTAGTATGTTAACGAGATACAGCAATGAAATTAGAACACCTTCCTTTTTTTCTTGCTCCTAAAGGTACTATGACAGCAGAGAGTGATCTGGGAATTTGGTTGTTGCACTCAACAGTCAGTAGCAGCTCCTCACTTTTTGTAAAGCAGCCTAGTCCTTGGACCTTGAAGGATTTCTCACCTGCACAGCTTGTGACACGAGACTCATCATTTGCCTGATGAGTCTATTTTGTAACAGCTTATCTGGAAGTGTGATCCTTGGGAATATCTTCCCAGGACTGATTTGCCTTGAGTCAATTATTTTTAAGCAAGGAGACAATGCGAATGAAGGGATGAAAACTCATGCTGTTGCCAGAAGAAAGACTGAAGTAATCTTCAAATTATACAACTGCGTCTAGAGATGACACTAATGGGCTCCTTAAAAATGCAGATAGCAGCTCATGCAATGATTAGCTGGTGTTATTGATGCACTAATATTGAGTTCAAAAACATAATACACTCTTTCACATCATTCCACGATGCACATTTCCAAGTTTCAAGGTAATTATAAGTGAAGATGAGACTGTGTTTAAAATAGAATTTCTCTGGTTGGAAACAGACACAGCCTTCCATGTTTCCCAAATGGAACTGTGATTATGGACATAACATAGGAAAGCTTTTAAAACCAATAAGTTTCTAGGCAGTGTTATAGCTTCCTTGTTCATTGGATATTGCCTATGTACGAATGACAATGAAAAGTGAAGTCTGCTATTATTTGTCATGCTTACAACAGCTACTCTATTTGTTGTCAGATTGCATTTTATGCATTGTGCATCTTTTAACAGCACTTAGACAAGCTGACATAAAATACAAAGATGATCCCATTACATTTTCTGCAACTGCATCTCATTTTGCTAATGCTTACAAATTAAGGGTGTCTATCACCCTGTGCATGAGACAGAACACAGATAGCATTTTAAATCCCTTGAATTTTGTAGTGTACGCTGCTTAAGTACAGAAGCAGCCCTACTTGTAAACAATTGACATGTAGCTCATAAACTAGTCTAGTCAATATGAAAATGCAACCATGTAGTGCATACTGAAATTATTCCTCCTTACTGTTATTTCTTAGTTGTAACATTATTTATTTGTAGCAATTTGGTTTTGGTAACTTATTTACAAGAGACAGTTTAAATATACAGCACTAGTGCTTATCTTCATCCACAAATCTCAGTGAACATGTCTTTCCATGGTCAACAAACTCTGGAAAATCCAATGGACCTTTATAGAAGTCAAGCTGCTATAGGGCAGTCATTCTGTTGCTATTTATTCATATGTCACAGATTTGTATGAAATAGAAGAATCTC
The DNA here is from genome assembly GCF_035770615.1 of Melospiza melodia melodia. Classification (NCBI taxonomy): domain Eukaryota; kingdom Metazoa; phylum Chordata; class Aves; order Passeriformes; family Passerellidae; genus Melospiza; species Melospiza melodia. Next base: position 11,052,585 of record NC_086196.1, on the reverse strand, counting down.
AGAGGAGGAGACTCACATTGACATTGCCAGGAGTGACCAAATGGTGTGGCAATTTCTTAGCACTATAAGCTGAGTTTCATTAGATGTAGAGCTGCAGCTGAAATCCATGTTCTGTGGTAGGACACATCATGCAGGACTTCACTGAAGCAGTTTTACTCTAGAAACAAAACAAGACCTGAGCTGTATAAAGTGCTTCTCTTTCCACCTTGGACCTCCTTGTTGTACTGAATTCTGCCTGCTAGGTGCCTGTGGTTGTTGTCATTCTCACTCCCACCTCATGCCTACGGCCACTGGACTGAAGGAGAGTGCACTTTGTTATCAATGCTGGGCTGAGTTACCCAATCCAAGCTGTTCTCAGCAAAACTCTGGAACCCCTTGGGATGAGCACGGTTTGGAGTACAATGTACAGACTCTCCACATCTATCAAGTTCCACTCCTTTTCCTAGCAACATTTTTGTATAGTGGAGAATGGCTGGACATGGACAGTCCTGGTGATTTCCCAGGTCACTGCTGTGCTCCTGGCACACTTTCACAAGAGAAAGAGAAAGAAGAGTAACAACAAATGCCCCAAAGTGCTTTTCACACAATAGTGTAAAAAGCCAAGAGTTGAGAGCCATGGAAGTCTCCATGAGTGCCAGTTGCTGTGATGTTATTCAGCTGCTTTTAATAATTTTTGCACCAGATGCTGGAAGATTTTAAGCATGATAGTTTGGGAGAGTTTGTTCCCCTGTTTGTCTTTGTTCTTGAAACTGCCTGGTTAAGCAGAGCTAATAATCTACAAGACTTTTCCATAGAAATCAGTCATTAGAGGCTCTATGACAGATTCAATTTTTTAGCTGAACAGTTGTTTATGCTTTTCTTGTGATTTCCACGGGAAGTGTATGGCTCTCGATCTCATTTGCCTTTGAAGAGGAAACTGAATTACCTTAGTGTCAAACAGCTCAACTGCCTGTTTTACTTTTTTGTTTTCATCTTTATTTTTGTTGCCATTAACATGGTTACATATGGGTAACCGTATGGTGGGATACAAGTATCAGATGGTTGCCCAGAAGTCTGGCATCTGCAGAAATTATTTTATTTCCAAATGGGAAACTAAATCTTTATCAAATGAGTAATTATGGAATACATGGAAATCATAGTTGGACAAATAACCCAATGCTTCTCCCCATTTCAGAACATGCCAAACTCATATATTCGGATATTTTGAGAGGTGATGTGTTACTCAGCCTGTGCAAGACTATCAGGAGTTTTCTGCATAGAAATTTCTGGGTCTGTGAAAAAAAAAAAAGAGTATTAGAAACATACTATAGTTGAGTTGATTATTGGTGTTACTTCTGTGCTACGGAGTCATAGTCATAACCAATAGCCCCAAGAGGCCCCAGCCCAACAATAAAGACATTGTTATAATAAACACAGCACAGATGCTCAGAGCTGTTTACAATGCACACAGTGGCATAGTTTACAGTCAAAAGTTTTTCTGCTATGGGATTGATTTTTGTTTTCAATATTTCACACTTATTTGCAGTATTGCAAGAGATGTCTCTGCTCCTTTTCTTCAATTCTTCTTTCTAATATTTGCCCTATTTTTCTCAATTTTTACCAACATAATAATGGCAAGAAAAAGACTCATTACCTCTACTCAGACTCCTTTCTGTACAATTCCTCTTCAATAATTGTTCCTCTTCATTTTTAGGCCAAGGAGTAAAAAATGCTTAGTTCTTTTATCTGTATAATAAACTCCCATCATTCAGTCTGTATTTGCTGCAGGGATGTTTTCTCTTTAGCAGTGGCTTCAACGCTAGAAATAAACCCAAAGGAATAGAGAGAACCAAAAACCTTCATGGATCCCAGGCCAAGAGCAGCTTTGGATGGACAAAGCTGAAATAAGGGGAGATGCATGAGGTATTTGCTTTTCTAGAGAGAACATTTTTCACTATTTTACCTAGAGCATCTCCAGTTCTCTGCAGATGTGATTCCTTAGTGACCAAGACACAGAAGTGAGGGGTTTGTACAGTTTTGTACAGCACAGTTTTGGTGGCTTCTCTCTGTGTTACTCTCACTGCTATAATCAGATGAGCCGTACAGAAAATCTGCTTTGCTGTAATTGAAGAGGAAGAAAAATATTAATAGTTCTGGTGGAAAACTATCCCCAGTGTGTTTATAAAGCCAAGTCTGACTTGATTTTTTCAGATTTGATGCAAACTGTGTTCTTCCCAGTCAGAATCTCTGGATGAAATTAGCATTTTCTAAGACTTGCACTGCTATCTACCTTTAAATAATATTGGGGAAACTGTCCTAATTTGAAAAGTCTGCTGTATGCAGGATGTCACAGCTGGTCACATTTTGGAGTGTCAGGATGGAGGCCATCAGGTCTCCCCAGGTCCAGGCCAGCACCAGGAGAGCTGGTTATCCTGGACACTAAGAATTGCTGGAATTGATAATCTTGGATGGTTTTCACTGAACCTGACTGGGTCCTGACTGTCCGGGGGCTCCAGCTTAGACACAGAACTTCCACTGCATAGTCAAAGATCTGAAAAGTCAATTGCAAAGCTTTCAAACCTGCCCGGCAAAAACAGGGCTCAAGAGTCATTGAAACAAGTAGTTGCTTCTAGAAAGTTCTGCTTTTTTAAAAAAGCAAAGCCCAGATAAAACTTGCTTTTAGATTGTTTTTCAATGTGCTATGAGATATCCAGAAATGTGCATATAAATCTTTCTCCACTTACAGTAGTGGAGTACTTTTTGAATCTTAGTGTTGGACTGGAAAGGGTGAAAACTAAAATAATTTGGAAGACGTGGATCAAGTTTCACCGTGTGCTTTGTCAATTACTAACATGAAGATGAACTTGAACTGGTCTCTGTTTTACGATCAACTACTCCAGGAAAGGACTGATAATAAAAACACCCCTTTGGAGTATTATTTTTCATTATGACAATGTTCTTTTCTAATGAAAATATCAGTCTGATCAAGTCAAGTGTCTGGTCTAAAATCAAATTGTTTTTCTGTTACAATTGGGGAAAAATTGTGGAGGATTCCTGGTCTATTAGGAGATGACTCTTCCACGTTTTTTAAAAATTTCCTTGTCTGAATTTGATCTAGTTGAAGAGGAGAGTTAGAATGTTACTACATTTACCCATGCCAGATTTTCATTTTCTGCAGCAGTGAAGCAAAGACTGAGAATTCATGCAGTGAGAGACCTTCAGTGGTGTGCAGAAATGTGTTGCAGGGCTAAAGTTGAAAGCAGAGGGCTCTACATGTGGAAGAGATCACGATGGATCAGAAGCTGAGCTCTGACTTGACAGAGTGGTATCCTTCCAAAACCAACAAAGGCAAATGTCACTCAGAGCAAATTAACAGGAATATTAAATGCAAGAGAGAGGAGGCAACCAGCTGTCTGCTCAGCACTGATCAGTTGTCTGCTGGAGTCCACCAGTGTGCTAAACCACCATATTTTAAAAGTTATGTAAAAGATCTGAAAAACAGAAAGCAAACACTGGGAGACATTTAAAAATGTGGCCTATAAAGAAATGTTGAATGAACTGGGCTTGCTTATACACAAAGGGAAATGCTCTGGCAGAACAGGTTTACAATTTTGTATTATTTAAAATATTGGTCAGATAATCATGTCAGCTAATTGGCAAAAAGGGTATAACTGCAGCAATGCAAATTTGAGTTATATTTATTTTTAAATTGCCTTTGTAAAGGGATAATAAGCTGGAACAGTTTACAAGTGGAGATGATAGACTTTCCCATCTGAATTGGTTGCACAGATCTCTTCCATGGATGATTTCTGTAGGACAGGAGGACAAATTAGAGGGGACAATCTGAGAACAGTTGTACATAGAAGGGCCAGGATTCAGAGATCCAGAGCTGCCTCGCTCTGTCAGGGACTCTTTTGGTAAAAAGGGAGTGAAGGAAAAAGACAGAAAAAGAAACAAAGATGGAAGGCTGCAAGTTCTAGATCTAACCTGCTGGTAAAATAAAAAGTATTATTATAAAGCATTCTGCAGATCCTAAAGGATTGACTCAAGAATCCTGTTATGCCAGGCCTAACATGGATCTAGACCTGCATCTTGCTCCTGCTGCCTCTCCACAATTCTTCTGGAGCACACAAGAGGAGCAGCTGGAAGCTGACTGACCTCTTTATTTGAACCAATGCTATTTTAATTGAATCCTAATGTCTCCTCTACATTTTTGGCAACTGTCTATGTATCCCTCCACCTCCCATACCCAGTTCTTTTTTTCCTTTTGGCTGAGCAGAGATGTTTTTTTCTTCTGAGAGAAAAAAAAGACTGGCATTGTGATGTGTCAGTCAGAGTTCAGCTTTTTGTCCTTACCTCTCTGCTCTACACCAGAAAAGTTGAAGGTCTGGCCTACCAGTCCCAGCTCTGGTATAAAATAGAAAGCAAATCTGTAATGCACCAAGTATCCAGTAAAAAAGAAGTGCATTTATTTCACACTGTTGTGCATAAACATAGCTGGGAACTTAGTAGGAGATTTGGGGATCTGGTTACTTGAGGCTAATTTGTTTGTGTGTTCTTTTTAAGAACCAGAGCAGAACTGTGCTACACCATGAGCCAGAGGGCCAGGCAGAGGCTCTATCACTAACCATATATCAACTCTTTCCCCTCCTGAAATGTGACAGGTAGACAGACAACTATGACTAAATTGGGAAAGAGTGTAGATCTACTAGAGGGGTGTTGGGCTCTCCAGAGAGACTTGGAACGGCTGGACGTATGGACAGAATCAAACGGGATGAAGTTCAATAAGTCCAAGTGCCGAGTCCTGCACTTCGGCCACAATAACCCCCTGTACCGATACAAGCTGGGGACGGTGTGGCTGGACAGTGCTCAGGTGGAAAGGGACCTGGGGGTGCTGGTTGACAGTCGATTGAATATGAGCCAGCAGGGTGCCCAGGTAGCCAAGAGGGCCAATGCCATCCTGGCCAGTATCAGAAATGGTGTGGCCAGCAGGAGCAGGGAGGTCATTCTTCCCCTGTACTCGGCACTGGTGAGGCCTCACTTGGAGTATTGCATCCCGTTCTGGGCCCCTCACTTTAGGAGGGACGTCGAGTTACTTGAGTGTGTCCAGAGGAGAGCAATGAGACTAATAAGGGGCTTGGAACACAAGCCATACGAAGAGCGACTGAGGGAGCTGGGGTTGTTTAGCCTGGAGAAAAGGAGACGCAGGGGCAACCTCATCGCTCTCTACAACTTCCTGAAGGGTGGCTGTGGTGAGCTGGGGGTCGGCCTCCTTCTCCGGGCGACAACAGATAGAACAAGAGGACACAGTCTCAAGCTGCGTCAAGCGAGATGTAAGTTAGAATTAAGAAGGAAATACTTCACAGAAAGAGTGGTCAGATACTGGAATCATTTACCCAGTGAGGTGGTAGAGTCATCATCCCTTGAAGAATTCAAAAAAAGACTGGATGTGGCACTTGCTGCCATGATCTAGTTGAACAGTTAGAACATCGGCTGGACTAGATGATCTTATAGGTCTCTTCCAGTCTTGAAATTCTGTGATTCTGTGATTCTGTGACAGATCTGTGCCTGCCTTAGAGTTTTAGCCTCACAATTCATTGTAGGAGTACTGATTTTCTATATTTCAAAACTCTTAACTTTTCTTTTTCCCCTGAACATTTTGATTCAAAAATACTTTTAGCAAGAAAGTGAGCATTACATGAAATACTTAATACTTGCTAAACTGAGGAAGAATATAAATATTACTCAGTTTAACTGTTAATGATTAAAAGAGTGGAATCCTCTACACAAGGTATACTTTATCTTCCTTTTTTATTGGGCTTTGATCTGTTAACCACTGCACATGGAAAAGCTGTTTTTTACAGAAGCAGCGAGGCTGGAGTGAAGTTCTGATGATGGCAGTGCGAGTCAAAGGTTTCCAAGCTACCGAGAGCATCATTAGCGTGCTCCCGGCGGTGTGAAGCTGCCTGGCAGCGAGCCAGCAGCGCCGGGTGCTGCTCGGTGCTCTTCCTGGCTGCTGCTGCCGCTACCCATCAGTGCTGATGATGGCATTCACATTTAGCACCGCTGCTGATCAAAGTACCTGCAATTACTGCAACTGCTGATGGCAGAAAGAGTTTGTTAGCCCCGCTGTAAATTACTTCCTGAGGCTTCCTTGCCAGCTTGTTTCGTATTGTGAGCAAAATGCAGTCTCTTGGCACTTAGAAAGAGCTACATTAAGCAAAAGTTGTTTAAAAAGGCAGATATTCTGAGACTAAGCCATATTGATGCCATAAACAGAAATTCAGCATTTCCCTCTTATGGCTGATGCTGTGTGAGCCAGCCTGAACCAGGAAGCAGCATAGCTTGATGCAGTGCCCAAGCTAATCTGCCTTTTGGCAGAGTTGACAGCACAAGGCTATCCTGATCCTGGGTTCAATTTGATTGGCTCAACTTGGTTCTGGTATCTGAATGGTTCTATTCTCCACCACAGGAAGCTATGAAGTTGGATTTGCATTAGATTGGGAATGTCTAACATCATACTCAGTACATTTCACAATACAGATAGACTGGAATATTTATAACAAATATTGACCTAAGGCCAACAGAAAATATTTCTTAAAAATGAGGCCAGAAACCAGGTCCACATGCCACATTAAATCTTTCTGTATAATGCATTAAATATTGCTCCTCTTTCACTAATTTCAATACTTTGTATTTTTTATTTTACAGAAGAATTCTCCAGAAACTGACAAGGCAAAATGTGTGTTCCCAGGCTGGAGTGATCCGTACTCCTGCCTCTAGTGAAGTCAAAAGATAAGGATGGCTATATCAGTCTAATCCATCTGCTTTTCAGCCAGTGTCCTTTCCCAACAGTGGCTAATAGTCCTGCTTGGGCAGATTTTGTAAATGGGGCTTGCAGGCCTGCTGCCACGATCTGTGAGTTGCTCCAAAGCCTCAGATGCCCATACTGTTCAAAAGTACATTCTAACTTGGTGTTGCACAGTCAAGGAGGAAGAAGTTTTAGGCTCAAAGTGGAACTTCTGCATCTTCTTTGTTAGTGGAATGGTTTCTTTCCTCCATGTTTTTGCACCAATTCATTGCCTGTCTGTACCTCTCAGTCTATCCAGTGTTTCATTAGGGCCATCTCTGCTGGTCCTCCCAGACCTTCTGAATGTAATCCTGAAGCTGTGAAATTACTTAGCTCAAAGGACAAGCAGGACTGGCTGTGATAACGGAGGGAAGGTGAGACAAAGACAGAACCTGCACAGGGGTTTCTTCATGTGTTGCTCTGTACTGGTTCAGTCTTTTCATGGTTGGTTTTTGTTTTGTTCTTTTAATAGAAAAGGCATATCAGGGCATTTTGTGTTGCCACTACCCATCCCTTCCCAAAATGTTGTGGGAATGAGACTGTCAGACCAAGGAATATCTATGCTGTTTTGTACATTTGTATTAAACAGAGTAAGACAAAGAGAAAGAAAATGGGATTCTTAATTCTTACTGTTAGAGTGACAAAATTAGCCCGAGCTATATTCACTTTATGGGGAAGAAAGGGATTAGAAAGCAATTTACAAGTCAGAGGAAATGTCCACTTGGTGCTTCTCAACAAAAGCAGGGATCAGGATTATTTCTCCTTGTTAACCACTGCAAACGAAGACAAAAGATTTTTAAGGAACAAAAGATATAAGACAACAAGAAGTGTTAGCCCATCAGATGTCCTCCCACACTATTTTTCCTGCCATTTGACAGATCATCTGGAGCTTAACAGTAAACCAATAATTGTGACATATGGGTACAAGTTATTTGAGCCAGTGTGCAGTGAGCAGAAAACTGTAGGTTGTTAATGCAAGAACATGTACATTTTATTGTCTATGTGAGTGATCAAGCAACTAATTTGCAGCTTTGTGTGTTTTTCTTAACACATAAATACAGTCATGCTTGAGACACCAGAGCAAAGTTAAATCCCTGCCAGCAGGTGCTGTCTTCTTGAAAGAAAAAGGCCATACACTGCTAAAAGATTCTTGCACTCTAAATTTAATGTTTAAATGCACAGAAATGTCTCCGTGTTGCATATCTTTGGTTATAAGTCTTTTATGTTTGGAGGCTGGCTAGGAATTGAAATTGCTGTTTGGATAATCACAGCTTTCTTTGGATAGTAATTTAGGATTCATGCTATTAACCCCCTGCATCTCTTTGTATACAGGACATTAAAAACTCCTTGCCAGAAGCAGTTAACTGTTAGACAAGTGGGCCAGCAAAATGAGTGCTTACAAATAAATGCTGGGATTAAACTGCACAGAAAGACAGGCTAAGATTTCCTTTCCATTCTTTTAGCTCTTTTGAGCAGTTTCTACTTTTTTCACAAATTATCATCTTTCTGCTCAGATTTTGGCATATCTGAAGTAAATTGGAAAAAATAAACCAAAACAACTGAAAAATAATAATTTTGGGGAGTACCATGAAAACACTTCAGCCACTGGTATAATAGGAAAGTAGCTGAGAAAGCATTTCTTCCATTACTGCTTGTGGATTTAAATTTCTTTATCTTTATACAATGTTATTTCTTAGGCAATTTTTTTGGAAACTTGAAATCTGACAAGTGTATAAACACCAGTTCAGCAAAACATTTTTTCCTACACATATTCAGAAAACATCTTCACTGTATTGAAATCCTGCCGATATTTCACATATGTGCCTAAACTACAAATGCTTACACACTGCTCTAAATATCCTGTTGCATTGATGGCATAAGGTAACATGCACTCTCCCTTTAGATACCTAATTTGAGCTGTAGGACTCTGATGTCTTAGAAGTTAATTTTCCTTCATCTCTTTTGGCACTGCACTGCCAGACCATATATATGTCTGTCCTATAAATATCAGTGGAGAGAAATAGTTGCAATAGCTACATTGGCACATAAACTGATCAGTGACAATAGTGCTGTGACTTTCAGTTGGTGCATTGCTGAAATTCTCTTCTGATCTAGGTGAGTTTCAGGAATTTGTAAACTTCTTTTGTGTGTGCATTTTCCTGCTTAAAAATAACAGACTGATTTTTATTTTGTTCTATAGATTTTAAACATGAATGCAGCATGAAGTTCAAAGCATGCTGGAAGACTGAGAGCAAAAATATCAGATAGCTTCATTTGATTGAATGCAAATGTACACAAGATAGAGGCCTCTGTGTGAGCAAATCATTCTAAACTTCCTTTATTGGGAAGAAACAAGCAATTTGAGAATGTTCTTCTTGGAGTCTGTTTTAGACATTTACTGTATAAGGAGAAGGAGGTTTTTACTGTGTTATTACAGCTACATGAGTTAAATGAAGTTTCATACCTAGTGAAAGAATTCTCCAGAATTTGTACACATGAGGTTGAGAAACCTTGAGATTAATTTTCTCTAAAATATACTATGATCTGTGTAAGTGAACAAAGTAAGTTTTGGGGTGTAAGTGCCAAACTCAAGACTAAATTTCTTTCTCTAATTCTTATCAGAATCTTGGGCCTCACCATGAGACTGTGTCCCAAAAATATGTGTCTGATGAATTTGGGTTCAAGATCAGGTGACCAACTCATCTAGCATCTAACAAGAAAAGGCTGAGCAGGTCATCCACTCTCTTTTCCCATACATGATCATCACAGCATTCAACACCACTGATTCCGCAGTCATCCCAGGTGCTCTAGCTACAAGAAATAAACCCAGTCTTTAAAACTCTGAGTCTCTGGCAGAGTAAGAGCAACAGTGCTGCCAGCAGCAGTGGGGATGTTACAGGATGCTGATCAGGTGAAACATGCCCACCACCCCAGCTGGAGGCAGGCATTTCTTGCTGTGCAGGCTGGCACAGACACCCAGTGTCCCTGCCAGCTCCCAAACATGAGAAAACCACTGTTTTCAAGTTTGTGAGCAAGAAGTGTCTTCAGGCTTTTAAAGCCTTTTCAGTTCTGTCCTAAAGTAATGGTGCATCTTGTCTAAGGGCTTTGGCCAATCCTTGATTCTCCAAGGAATGAAGAAAACAAGCTTTTCTGAACATGCCTGACCAGCTTGCCTTGGAGTTGAACTTGGAGAAATGGAATTCTTTCTCTGCCACTCTTCTTGACAGCCTTAGGATCTAAAGCTGGAGGTTTGCTTAGAGTCATGGTTTTAATAGAAAACCAAAGCTGTGAGGAGTGCTTTGAGACTAGTAGACCATCTGTTCTCTTTCCGGTCTAGAAAGTAAGACATGAATATGGAAATTTGAGTGGAATAGGGGAGCTTTATTCAGCAGGCTCATTTAATATTAATATTTCAGAAGACTTTGCATTTTTGGGCCAATTAGAAGCTACCTGTCTTTAATTGCGACCCAAATTATCATCATTCTACAATCTAGTAACACCCAGTTTCCCATATATGTAAGGTGGAGGTGTCTTCTTATTTCTCTAGGGTTATGGAAGGATAAAATGCATTTTTACGTGTGAAATATTTAGGTATTACATTTTTGTGATCCTCTGAAGCACCATCTAGGGAGAATCCTAAGCAGAGGAGCAAAATAGATGGTAAGATAAAAGCTCTTGCTGTTTCTACAATTCAGTTTCTTGGCAGGGAACCTTTAACCAGTAAATTTCCACTCCTCTCTCTCTGCAGGTGCTCAGAACCATGCCATATTCCTCTTGCTCTCACTTGCTATTTCTCATACAGAAAGTAACAAAATAAAAAATATTTTAAAAAAAGCCTACATGACAAATGCACAAAGGACTTGAGAAGAAAAGGAGATAAAGTCAAGGCTATCCACTTTTCCACTTTTAGTTCTCTCTTGAAAGCTAAACAATGACCAGCAAATGAATGAAGGGAAGAGGAGAGTGCCAAGTGGTCAAAATACTCAGATTTTAACAGCTGAGACATATTATCTGTGATGAAACCTGTATTTAAAATGAGGCCAAAGTTCATAAACCCTAAAAAGTAGCATGCATTCAAAGATCAGATCTGATAATGCACAAATGGGAAACAGATATACAGGTTATTTTGGGCAGGTGGGTTGCAAAATTATCTTCATTTTAATTTCTTTAAGTTTCCCTGTGCCACTGTCAGTCTAGGAAAGGAAATTAGCTATACAGTTTCAGGTCAATCAAGGTCGAAGGTGAATATCCAAATCCACAATCTAACTTCCTGTGGCACTATCAAAGGTAACTCCCTATTAGTGGGACAGAACTATATGCGAATTATTTTGTCGGCTTTATCTACAGATATATACACAGGCTCATAGTCTGAAAGAATTTTAACAAGATTTGAATGTTCTATTCTTTCTCAGATTTTTCTCTTTTGTGTTTTTCAGATTTTTTTTTAATGGTTGTTTTCTTTCTTTCTTTCTTTCTTTCTTTCTTTCTTTCTTTCTTTCTTTCTTTCTTTCTTTCTTTCTTTCTTTCTTTCTTTCTTTCTTTCTTTCTTTCTTTCTTTCTTTTGACTTCTAGAAAGATACACAAGAAGTTAAGGTGCTAACTGTGAAGAAATAACAGAAGTTGAAGAACTGTATACTGAAACCTGATAAATGAAAAATGGGCACAGTATCAAATTTAATCACATTTGTATTCACAAGTTGTTGAGAGCTGACACTGATTTATGATCTATCAACAGTCACTAGATTCTATGGCTACTTTATACAGATACAAAGAGATGGATGGATAGATAAACAGACAGTGAAATAATGTTGCAAATTTAGTAGCAAGAGACCTAGCTATAAAAGATAACTCATCCAATTAATTTTTAAAAATATGGAGATTTTTGAAGAGAAGATCTTTGGGAAATCTTCTAAAGTATGGGAAGTTTTGAGAAAGCTAAACTATCCTGTTACTGTTCTTTGTTCAAATGTTATTACTCCAGTACTACAACAAAACAATCCCACTTTACAGACAGTTCCCCCAGCACTCAACAGACAGGAGAGAGGGAGTTTCATGCAAATATTTTGTGCCAAAGCACCACACAGAAGTATTACATTAAAAATAATTCCTTCCTCTAATTCATACAATGAGTTCAACAGGGAACATGCTTGTGAGCAATAAGAAAACAAGAAGTCCAAGAACATGAGTGATGGAATGAGGTGAAACCTGGACAGGGGAAGAAAAGTAAAAAGAGTAATGTAAATGTAACTGAAAATGACAGGCCAAAACGCATGGCCACAGCCAATCACAGATTTTTCTTTGCACAGTGTCCTCCCTTACAGACAGTTTGTCCTGGCTGTATTAACTGATAAATTAATGGAGGTGTCAGACAAGGTGGAAGTTCCCATATTGACCAAGAGGAAGGCAGTTCTTCATGGCTGTCCTGGCCCATCGTGCTCTGTAAGGAGACCTTTGTGCCCACACAGGGGTTGGGGTCACCGCTAGCCACACTCGTGCCTGGTGGCACAGCCTGGGCGCGAGGCTCAGCCGTGGGCTCGCTGCTGCTGCTGCTGCTGCTGCTGCTCCCACGGCTCTGAGAAACCCCTGGCCCTGGGGAATACAGGTGCAAGCAGGCACTGGGATCATGAGCATGGTCCCTGTCTGTAGGAATGAATTCCCATAGGGCCATGTGGGACCATGATTTTGGAAGTAGTCTGGCCAGAGCCTGAATTGTTTGCATCTCTGCTCAGTCCAGAATTTCAGAGGACAGCACCTACTGCAATGCTTCTGTCCAGGCAACAAAGTGACCTACTCTTTTGGCACCTTACCTTCAATTACCCAAGTTTCCTCATCTGTGATATCAAAACTTTTTTAATTTATGGAACAAAGTCACTAATAGCACTCAAATACTGTGATAATAGCTCCCTATAATTTAATAATAGGTATTACTCTTTTAACTTAACTTATGATTAATATTAAATTCTGCAGCCATTATGTGAGTAGCCTCAATGACCTCTTTCCATAAATAATGTCATATTTTTTTCTAAGTGCTGAAGTATCATGTCTTCTTGACTGACTATGGATTTCAATATATTTTCTTGATCTACAGAAATAATGACTGCATTTGTCCTTCATCTTCTTTATTAAACTCAAAAATAAAATCATTACAGAGTCCAGGTTTTCCATTCATTTTTTGCTAGCTATTTCACTGTTACTTTTATGAGTCTAGACATTATCCCATTCAAGATAACACAAATTCACTCATTGCAGCTAACATGTTTGGAAAAATATGACAAACCAAAAAAGACAGTTTCTGCAAATTTTTGAAAATATGTGTATTTTATTCTTCTATTTTTTGTAATTAAGTACAGTTCCATTTAAATCAGCAGTTCTACTAGCTCAAAACATTTGCTGTTATCTTTTATTCAGATTTCTCTTAAAAGGGAGAAACTCTGCAAAAAACATGTTTATCAGTAACCCGACCTTTAAAGAGGGAAAGACTACCTAATAGAATTTATGTCTTAATCAACTTGGAAAAGAGATTAATAGCTTGATATGCCTACATATGCATTATTCATATTTTTCCAACATAAACTGCCCATAAATTCACCCAAGAAGGTATTAGGCACATCTAAGCAGTCAGGAAAGGGCATCTCCCTGCTTGTCCTCAATTGTCCATATTGCTTACATGCAAAGAATTGCTCAGCAGAGACCTCACCTGTCCTTCCAGAGAGAAATCTCAAACCCACTCAGCACGGATTGGCAGCTTGGATGGATCAAGTCCTTGTGGACTGAGCATGAACACCTTGGACCACAGAGCACGCATAGAGTTCATGGATCGGAATCCAAGCCATCTGTCTGTGTCAGACTTAGGCCTATCAAGCACATCAAATGCCTGTGATGGCCATGTATTGCCACTATCAATTAGATTTCACTTCTATTTCCTGGAGAGATAAGGGGTTTATTTTAAAAAAATGTTACTATTTCTCAGATTTTGTTGATTCTGCAGTGTAATGATGGCAAGTCTTGCTCTGCCCTTTATGACCATTTCAGTGAGTAAAGGACAAACTGCTCTTTAGTGAACACTGAGAAGGAAAAATGTATTTAGGGTGCACAAGACAAGAAACAGGAAATATTAAATCCTGAGCAGGGACATATGAGAGGAGATAAGCAAGGAAATACTGCTAGGGGCAGGAGCAACAGAACTACTTGAGAGGAGAATCTCAGCTCTGCTTGAGAGGAGAAGCTCAAAGATGAAAAAACTCTTCTGTAATTTGATAAATCTCAAAACAGATAAAATTTGAACATCCCTTTCAAAGTTCTCACTGAATCACATCCTATCTAACAAACCAGAATGCCTTCCTGGCCTTGCTGTACTTAACAGGGGAGAAGCTGGTCAGTTCTTGGTCAGAAAAAAAGCTTTGCAATAATAGTTCCAGTACTATTTCTCACAGTATAAAGCACCTCATGATTCCCAAGTGGATGAGGCTCTGGTCATTGACCTCTAGTCATGCCAGTGAAAATAAGTCCAAAATGACAGCAAAGCAAATTCAGATGACATTTGTGAAATGTTTTAGACAACTGTTCTGCATTTTCCCATGTTTCATTGTTTTTTCATGAGCAAAAGCAGAAAATTAAGTATAAACAAATTTCAAGTCAGAGCTGCAATGTGGCTGCTTTCTTGTTAATTTTGTTTTTTAAAAAGCTTTGCAGAAATTGTAGACAGTTCTTTCAAATGATTCTACAGGATGCTGACAAAAAACCAAATTATTCTTTGTATATGAGTTGCCCTCTATCTGCATATAAACCATGTGATTTTCCAGTAAGAAAGAGTAGCTGGAGCCTTAGTGACATCTGAGGGACAGGAGAAAATGCACAGAACAACCAGTGGCTGTTTAATGTCTCTCAAACTTCAGAAAAAGACATTATTCCAGAAATAAAATTGCCATGTTGTTTGCCAGTGAATCCTCTGGATATGAGGAACACAATTTATAATCTCATAATGCATAAACTTTAACCTGCTGACAAACTGTTTGCAGTACCTGGTAGCTCAGTGTCTCCTGGTACCTGACTGCTTTCTGCCACTGCCCCACTGTCAGCCTAAAAATGAAATGTTTCCCATTCCTACCTTAAAGGAAGAGTCTGCTTTAAAATTAAAGTAATTTTTAAGTAAAATTAAAGTAAAATTTAAGTAATTTTAGTCAAGGAAATATTCTCAACATTTGGTAGATTATAGACAAAATTAATTCTCCATTTTTTTTATGTGGGCATTTTTTTTTTTGTTTGTTTGGACAGCTTGGAAAGATCATCTAATCCTTTCTCCTGCCCCATTGCAGCATCAGAAATAGTTGTCTGTTTCTTAGGGCTGTTTGTTTAACCTGTGTTTAAATAGCTTGCTTGGCAACAATTCAGTCCAGCATTCTCTATCCTACAAATAATTTATTTTGCTTTCTATTTTCTCACCAAAAGAGCTCTTGATCAAAATTGTTCCTAACACTTCTTTTCCTGTCCACTGTGTGAAGAGAGATTATTCCCTCTTCCCCCCGCTTCCCAAAATCAGGCTTTTTTGTTTGAAGCCTGTTGGAGTGTTTTTCTTTAGCTTTGTTAAGCTTGGTTGTTCTTGAGATACCTGAGTTCCTCCAACAATTCATTTCAGCCTTTTTACAAGATTGAAACAGACACAAAGGAATGAGGAAGACATGCAAAAAATTAGTAGTAAAATCAATCACCATCTGAGGAAGAAACACTCATTGTGCAGCAGGTTCTTGGTGACCTGCTGAAGAATCTGTAATCTCAAACTTCAGTCCATGTCAGGTTCACAAAATTTAACTAA
The DNA here is from genome assembly GCF_035770615.1 of Melospiza melodia melodia. Taxonomy (NCBI): domain Eukaryota; kingdom Metazoa; phylum Chordata; class Aves; order Passeriformes; family Passerellidae; genus Melospiza; species Melospiza melodia. The sequence continues at coordinate 11,036,944 of NC_086196.1, read as the reverse complement.
ATAAAGTAGATAACACTGGATTTCTGATTATGTTAAAAAGACATAAGCCTCAATATCTTAGTTGTATCTTTGCAGGAAATGTATACTTTTACTGTAATAATTAAATATTTCACAGTGCCAATCAGTAGCAAGTGCATTGATAAATATGCTTTTCTTCAAAAAACAGAAAATGAATAATAAACATATAAAGCACAATAGCCCTTCTGAAGAAGTTAGTTTTCTTTAGACTCTGTAAGAAAGCCTCAACCACCACAAATTTAATTTTTTTTCCCTTTCTCAGGACACAATCAAAATCAGAAGGTAGTGATATATTTTGCAAATACCTGCAGGAGAAAATAGGAAGAAAAAATTAAGCCAATTAAAACATAAAAGGTAATGAAAAACACAATCCAACTGTGCAATATCCACAACAATCAGTTTCTGGTCTTAAATTTTTCCTGCAGTTAAACCACTCTGTACAAACTGGTATCCCACAGTTAAAATATTCATTGTAGAAGCTGATAACCTGGATACAATATTTACACCAAGACAAAAAATCCCCAAACCTGAAGACATACTGGAATTCAAAGCAAACCTTGCAGAAGCTAGTACCTGCCTCCAACACTTCCTTGAGGAATGTGTTCTTCCCAGAAAACATTACCTTTTTCTCTTTGGGCTATTCATCAGAAATGGACTTCCTGATAGTGCTTGCCCACAGTGAATATTAATTCTGAACTGGGATTTTAGCCACTTATGAATGCACCTGCTCAAATGCAATGCACTGATGAGGCTTATTTTATAGTGAAAAACTGTGGTTCGGATCAATTTTTTTTTCATTTGAAACAAAGAAATATCATTTGGAAAGGTGTATTAGTTTATAAAATTCTCATAAAAAGTGAATAGAAAATTTCAAATCAAGTCAATAATGTAACATCACTGATTAGTAAAATCTGTCTGAAAACTAGACTTTCACAAGGAAGGATGAAATCTCATTTCAGCTGGTGTCTTTGGGAGGGAATGAATTTTGCTCCCAGAAAGCTTAAATCTTTCAGTTCGTCATTTTCTCTTGAATTTTCAGGGCATCTCTGATGTGTAAATAAAATTCTCTCATGTTCACACTTAATTCTTTATTCCCCATGGTGGGTTATTTTTTACCTTGCTCCTTGGGATTTTCCTGCCATGTTTTCTCTACAGACTAAATTTACTATTGTATCTACATACTAAAATGAAGTCCTGTGTTCACCTCAGTCAGGGTAAATAGACATGCTGTGACAGGCTGATGAGTGGCAGCAGGAATCCACCTATGACAAGAGCTTGAAGGTGCAGGAAAGGTTTCTTCCTGTAGGATGAATTTTGTATATGCTGTCCTTTTTGGACTGTGGTTGGGGAGCCCATGCTTTGCACACTGCATAGTAGAAGGGAGCTAATATCCTGTTTCTTGCTTTTTCTCCTGTTTTAAAATTCTCTTTAGTTTGGCAGAGTGTCAGAACCATAGACCAACAGAAAAATCTGACTATCAGGGAAGGAAAAGGTATAAAGCTAGGTGGAGAGATACAGATAGGCCAGACTGACCTTCAGGATTTGAGTAGCTTTGGTGGTGAGCAGTAATTATGTGGGTTATGTACTTGATTAAAGGAAAACAAGGAAAACTGGAATGAGAATTTATATATGGGTGGTGAAATGAGCTAGGTTAGCTTTTGCTGGGTAATTAGCTAGTTACACTTGACCGTATCGCCTCCTTGCAGCAGGGCATTAACAGATGGTGTACAGAGCTGTCAGAACAAAAAGCCTTGCCTTCCCCCATCAAACGCTGCTGCTGCTGCTGAAGGATCAATTCTTCAGTGCAAGCACTGGGGGGCTAATAAAGACTCCAACCCTGGGAACAGGAGTGATTTACAATTGAACTTAATCTATTTGAAAAATTCTAGCAACCGCATTAAAAAAACCCCAAATCTCATCACGCACCACCTGAATTTCCTCAGTGCCATCTGTCTGCTGCATTAAACAAAGCCCCGGAGACCCTCAGAGGGAGAGAGGCAGAGTTTTAATGATTAACCTAACCTGCCTGTCAGAACAGATAGCTTGATATATAGGCCCTGGGTTGGCAGTTTCTGCATAGCTGGTCCCTGACGCTGCAGAGGAGATGGAAGCCAGCAGGAATTCCCCAATTCCCCTCTGCTGCGGAAACCAGCGCGAGCTCCCCCAGGAGCAGCGTGCGGAGGCGTCGCTCCCCAGCTTTGGGGGGATTCCCAGGGGAAGCACTGCCTGTAGCTTACACCTGCAAAGGCAGCACCTGGCCATCAGCCATCAGTCACCCGGGAAGCTCATCTGCACCTGAGTTCTTTGCAGCAATATGGCACAACGCTCCCTCGCCTTATTTCTGCTAAAGAGCTCACCTGCGGAAAAACCTTGAAATGTTTTCAGCTTGGCACCTGAGCATTTACCTTGTGGTACTGAGGTTGATGGAGAATATCAAATTGCCAACCTCAATTTCATGAGCTGAGATTGTAGCTTTATGGGATTTCTATAATATTCAGAAGTGAATGTGGCATTTTGATCATGTCCATGTGATCAAGACAAACAATGCCTTTCTTGGCATCAGTCTCAAACTTGGATTTACAGGAGATGCCAAAAGTGAGAGCTTTTAGTTTTATGAGAGCAATATTATTTTAATCTCTCAGTAAACATTTTTCCTCTGAATAGAAAGGACAGCTTTTCACTATAAAAATAATTCTAAATTATGGGTGGTATTTTTCACTCATGCACTCACTCACATTTTTCATCTCATACTGATGTTCTTGAAATATTTAAATTAAATTGTTATTTCTTTGTATTTGTGGAGAGGATTTAAACAATGCAGCTTTTCTGTTCCAAAATGTTTAAGAATCATCAAGATATTTGTGGGTGTTATTTAGTGAGCAATCATTTTACTTCTTTTGCAGTAAAATTAATGGTTCCACTTTGCAGGTAAAGAAAACGAAACCTAAGCTATCATTTTACAATAGATTTTACCAGAGCTAGCAATTTACATGGGAGTAAAGCAAATATAAATGGTGAAAACACATTCATAAATTAAATATGTCTGAAGGCTTAAGGGAGCAAAACATAATCTGACAAGCAACAACAAAAAATATAAACTAATTCAGTGAAAGAATCATAATTAAAATAATATTTCCTAGAATTAGTTAAATTTTGTATTCATTTGGATGCTTATACATAGCTACAAATATCTAAATTATGAAATTATCTGTGTTTTATGCTCACTGCTAGGCTTGCCTAAGAAACCTCTCCAGATCTGTACAATCTTCCTGAAAATCTTTAATAAAACTCTGCAGTCTTAAAGTATATGTGAATTCTACACAGATAAAGAACACAATTAAATAATGTAGATATCTATTATATTATTTTATTTGTTAGTAATTATCATTTTTATTAATTAAAAAAACCAGTTCTGATGTAAATTAACTTTCTGAAAAAGAAGTCATTTTCTGTCGCTTTACACTTGGTCCCTGTAGTCAATCCCCAGGGTCCAGAGATGAGGAGAACTGATCTCCCAGTAATTACTGAAGGACTCTGGCTCTCCCAGCCAGAGAAGGAGCAGGGCTCATGTCTCAGCAGTGTCAGGGTAATCCTTCATCACACAAGTTATATACATTTCTCAGAGCTGGCCCCACTCTATCAATCCTTCTGAAATATGAGAATCCCACTGAGGTCCATTTAGTCATCCTGCATCCTATTGTTAATGAATATGACAAAGCAAGACAGATCCTAATGCCAGTATCTCCAGGCAGGCTGGCAGCACTATTGCTTTCATTTTTGTGCCCTACTAATACTTACCAGTGCCATTTCACGATTGCTCTGAAGTGTGCAAGCAGCAGGGTTCATATCCAAGCAAATCTGAATTCTGGGTATGAAATTTCTTGGGTAACTGCTCCTCAAGATTTACTAGGAATTTATGTGTATATATAATGTTTTATAAGTCTCCCTTTATAAGTCTCTCTTTTCAGGTAACAATAATAAAGAATTAATAAAATGAAAAATTAGTTCCTGTTTTAGTAGTTCAAGACTCTTCTGATCCTTATTCCCCTCAGGTGCTTAGCAAGGATTTCTGCTGCACTCTGCTGAACCAGAAAGTGTTTCACCTTGGCCATCACTGCGTTAGAAAACATGGACACCACACTGTTTGTACATCTTTTGGACTCAATTATCTGGCACAATGAAAAAAAATTCTGGGAGTGAAAAAATAAGTTCTGTGCCATTTTTCACACCCTTGTTCCTAGGGTCACTGGAAATTTGTCCTGCTGCATCATTGCTGTTAGGGTGATGGAAGATACAGAAGTAGCCCATGTTCTGCTCTGTCGTCCATGTGCTGTCCATATCCCGTGCCACACTGGAAAGGGAATTCTACTGCTAAGAAAATGGTTGAGGGTTTTTTTGCTAATCCAGCACATCTCTTATTTTCTGCTTATATTTCTTCTCAAAGTGTACTATGAACATGATGCTGCCTTCTAATGAAAGTAACCATGGAATGGGTGACAGTAGGGATCAATAAAACTGAAGGCAAAGGAGAATGTTTTTTATAATTTCCCTTCCTTGAATCTCCCTATTCCTTGTAAGTTAATTACATGATGAATTTAGGCCAGAACTCTAACAAGAATGACCATGATATTTCATGTCTTGGAATAAGCAAGGATTGCTTCCCAGCTAAATGTTTTGACAAACACATATATGTTATATAAGATTGTCATGCAAAGGTTCTTGTGCTCATCTTTTCTGTCAAATAAAGGTTTTGATCACAAAATAATAACTAGTAAGTAGTCTGAATTAATTTTCATTAAAATATCTTAAATAAAACAAAGGGCCTTGAGTCACATTAAAAAATACTATGCATATTCTTTCACCAATATCTGTTTTATTATGAGAAAGAATTAAGTTGTCTAACTCAGAGCAGTAATTACATCTACTCTGTTCAAACATTCTTGCTACTAAACTCTAACGTACAAATGCAGAAAACATTGACTCCTTGATAGCTTTATTTTAAAAATGTATTTTGAAAACTTTTTTCCATCTAAATAATTTTTTTCACAATAATGTCGGTTTTTTTTCAAAATAGTCAAGGCTGTTAAAGATGCTGGTAGACTTATTTCTCCAATTTCATGCTCTTTAAACTTGATCTAGAATTATAGAACTTAAATAAACCTCTTAAATAAACCTTCTTTACCCAAGTGCTACTTTTCTATAATTGCCCTGCATATTACATGTTAAAAGACTTTAGTCTTCAGTGGGCCTGGGCAACAAAGATTACTTGGCTAAGATGGGTTTTGTCAGACAGAAAAGAAGCTGAAAAACCCACCCATAGGAAAACTAGCCCCACGATAACAAGGTTCTTTATCATATTCTAATATCGCGTTTATATGTTCCAGTGTTTCATTTAAATCCTACTGATCAAAGGTTAATGCATCATAGTTGGGGTAGAGCTGGTGCCCAGCGAAGAGGAAAGGGCAGCAGGAGCCCCTATAACCTGCAGAGAGGGAACTGTGACCCAAGGACTCCTTTTAGCCTCTTCTCCTTTTTGATATCCAGTCCATGTGCCTCAGCAGGACCCTTTGCATATTCTCATCCTCTCTGTCTATGGGATTCTGGCAGTGGCTGAGGTTCTGGATCTGTTCTGTTAACAGGAAATTTAATGGGTGCAAACTTTTCACATCCAGTTGTGCCACCTGTACTAAACTGCTGCTTCAAATCAAGCTAATGCTGGTCAAAACTTGGCTAATGCCAGCTGTAAAGTTACTCCTTTCCCTTCCAACAGTTTGGAAAGGGCTTAACCTGTGAACTGGTTACAGGTGTCCTCATCTCATAGAGTTTCTTGTTGAATAGGTTAGATGAATTGCCTTCATTCATTACTCATTCATTCATTTTCTCTTACTACTATATATTTTTTTCATAAAGGAAAAATTGATATTGTCCCCTACCAGGTGACTGATGAGCAAAGTGCAGATAACAGAATTCCAGAAATTTTGGACTTGTTTTCATACCTGATATGTCTGAGATTCATAAGGCAGGAGGTTTCCTATGCAAAGTTCTGAATATCAATGAGTAACAAAAAAAAAGTGTGAATTCAAGCTCCTATGTTGTGGTGTTGTTATTCACAAAGGATATATTTAGATAATATTTTAAAATTTCATTATTTAATCTAGTTTCAGATACTGTGTTCTGCATCTCTTGTCTTTGAATACTGTTCTTTTAACAAGTTTCAATCCTTGGAAATTTCTGATTTTAGGTGTGACTTTTTTATTTTATTGATGTCACCATTACAGCTCTTTCTTGGAACAATTCGGAATGCCCTAATTTTCAAGCGCTTTTCTGGCTTGTGTGGTTTAATCCAACAGTAACTCAAACCCTACAGCTACTCCCTCCTTTCCCTGCAGTGGGATGGGGGAAAGAATAGGAAAAAACAAAAACCTCATGGGCTGAGATGGAGACAACTTAAAAGGAGAGGAAAGGAAGGGAAAAGGAAAATGACCGTAGAAGCACAGACAACAAGTGACACACAATTCAGTCGCTCACCACCCTCTGACCAATGCCCAGCTAGTCCCCAAGAAAGTGGCTGCCACCCCCAGCCAAGTCCCCAGTTCAGCTGTTCAGCATGATGCCACACGGTCTGGGACATCCCTTTGGCCACTGGGGCTGAGCTGTCCCAGCTGTGTCCCCTCCCATCCTCTCGTCACCCCCAGCCTTCCCTCTGTCAGGGCCGCATGAGAAGCTGAAAAGTCCTTGACTTTGAGCAAGCCCTGCTCAGCAACAACTGAAACATAAATGTGTTATCAACATTATTCTCATTCTAAATCCCAAACACAGCACTGTTCCAGCTACTAGGGAAATAATTAACTCCATCGCTGCCAAAACCAGGGTAGCTGAACATAAAAGCCTTTCCTCTGTCCTTGTCATGTACCTCCCTCTCAGAGAATTTAAACCTCCCTTTAGCCACCAAAATCACTACATTATTTTTGTGTTGGAAGAGTTTTAAGAATTAGTTTTTTTTCCTTCGCTTGTCTGAGGGTTTAGTGTCTTGTTTTATGGTTAAAAAATTCTACATTTTATTTGACTTTAGTTCCATTTCTGCCTCCTTAACTGCATGCTGACAGGGAGCGTACTGAGAAAAAAAAAAGGGGCCATGCCATTTAGAACTGCTTCTCATTGACCTCTTTCTATCCTTGCATTTTCAATGCGTTCTTCTGGTTGCTTTTCTATGTTAAAATCTGGGTGAGAGGCTTTGAATGCTGAATCTCAAATGTTAAGTCACATTAGCTGAATTTCACTGGAGTAGTTTAGGTTCAAAGAGATGAAGTATGTGCTTTTTTTTACTCTCAGCTGAATAGCTCTGTTCTTTGAAATCTCTATTGAAACTGTTTTGAATGAAAAGTAACTGCATTACCTAGAAACACAGAATCATAGAATCACACCTTCATGGAATACCAGGTTGGAAGGGACCACAAGGGTAATCTGGTCCAACCATTCTTGGCAAAAGAACAGTCTGGACAAGACTGACCAGCGCCCTCTGTAGCTGAATTTTAAAAAGTGTCCAAAGCTGAAGAATCCACCACTTGTCTAGGGGCATTATTCCAGGGGCTGATTTTTCTCACTGTGAAAAATTTTCCTCTTGTATCCTGTCAGAATATCCCCAGGAGTAACTTATACCCATTACACCTTGTGTTTGTTTTTTTTTTTTTTTCCTGTGACTTAGAAAAAGAGAGGCTCCATCTTTTTTTTGTAGACATCCTCTATATACTGGAACATGGTGGTAAGCTCTCCCCTAAGCCTTCTTTTCTCAAGGCTGAATAAACCCATTTCTCTCAACCCTTGTCATATGGGAGCCTTCCCAGCCTTTTGATCATTTCTGTGGCCTTTCTCTGGACCCTCTCCAGCCTGTCCACATCTTATTGTTAAACATACCTGTATAAATTGGGGTAGGTTTTGGATGAAACTTCTGGATTTTTCAACATCATCTTTTGGTCTTAAATGTGCAGAGCTTTGGTTTGCTTAAATAGAGGCTTGCTAACAAACTGAGTGGAAGCAGATTTGGTTTATTGTCTTCTTTTTTTTTTTTTTTCCTCAAAAGTAACTGGTGATTTGGAGTCTGGATATATGATTGTTTTCAGAAGTGTAGGTGCAGTTCATTTGATGAAAAGGTAAACATTTTTTTCATAGACACACAAGTGTTTGCCATCCCTTTTCAATAAGTAGAAGGAAAGAGGTATTCTTAGGGAGTAAGCCATCTCATCCTGCACAAGATATCTGAAGATAGGTGAATAATTTCCTGACTTGACTCTCTATGGACTCTAAGGGGAGCCTGAAATGTTTAGATCACATCCAGGATGTACATGAAAACATATGAAATCCAGTGGATTCCAGTGGATAATTCAGAGTATGTGAGAATCCTCTCCTCTCCTCTCCTCTCCTCTCCTCTCCTCTCCTCTCCTCTCCTCTCCTCTCCTCTCCTCTCCTCTCCTCTCCTCTCCTCTCCTCTCCTCTCCTCTCCTCTCCTCTCCTCTCCTCTCCTCTCCTCTCCTCTCCTCTCCTCTCCTCTCCTCTCCTCTCCTCTCCTCTCCTCTCCTCTCCTCTCCTCTCCTCTCCTCTCCTCTCCTACTTTATCCATCCTGCACTGGCTGGATTCAGTCAGTATTTTTGGATAAGGAGCCTTTCCTGCTGTTCCTGGCTCTGAGCATCCGGGTGTCATGGGAGTGAGGATGGCTCTTTGCTTAGAAGTGCACGTTTCTTTTAAAACAATCATCATTCCTTTTGTCTCAAAAATTTTTCTCCCTTGGAGAAATTGCTATGTAGCAAGCTGTTCAATGTCTCAAAGTCCAAGACATTTTACATTTAACTTTTTTTTTTTTTCAAATTCAAATTAAAAATAGAAAATATGTTTTTTCATCTAGACAGAACTATTGTCAAATTTAATAATTTTCATAGTCTAGTAACAAAGTTATACTCTTCATCACCCAAATCTCTCCAACAAACAAGGCAGAAGTTCCCAAATAGTACATAATTCACAAGTGCAATGAGACAGATGATTTGCTGGGAAGGGAAATTGGTTTCTGAACAGAAATAGTCACAAACAGCATTTTAGACAATTATCTCTTTCAGGCATTTCAGCCAAAATCATGTTTTCAGGAAGCAAACCTGATAATAACCTGCCCTGTGAATTTAGTCTGTTTAGAAAGATTAAAGATCTTGTTTAAGAAAAATACTCAGATCACAAACCTAATTGCAATATATCTTTTTTCCAAGAGTGAATGATGCTTGTACCCTTAGGGTTTATCTTCATGGAGAAACCATTATAAAATAGATGTAAAGCTGTTAGAGGGTGTCCAAAGGAGAGCTACAAGATGTTGAAGGGCTTTGATGGGAAGCTGTGTGAGGAGTGGCTGATGTCACTTTGTCTGTGACAAAGTGACAGCCTGGAGAGGAGGAGACTGAGGGGAGACCTCACTGCAGTTACAACTTCCTTGAGAGGGGAGGAAGGGCAGGCACTGATCTCTGCTCTGTGGTGACAATGACAGGACCTGAGAGAATGGCCTGAAGCTGTGTCAGGGAGGTTTAGGTTGGATATGAGGGAAAGGTTCTTCCCCCAGAGGGTGTTTGGGCACTGGAACAGGCTCCCCAGGAAAGTGGTCACAGCGCCAGCCTGACAGAGCTCAAGAAGTGTTTGGACAATGCTCTCAGGCACATGGTGTGACTTGTAGGGATGGTTCTGTGCAGGGACTGGAGCTGGACTTCGTGATCTTTGTGGGTCCCTTCCAATTAATCTTATTCTGTGGTTCTGTAAGACAGAAATTTAGAATTCAACAGGGATTTACACTGCTATTCTTCACTAAGAAATGCACTATATGTTAGCACCTGCACTGAAGACAATCACGTCTGTTCTGGACCTCCAAGGCCCTTTTAAGAATCAAGCTGTCTCTGACTACAGAAACAAGAAGCAAAAGACAGCAAAGCAGGAACTCAGAATTGCAAAGTTCCAGCTGCTGAGGTCTGTAGTTACAGAGATCCACAAATATTTGACAAGTTGATATTTCAGGTTCCTTCATAGATCCTGGTATTCAGGTAGGAACCGGAGGTGTAGTTGGAGAGTTACAAAATGTTGAGCTTAGGTGCTGTCAGGAGAGGGGGCTGGAAACTCTGGCCTGCATATGACCTTCAATATGTGCATAGACATACAGAAAATAAAAGTATTACTTCCAGCTTAATTATGTTATTATTATTATTATTATTATTATTATTATTATTATTATTATTATTATTATTATTATTATTATTATTATTATTTTACTATTTTAGACTATTCCTGCGTGTCAATAAGCCCTTAGTAAAAGAACTTGCAAGAAACATTTCAGAATGACACCTGGTAGCTCCTGTCAAAACTGTGCTCATCAAATCCTGCCAGGGAAACTAATTTCATTAGAGATGAGGTTGAAATTGTCACTCAGCAAGTTTATTAATTCTCAAATAGCAAGAGTGAAAAATGCACCAGCTGGGTGATAATCACTGAACATGTATAAACAAGCCCCATGCTTAGCTGATCTTCACTCTGCTGCTGGTTAGGGGCCCTGAGCTTTTAAAATAATATTTAATAGACCAGATTGTTCCTCAAGGTAAATGAGGATATGAGATTTCTGACAGCAACTTGCTCTCCACCACACTTTGTGCAACACATATGGACATCTTACCTGGCCATAGAGTCGTAAGTTCTCCAGGTTCAGCCTCTGTGCAGCACTCAGAGCCACAACTCTCAGTACTCAGGTGTTTCTGAGCAGGAGGCCCACCTGAGCAAGGTGGTCTCTCAGCTTTAGGGGACCCTGGAGAGAGAAGGGATGTACTTGACTGCACAGAGCAAATCCATCACAGCAGCACCTGTGCCCAGCAGCTCACCCAAGCACACTGAGAGGAGACTCTGTGGTGTAGAGTCGTCTCATTGCACAGTAGATGTATTACTGCCTTGCAGTGCGTTCTGTTAATTCTGTAAATTAACAGAATAGCACAGAAGAGGAAGGTCAGACTGATCTGTGCTGAACATACTGTGAGCAGTAGCTCAAAGGGGGCATTTTCAGGGTGGTGCTGTTTTTGGAAAAGTAACCCTGGTTGCACTGCATTGTCTCTGGAGTGGGGCAGCACCTTTGTGGCCAGCACAAATGGGAACCTTCCCTTTAGTTCTGCTGCTACAGAGTGAGTCTTAAAGACACACAGCTTGAAATCTGCAGTGAGGTTCAGTGACAGGCTCTCTGCCATTTGCTGTGTACAGTTAAATGCACAGAGCTGCAGATAGGCACCAGCCATGTGCAGTTCAGTGTATAATGCTATTAATAATTACTTGGTTCCCCTGTGGTCAATGATTTCTAGTAATCCCTCTGTTTTCTCCCTTGTTAGATTTAGATATATCAAAGGCTCTTTGCCTGTAGCGAGGCCACACGGAAAGAAGCACCATTCTGCAGTCAGGCGTTCTTCACAATCACTGGCTTTGCACAGGTTTTTCAAACTTGCTGCTGGATAAAACCATCAGAATTTTTAACATGCAAGCGTCCAGCAGCAGGACACCATCTCATTAACTCTTATAGCTCCATTTTCTGAATACTGCTGTGCAGCTCATTTATATTCATGTATTCTTCCTCCTGCTGTTCCGAGCATACAAGGACCGAGAGCCCTCACAAGGGATGTTTGCATTAAAGCTGCACATTAGCTTCCAATGCCCTGAGGATCCTTTATGTTTTAAGGTAGATACAGCATTTTGTCTTTTACAAAAGGTTCTGCTTGAAAGGTTCAGGGTAGGAAACCTAGCTTTATCCCAGGGCTGACAGATGTACTAGCCAATTTAACAAAAATATTAGCTGCCAAGAGGCTTGGCAAAATGCATGTAATGTCCCAGCTTGATGAGAAAAAGACTAGGATACACATTGCTTATCTATGGCAAGCTTGTTAGTAAGGTCTGGTTGAAAGTACTTAGAGAAAAAGTCATTTTGTCAAATACCCTGCAGTACCAAAGATAAAATATTTCATACAGACATAATAGTTTTGATAAGTTTTTTCACCTTGAAGGTTTCTGTGAGAATCCGTATTTTTCTGATTACAACTGAAACAGCAGAGACAGGTAAGGGTGAAAGGCAGAGGAGAGAATGGAATGATTTTGAAAAATCTGAAGACAAACTGTCTCAACAAAAGTCTATTTTTACAAAACTGGCTGAAGAGTCTTATTTCCCAGAATGGAATTTGAAACCTTGCAAGCCCTTACCAAAAGCCAGTGTCATCATTTAGCAGGCTTCAGTGCCAACTGTATTGATCACATTACCTGTGACACTACTCAAACAAAGGGACAGATTTCAAATATAGATTTGAAAGCTATTCAAGGTCCCAAAGCATTTCAACAGCCTTAAAATCAATAGTATAATAGACAGAAGAGTGGCAGTTGGTGAGCTAAAATGAATTTATTTTTTCTGAATTGAAAGTTTGAATTCCACGGGTTAGTTTCTACCTACTATAGAGGAGAGTTAGTGAAAAAGATGGAGAGAATCCAAGTTCCACAGCCTGCTGGCAAGACTGGCCCTTGGACCAGAAGAGCTCTTCCTCTGCATCTGCACCAGGTACTGGCTGCCACCTCCCCTAACAAACTCTTGAACATCCCTCCAGAGCTTTCCTTTGCCCAGCTATGAAAACACAGTTTTTCCATCTGAGCAGTTTGTTGCAGCGTCTACTCCCTGTACTTGCATTAGGACTGGCTGAATTGCTCTTGCATCAGAACATTTTACACTGATCTTGTTCTCCATGTCATTGTATGAACTAGGTCTAATAGGAGTATATCTGCTTGTATTCCCTGTATTTCCATATATTTTTCCTTAATATTTTATTACAGGGTTTTTTTAATATTTTTTGTTTGGTTGGTTTTTGGTGGTTTTTTTTTTTTTTTTTTTTTTTTTTTTTAATTATTACAAGACTTCCTCAAATGTACTTCATGTTTTTGACTGTATTTTATACAAGGAATAGTATTCAGGTAATTTCAATACAACAGAAGTCTGCAAAATTCTTTAATGCACTTTACTATCAAGGCAGAATTTAGTTCCAGTAGAAAATAGAGAGGAAAGAAGAAATGTTTGGAATTCATAGGATGGATATAATCTAGTAATAAAACACCTAAGCAGCGGACAGGAGCACAGATTAGGCTTTGTCAGTGGTACATATGGCCTGAACCCAAAGTCAGTTAGTCATAATAGCACATAGACGTGTTCCAGATATTGTTACAAGGCAGAATGGTCTATAAATGGCCTTCTAAAACATCAATCTTTTGCCTTCAGAACTGCTTATTAACTGAGCTGAGGAATACATCAAATATGCTAATAACGTAGTAACCAGCAGCTAAGGAAAAAAAAAATAAACCACCAAATGTTCATTTACATTAGGATCACAGCAGCAACAGCATACTGATAATTTAACCCCCTCTGCTCTGGATAACAACCTCACTGTGACACTAAGCACAGGCTGTAGTGAGAATACCGCAGTTGAATGACCTCATTGTCAGTTTTAGACAATTAAAGATATTGAGACAATTTAAAAGGACAAGTGGAAGCCTGTTTGCTTCATCTAAGGCTACTTAATAATCAGTTTTATGCACTGAGATAATGAGACATATTAGCCAGAGAGTCGAGGGGGGAAGTTCAGTGGAAAAGCTCAAACTCTCTTAAAGCCTAAGGTCAGAGGGAACACTTGGCTTTTCTTGCTTACAAGGAGGAATGTCACTCTGCAGCAAATAATACATAAATGAATGAATAAATAAATAAATTAAAACAATAGAAGGCAATGATTTGCATGCATGTTATTAAGGGACATTAAGTTAGTAATTTTTCCAATCTGTGCTTGACATTTTGGAAAAGGTTGGTGGTCATTCACAAACAAATCCTGGGCTACCTTGCTTTGCACCATGTTTGGCAGCAACTGCTATAAACTGCTCCCTCCAATATATATATTTTAATTCATCTCATGAGTTATGCACGTGAAATTTCAGAATCTTTATTGTCATCAGAAACAGCTGCTCATTACAAGAAGATTATTGTTTTGAGATATATACTGCATTTGTGTTGGAGTAATCAGTTAACCCTCCATGTACATGAGAGTATTTGATAATGCAGCTTCAGAAACAGGCTGTGCACATATTGCAACTATACAGTCCCAGAATTTTTAATATTATTTTTTGTTTTCTATCCAGAATCATACCCCTGACCTATCAACCCTCCTTTCAGAACCTTCCTATTTTCCCACTCCATGTAAGGGCATGTGAATGCCTCCCTACCAATCTACATCATGCACTCAATGGGGGAATAAGAGGACGTGTGGATTTGAAATCAGTTTGGCCTCTTGCATTCACAGAATTATTGTAAGAAAATAAGTTATTTATAAAGAATCAATATTACTAAAACATCAAAATGTCAGATATTTTTGAACAGAAAACAGTTATTTTCTTTTATTCATATATTTCTACATTTATTTTTAATTATAATTTAAAGCAATTTACAGGAAACTGTTTATGATCTGCAATATTGAGTGCTCTGCAAGCAGCATGAGAAGGTCTTTGCTACTTCCATGTGTTTTTGTTCGTGTTGCAGGCATTTATTCACCCTTGTATGTTGACAGCAGTGGGGTTTGCATTGCTGGTTGGTAATGCACTAGTCAATATATCCAAAGTTAGGTCATACCCCACAGCTCTCTGTAGAATCCAGATAATTAAACTTCAAGTAGACCAAGCTAAACTATAGAACCAGTTTCCTTTTTATATCATACATGGCACATATTATTTTAAAAGCTCCAGTCCAGCATAGGATGGGTGCTTAAATCCCATCAGTGCAGAGGAAGGTTCTTATATCCCTGAGGAGAAGTGCAGGGAGACAGACACAGCCCAAGCTTGCACGATGCAGCAGCAGCAGAGCAAGAGCCTGTTTCAGCTTCTCTCATCTCAGCTGTCCAAACGAGCAAGGTGCTCTCCACAAGCTCAATCTTCACACACAGATTCATTATACCAGGCCAAGATATAGTCAATAAATGGGCTTCCACAGAGGGTTAATCAAAAACAAGCATTTTCAAAGAAAATCACTAGATTAAAGAGGAGTGAGGCTGAATGTGAGGCTGGAGATGAAGAAAGTGATACTCCCAAACTGCTGACATATTGCAGTGTGAAACTGGCTCCTCCAGGGTATTTGGAGCTGGCTTTAATTTTGAATCTGCCCCACTGCTCTGAATTATGACAGATCATTATGGAGTCCGTATCTGCCTTCCTCTCACACTTTCATCCAACCAAGCAAGATGCTACTGTGTGGCAGAGCTCCAGAACACTGACATCTTTTTTTGGCAAATAATTAATTTCAAAGTATTTTCTCAAATACGTGTAGGCTTCTAGTCAATGAAAATATGAGTTTGCCACTTATTCAAACCATCTGTCTTTATTTTTTAAATTATAATTGTACAATATGTCCATTTTCCAGGATTATTATTTCATTTTTTTAAAAGATTACTTTTAGGTATCTGAAGGTTTTATCTGTAATTAAAATATGTACACATGGTTTGATTAAAGTTACTCCATCCAAGCAAAGAGATACAAACTGTTTCTTCTAACAAAGGAAAAGCCCCACTGCAGTGCACAAATGACGTGTCTTGCATTATGTAGTGCAGCAATAAGTCAGATTTAGGATCCTGACTGTGTATAGTGGCATTGAAAGAAGTTCATTAAAATGGGAAAGTGGAAAGATCTTCACATTCAATACTCAATTTATATTAAAATCTCCTTAAAATATACCACTGGGACAATGCAAGGTGTTGATACACTTAGCAAGTGACAGAGGTCATACCTTCTATATTCTGCTTATTAAAATACATATTTTATACTGGATTTCAATAATTTCCTGCTTTCTAAAGAAAAATGTAATTTTGGAAAAGCATAAAATGATGAGCCCTTTGACCTCCAGAAAAAAAAAAAAAGCATCTTGAATTACAAATCATTTATCATTCATATGATCTTTGCTGCCTGAATACAAGACTAACTGACTTTTGAATGCAAGCTGGTGATTTCTGAATGCAAGGCTAAGTGTTCAGCTTATGGTACAGCTGGGCCATTCTCACCATACTGCAAAAAAAATCAGCTGAAAGACTGCTTTTCATATATCAAGAAAATGAAAATGGAATAATTATTTTTCTTCTCTAAGCTAAGAAAAATATGGCAAGCATACATTTTGAGTCAAGAGTTTTACTGAATACATTACCATTATTTTTTCCATCAATGAAATATTGAGTATTTAGCAATAAATTGAAAAATATGGCATTTATTTTTGTAAAGGTCTCCTTTGTGCTTCCTGGGTAACAATTGATAGGTTGCAATTCTGAATAGATCAAAAATGTCATCAAGAAGGCAATGGGAAAAATGCCATGATGCAGGAAATTATTTAAACTTTGTTTAGTTTCTGTTTAAAAGCAGACCTATGTTTGCTCACATCAAGCTACAAAGGGTGTGCTTTCTGTGGGACACTGCTGATTCAGAGAAAAAATGTGGTTTTTGAATACCACATCATATTCAATAGCATATTTTTCCATGCAATTATTGAATTATTTTATCTTGATAATGTCAAAGGCAACATGTTTAAATCTTGCTATACCATTTAGACTTCTGCATTAGTAGTCAAAGCAACTAGAAATGATCTGATTTTAACATGATGAAAATTAAACATTTACTTCATAAAAATGAAGGGTTGTGGAACTTTTCTTTCAATTTGAGCAAAAAACCCCACAGTTTAACTTTCTCAAAACACTGTTTTGAGAATACAATGGAAATTTTGTTTGAAATATAGTTGATCAGCTGATGAGGAGACTCACTGGCTGATAATGTAATGACTCATAGGCCACAAATCCAAGATTCAGGTGCCAAAGAAAAGAAACCTTGTGTTCAGCATCACCATACACTCTTGGAGGGTCACCCTTGCTCTGCCCATGACCTCCTTGAGCACACACTGGTGGCCATGCAGAGGTGAGACACCACGGTGGCCGGGGGGTTATGCTGAACACAACCCTTGGGGCTGTTCTCCAGCACCCCCTGAGAGCACCAGAGAGCTCCTGGCCGGGGCTGGCAGTGCTGAACTCGGCCACAGGGGCTGGTGTGTCCCTCCATGCCCAGCCTGATGCCGACACAGCGCCTGGCCCTCCATCTGCTGAGCTGAAATTGTCACTTGCACAGCCAAGGAGCTGGTGTGCCTGACCGGCTAACCCAGCTAAGGCTCACAGCAGGCACCTCAGGAACTTCAGATACTCAGTAAATAACTGTGGTTCTTATATTCGCAGGCAGAATTTAATGTTTTTCTGTCCCTTATCATCCAAAAATCCAATATTTTTACTACACACCCATATTATCTGACAAGTCTGTTGCAAATGAAGCACTTTTTTAAAACTAAAAATCCAGATTTGAGAGTCACAAGAGTGG
This sequence comes from Melospiza melodia melodia, assembly GCF_035770615.1. Lineage (NCBI taxonomy): Eukaryota > Metazoa > Chordata > Aves > Passeriformes > Passerellidae > Melospiza > Melospiza melodia. The sequence continues at coordinate 11,019,462 of NC_086196.1, read as the reverse complement.
AAATGTGAGGAATAACAGATCCATTTTTATCCAGGAGCTCTGCTTTCTCTCCCACTCACTCAAGCAAGCAGCATGCCCTTGCCTCTTCCACTCAGCTCTTGGTGTTGTGTTGAGGTGACCATGGGGAGCTGGGCTTGCTTTAAGTGCTTCAGAAAGGAAGCCCAGGAAGGGACTTTTCTACTTCCTAGAGTACTTATACATCTATTTGAACTCTACATTGTAGGGGGATAGAATATAAGTAAATAAAGGTAGTATAGAAAGTAATCTTACCCCCTAAGGAGGTGCAGCTGAGCCAATTAATAAAGATTAGGAGCAGGCCTGAGACGTTAATAGGCCACAGCTGCAGGCAATCAGCAGAGTGTTATAAAAGAGTGGATTGGTTGATTGAGGGAACTGGAGTCAGTGGCTGCTGTGAGGACAAGGAGGAGGCAATGCCTGGAGGAGCTGCCTACAAGAAACATCAAGGAGGTGCAAAACTCTGGCAATATGGAACCCTTGCAATGTAATGACAGTAGAATTCTCGTACTGTAATGGCAACACTACATGATAACTTTTATATTTTTCATGTTCGACAAACATGCTGATTGTATCTTCAGGTAGTGAAAAGCATCTTTGTGTGAAATGATAAATTGATACATTGATTTGTACCATGTTTGCCCTCCTATAAGCGTCTATGCAAAGTTGCAGGAAAAGAGAGAATCAGAGAGATTATTTTTGGGGTTCAGTTTATCAGAAAGTTTATCACACATCAGAATATGTGCTTGTATGTATACTTGGAATGAATTAGTGCACATGTATCCTTAAGCCTTATATAAGTATACAGATGCATGTGCACACACACTCACCTGAACCAGTAATAATTCATGAGATTGTCAAATAAACAGAAGGGAGGAGCAAAGTTCACAATATCTGTACTTGAGAGGCTTGGAATTTTCAGCAGTGCCTCTGAAGAGATGGGATTTAAGGCTGCTATGGGTCCTACAAAAGAGCATAAAGGAGGGAAAAATGAAGTCTTGTTCTGTCCTATGTGGGCAACAGAGCCCTTTGTGAAGCCCATGTGTGTTTTTGCAGTCCTGGTCTGGGCCAGATGTGAGAAATGTGAGTGTACTTGCCTGCAGCCAGGGTGTAGCAGGGGTCCCTGGAGAGCATTGCATTGTGCATGGCATGTACTCTCCATGGCAGATTGTCATGCAAGTAAATGCTGACAGATTCACTTTGCACACCCACCCAGTTTCTGCATTCCCCTCCCGAGTCTGAGCCAGATGTGCTGGCTGTGCTCGTGGCAGAGAGGAGGCTGAGATACTTCATGCTGATGCTGTCTTTGGGTTTGGGGCCTGCTTTTCCTATGAATCTTAATAAAGGCTCAAGAAAGCTTCATTTCCAGGCATTTGACAGGCTACTGCCGGTCCAGAAGCAACAGGGGAGCATGCTGTGCATACTTGCTCTCAGCTGCCCTGCTGGGTTTTTGCTATTAATTGTTCTCTCATGTGCTTTCATATTCTGTAGGGGGAAAAAAAATAGTATCTCTGTGCTGAAAAGAGATGCTTTGGACAAAATGGAGTCAGTACTGTTCTCCTTTGCAAAGCCTTGCTCCTTCAGGGCCTATGCTTTCAGAAAAGAGACAGACTAGAGATAATTCAGTGGAATTTGTTGTGTTTAAATTACCTGACAACCACCATGAGTTTCTGCTTTTCCTGATTACTGATCTGCCATCATCATCTGTTTCTCATTTAACTGATTGTGGTGTGAGCATGGTTTATGCTGCAGAGGGAATGCCACTTCCTTCTCTCCCCCATGCAGGTCGCTTGGAGGATCATTGTCCCCTCCTACTTCAGGGAGTCACTGGCACTGAACTGGTGTTGAGCAAACGGGAGTGAAAGAATCTTCTTGCCTGCTCCTCTCCCACACTCTTCAGTGACCCATCAGCTCTGGCTGCATGCAGTACAGCTAGGTGCAGAATAATTTGCAGGAGATATTGCTTCTGAAACTGCTGGCTTAGCAAGCCTTGAAAAGAAAGCCAGAAAAGAGGGCATGGTGGATGGTTATAGAGATATATACTTTTAGAAAAAAAAAAAAAGGTCGAGAACTGGCACATTGGAACATGGTTCTGCCCATTCCCCGCGACTGGTTCAGCTTTCCTGGCCAGCAAACTGAATCACTATCCAGAGCCTTTAAAAAACCAGTCATCATCTATTTTCTTCTCCTGGCTTGCATGACTTTGCTCCTTTTCTGGAAAAAAATATGTGCACAAAACCATCACACTTCCAAAAGCATGCAAGATGTTAACTATGTGAATTCTCTTGTAGCAGCACAACATTTGGAAAAATGTCTTATTTCAAAAACATTGTTTCTTTAACTCACCCATAATGAAAATAGAAGCAACCAAGGTATGTATTGACCTCAGCATTGGAAATCTGGGATTTTTAATATTTTTTTCAATAAATACAAGAATCTGGCCTTGACATTCAAACTGTGTAAGATTCTTTACAGTTTCAAGCTAGCAGGCTGATTTTTTTTCCTTCTGTTATGTTCTTTAGGAACAGGGATAATCCTGGAACATTTACTGTAAGGAGAGCTGTCATTCCAAAGAAGTCTTCCCTTTTACTACTCTCATTAGAGTAACATTATTTGAGTTCATAAAAACTGCAAAAAAAATTATTTCCATGGCCAAATTCTTCCTTTTCAAGTAAGATGTGGATCATAAAAGCAGAAAAAAAAAACTGTCTTATTTTCCAGTAAAACTCTTTAGGAGTCGTTTAGGCATCTGCTCCATGTCCATCATAGTGTAATACCAAATTAGCTCTAAATGGACAAGACTGACACAGGAAACCAGGTGCTTAGTTTGCAAACCAACTCCTCTAAAAAACATGTCATTGGAGATAATTTAAGGATATATTGAAAATGCAGTACAATACAAATGCTTGAAAAGAATGCTTTAGATTTCATCATGTGAGCTTGACACTCAAAAGTAAAGTGTATTTTTGTCAGATGATCCTCTGTGATAATGATGCCTGGAGATGAGAAATTGAGGCTAGTGGTATTAAAGAGTTTATTATTCAGCTTGCCGGATATTTTGGAGAACCTTAAGTGTCCTCATTGGCTTTAGCAGTGAGTTACACAGAATAGAGCATGCATTATTGAGCTTTACAGTCACTAAATAGTGCAGAGTTTCCAGGTGGTTCCTTCCTGCCACATTTGGCATGTCCAGGGTAGCAGTCACTGGAGGAGGATTGTGTGTGTTGAACGTGCAGGAGGACTGGGGAGCAGCAATATATGAATTACCATCCTGAATAAAACTCTGTGCCATCAATTCCAGGTTACCACTGCCACACATCTCATAGGATGGGAAAGTAATGTGTCACTGGGCAGCTGTAACAGAACTTGCACACAGACCTTCATTCCAGCTCCTTGATGCATATCCAAGAGTCTTTTGGGTTCCTGTGGTGAACTAAAGAAAGATTTCTAGATCCCTCTAGATAGGCACAAGTTTATTAATCTTAGCTGTCTTTGTCTTTTTGTGTATTTTAACAAGTACCTGGTTTAATTCATGTGTTTGCAGGCTGGAATTGTCTCAGGCCAATGTCTGAACAACACCTGAGCTGGCTTTGGTCTCCTGGTCTTAAAGGTGAGCACTCCAAAACTTTTATTGATACAACTGTAACAATTAAGGAACAGGTAAAAAATTTAAATTTGTACTTGAATAATTAAAGAATGGTTTGTAAATAAACTTGCTCTCTGGACCCTGTGTAATAGCTCCTTCTATCACAGTTTCCTTGATTAAGCAGCTCTCAAGGACTTTATGGGTTGAAACCATTTCCACAGAGCCTCCTCTGCATCCCTAGCAGAGTCTCTCTGTCCATTGCTGCTGAAGTCTGGCTGTGTGTATATGCTCTCTGTTTTTTCAGGGGGGCACAGCTTGGTAAAACAAACCAGTCTGACAAATGCCTCTCCTTGTTCACTCTATTTCTTTAGTTTGGTACTTACTGCAAACCCATGGCATTGTTTTAGGAGTCAAACCAGTAAAGAACTGACCCAACAATGATATAAAGTAGTGGTAAGGGTGTCAGCAAGTTTAGCCAGCTGACCCAGCCCACTGAAGGTCAGATGGATGCCAACACCATCTCAAAGAATATCTAGAGTGGTGGTGGAGTAGGGATGCCTGGTTTTGGTTATCATCTAATTCCTACTGCTAAACTACAGACTTGAGGAGTATTTGGAGTCTGGCTGGCCAGTGTCTGTCCTTCCCCAGCTGTCTTAGCCTCCCCGCACCTCGAAGGTTAAGCTGCTCTTGAAGAATGGTATGGCCTTACAGGACCCTGGGGTGTCCAATGACGTCCCAAACCACCAGCCATGCTCCTAGTTCCTAGATGGTCAGTGAACTGTGCATTATAAAACATATGTACCTCCATTTGGAAGGCTTTGTCTCTGTTATGGTGTCACCTCTTTCTTGCAGCCATCATCTTGACTTCCACTGCAGTCAGCATGCAGTCTTAAAGCACTGTGATTATTTGGGTAGTAAAACAGAAATCACAACAGAAAAATGCAATTTGCGGTCGGGTCTATCTGCGGTGTGTGCATTCAGGGTATCAATTCCTATCTTTGTTTCTGAACATTCAGCCACAATCTTTAGTGATTAATAAAAATTTCTGCTAGAAAGAAAAAGTAGGGAAAAAAAATCAGCATAAATTTGCTTCAGCATAAAATTCATACTCCAATGAATTACTATTATGCTGCAGACAGCAGTAACAGCAAGTAAGCCATTCAGTATTATTGTAATGCTGATGGTTATTGTTCGTTTCTGTTCACCAAAACAAAGAAAATCAAAAAAATTGGCAACTCTCTTCAAACCCACCTCATATTAAATCCCTTGGGCTTCATTCCCAACCTGCACCTGCCTGACATCAGCGTGGGCCATTGATTTGCATGAGGAAACACTCAATTTGCATCGGTGCCTACGACTGAAAAAACAGGTCCTGGCTTTTTGCAAGGTTTGGCATACTGTCTTGAAATCAGACAAAATTAGCCTGAATTTGTGAATTGGTTATTCTTTGCCTGCTGAAACGATGCAATGTCTGCAAGCGCTGCTTTGAGAATCTGTTCTTTTTGTCTGAGAACAGATGTCTGGGAGGGGTTTTGGCAGGACCCACTCTGTCAAACAGTCCAGCTTTGACAGTTACTTGCTTGAGGGACGGCTAAAATGCAAAGCATTTCTGATCAGAATATCATATTCATCTGGAAGTTAATTACTGTGTCTGCCTTGGTATAAATAATTAATTATGCAAAACCCACACAGCTGTGGCTGGACAGAGTTAAGTGACTTGCTGTCACTGTCTCACGGTTCTGGAGAGGATGAAGGGATTTAGAAAATAAGCTCTTTAACTCTTGGGCCACACTATTGTGATAGCCCCTTCCTGATCAGAAGAGAATATGATTATCACTGAGCATGCTTTTCTTTACAAAAGGACATTTCCCAGTTCAGCCTGTTCAGGCCCCAGTAATAATCTCTTCTCAACGCTCTGGCTGTGTCGAGCTAAGAAGTCAAATGCTGATTGTTTCAGGGGAATGAATTTGCAAAGCCTCTGTGCCTGCACAGCCATGCTCAGAGCAATCATCAGCCAAAGCAATGTCTGCATCCAAGTGTGGGTGTGTGCATGGGAGAGAGCCAAGAGTGAAGGCTCATGGATGCGATAACCAACCTGTCCTGCTTTATAGGCCACCAAGGGAATGAGATGACCAAGTTTACAGAAATTACAAATATTTTTGAGAGCAGCAGACCTGTATCTGATCTGAAAAATGAGCAGGGTCATGGGTTCACACTGTCAAATAAACAATTTTTGTAGAAGGCAAGGGTGGAGAAATTGTCTTGCTAGACACCCTTTATGTTATGTATTCTCCAGTAGACCATGGATTTTAAATGTACAAATAGAAGTATCAGCCCATATTCATTTTTGATAAGTGGATTTCTGCATGTAAATATGATTTGCCAAAATGTTTTTAGCCTGTAGCACTAGTAAATGAAACACAAAAAAGAAAAGCTTTGTAAATGTGTCAAATACCTTATTGTAGGCAAACAGTGCTGAAATTACTGCAGGAAAGTATAACCCAGAGGACATATATTGTACCTTCAAAGGATGAAACACCACAATTCATAGGATGGTAGGAATCTCAACACTTATTTAATTCCTTCCTTTAAGTAATGTAAAGCTGTGTAAGCATCTATCTACTCAAATGAATGGGAAGGAAAAAAAGTTTGTGAAAGCATCAGATGAAGAAGATACTTATTTGTGACTCTTTCCAGGATTTGGCTATATTATTAAAGAAACTCAATTCTACATATGGAACTTTTATATAGAAATTTTCATCCCCCAGGGGTCCCAAAATACATTACAAACTACAATAGAGATTGTAAGCAAGTGCAGAAGCAATGACATGCTCAGCTGTAGTTCAGATATAACCTTAGACATTACAAAATGTGAAAAGGAAATGTAGTAGGAAAATGGCTTGTCCTTTAAAATAAATGCTACAGGCCTCCTATCTACCACCTGGCAGGGTATTGCTGACAGACATGACAGGATATTGGCTCAAAGAAAACAATTTATTTATTTTCTAGTGGGCCATTTTCCCCATGTGCTGAATGCAGCCTAAGCTCTGTGTTTGATTTTGTGTTCTTGCCACAGAAATTAAAATTATAGCCTGATCCATGCAAGGTTTCTGTCAAATGAGAGACAGTAACACTTGGGCTCCAGCAAGAAGCAAGGCTCCTGTTGAAGGTCCAGGCAGTAGTTTGGGATCATCCACACCATTTAATTGTTAACATGCACCTTGGCACAGCTTTGGCCCTACTAGATGGTGCAATATTTGCTTTCAGTTCAAGGACTTTTCATAACAGGCAGGATTCATGAGGTTGCTGAGGTTTCTAGAAGAAATCTGTCTGGCTGTGGGGTACCTGTCTTCAGCACCAAAGGATGGACCAGGCTTGGGAGCAGCCCTGGTTCTACAGAAGCCACAGACAGTTCAGTCACTGGCTCTTATGCAAGTGTCACTGTCTATCAGTAAATCAGTTCTAACACTGAACAGAAATGATTGCATGTGGATTGTCTTTGGTTTAAAAATTCAGCCACAAGCATTATCAAAAGTGGTGGTAAAACTCAGAGCCTCATATGACCTCTGCCAAGGGTTGCAAGAAAAGGTGCTAGTGTCGCTTTAATGCTGCCAAAATTGGCACCTTAAAAACACACATAATTTTTTACATTGAAGAACTCCCTTTCTGAACAATCCTGATGTCATCAGCATGCTGTCATTTCTGACAATGGCAACACCTCAAATACCTGTAAGCATTGTTCAGCAGTCATCTCCTAATTTATTTTAAATATCTCTTGGAATTAATAATAAGACGGACAGGAAAACAAGAAAGAAGAACTGAAGTTTGAGGATCCAGAAACAGAGTCATGTTGCTCTTGGTTGTCTTTGGTTTGTGAGCGGTGACAAGCATTGTTAACAAAGGTTCTCAATGTAAAGATTATATTGGAAAGTAATTTCTTATCTCAAATTTTCTTGAATCTTAGATTGTTGTTGTCCTGAGTCTAGCAAGATGGAGGTAACGTTCCCCTTGGCAGTGCTGTGTTTTGCGTTGGTGGCTGGAAAGGTGCTGATCTCACAACAGTGCTTTGGTGTCTGCTGAGCAGGGCTGGAACCATCAGTGCTGCCTCTCCAACACTCCACCCTCACTGCAGGCTGGGGTGGGCAAGGTCTTGGGAGGGGACATAGCCAGGACAGCTAACTCACACTGACTACAGGGATATTCCGTGCCATATGATGTCTGCTCAGCCATAAAAATGAAGAGAAAAGAATAGAAGAGGTTTTACTGTGTTTCTGTCTTCAGGAGCAGCCACTACAAGTATTGAAGTCCTCCTTCCTGAGAAGCAGATGGAAATCTCCTGTTGGCACGAAGAGGAGAATAAATCTTTGCTTTTTCTTTGCTTCCATGAATGTAATTTTCTTCTGCTTTATTAAACTGCTTTTTTCTTGATCCACAAGGGTGTTTTTTCATCTTATTTTCTTCCACCTGTCTTGCAGAAAAAGGGAGTGATAGACCAGCTTTGGGGTCACCTGATATCTAGCCAAGGTCAATTCATCACTATCCTTTTTCTTGCCCAATATGGGACATGAGGAATTTGAGATAACAACAGTAATAAGGAGAGGCAACAGGCAAAACATGGACTGAACATATTTAGAGAGTGCAAAGTAGAATAATCATGGAGAATTTCTGTCATTAAAATTGTGGTGAGGTAAATTGTCCACTTTTTCTTCATTATGATAATGTTCTTGCGATTTTGGTGCGGGGAATTTTTTTTTTTTTTTGTTGATGTGGGTGAAGCTTGTAAATAATGTGTGATGAATGTGGATTTTATAGCTAATTCTTGAAGACTTGGTTCACAGATGTAAGGTGTGGTATGTATTGGGTTTGTGTGATTTAGTGATGGGGGCACTACAAGGGTGACTTCTGTAAGAAGCTTCCAGAATCTTCCCCCATGCCCAACAGAGCCAATGCCAACTGCCCAGCTGAGGAGTGACAAAGCAGCTTCGGTAGGCACCCAGAGTCCAATCAGGGTCAACCCATCTTCCTGAGATTCTCAGATTCTAGGCAGATTACAGTAAGTTTTGTGATCCAAAGTCTTCAACTTTTCTGGCACCACTCAGCCTACTCATCTTTCTCCTTTTCCCCCATTTGGTCTTTTCCCATCTTTTTTGTCCATGTATCTGTGCTCATTTACCTTCTTTCCCCATCCCTAAGCAGAGATCTCTCACCATTCCTTCCCCTTGGGACAGTACCTTAGCACAACCTCTTTTTTCTCTCATCCTTCTCCCTTGGTTTAGTCCTTCCTCCTTTGCAGATCAGCCATGCATGCCAAGCACCATCCATCATCCATGCAGGCTCAGCAATGCCAGCCCTGCCTTCTCTAATACCACTGCTTAAATAACACCCCCCTGACATCCTCCTAAATGGATCAGTACCTGTCCCCTGCACGCATCTCCCTGAGCTACCTCCTTAACAAAGGCTCCACAGATACATGTGAAGAAAGGGAGGGCTACAGCGGCAGGTACTGAAATGGTTTTCTGTTTGTTTTGGGGTTTTTTCCTTTTATACCACTGAAGAAATCACAAAGTGTATTTCTATATTTAATGTAACCGTCCATAAATGCATGTAGATAACTTTCTCACATACATGTACATATATGTGTGTGTATATATATATATATGTATATAGACATATATATATTTTATACTTTCAGTATTCCCAGAAGGCCATTTATGTGGTCTGTAACAGGACTCTTGTCATTCAGTTAAAGAATAAAAGAAATAAAAAAGAGATTGAGCTGAAAGCTACTGATGAGTTAACATTTCTGCAATTTCCAACTTCAGCACTTAAATCTTTCTCATTTCTCACAGTAGACTTCTTCAGTGTTTTGTGGAACTGAGTTCAAGTTCCCCATTTGTACACAATTTAAAACCCAAGGTTATGAGGGAAAACTAAATCTTCTGGCTTACTGAGATGCTATGACAATAAGGCTGTATAACTGCCTAGCCAAATAAAAACAAACTGTAGATGGGCAATTCAGCTCTTACATCCTATGTGATTTGGGGTGCAATTTAGGAGTTTATCCAGAGTAACATCCATTTCTAAAGCTATATGCCATTTTACTCCTTTCTTTCTGATGTGTTTTAAGTCAGTGGCAAAAGGTAAAATGTATAATCTGTGCCTGGGTTTGAAGCTCACACATTTGAATTGGGCAAAAGTGGAAGTTTTGTGGAGGCTTGTCTTCGCACTTAGAGGGATGTCCACCTGCTCAGAATTATATGAAAGCACCCCTGGTTTGCTACAAGATTTGGGTCAAGGCTGCTTTCTCTCCATGTATTTTAAATCCTTGCATGTTTCCTAGAATGATCTCAGGTCCTTTGGAATAAGAGAATGTAGCAACTCAAGTCCAATCCCCACAGACCTCTTTCACCATGTGGTTCTTCCCCCACACCTCGGCCTGTGGAAAGCATTACCTAACTCACCTCTAAGGGAAATGTTCTTAAATTTACAGGCATGCATTGCTGTAATGCATTAGATCTGTGGGGTCACTGAGTGACACTGTCCATGCATGTAAACACTAAGCTAGAGACAAGTGTCTTCCCTGAAGTAACATGATGGGCAAATCTGCCTCATCCTTAAAATCAAGCCCTGGGAAATCCTTTCAATCAGGCCCCTTTACCTTAGCACACGATCAGAACCTTGTGCATTACAGTATGGGATCTCCCTAATACTCACTTATTTCAGAAACATTGCCTTCTGTTTCCAGGAGCTTCTGATAAAGTGACTTCAGCAGGTTATACCACTATTAGCAAAAAAACCCCACTGTGCCTTCCCTGTTGGAAGCCTCAGCTCAGAACTCCCAGCAGGAGCAAGGCAGGTCACTGCGTCACTATTAACCAGCAGCTGACACCTAATTGATTTTACACTCATGTTCCAGCGCTTGCAAACCATAATTTAAAAGCTAATTTGCTTCATACTTTTAATATCATAGGCAGTTTTGTATCCTGTCCTACAAAGCCTGAGCTAATCACAGTCCATCATTTTTACTGCTGTTGGCCCCAAATCTGGTCTTTTGTACATTCATACTCTGTGAGACTCTTATCTCTTAACCCAAATGTGAGAAACAGCCCTCCAGCGCCAGTTGTCTCGTGGATACATCAAGGGAGAGTTTTCAAAACCGAAGCCACTTTAGGGTAGTTTTAATGAGGCCGTGTTTGCTAAAGCATGACTGACAGAAATAATAAGTTAGCATTTGTGAGGGAACCCTCAGAAACTGAGCTACAACAGGCAAGAAGCCAGCAGAAATTGTTGTGCTGTTGAAAATAAGAGAGCTTTAGAGCTCCTAAAATAGCTCTCCTAGCTCAGCCTAATGCAATTAAAGTTACTGATGTACATAATATGAAAACTGGGAGCTCTTCCTGTTAATAGCCACTGTGTAACCAAGGTAATCCATTTCATTAATTTAATATACACTTTTGTATCCCCCGATAATAGACATATAATTAAAGGGATAGGCTTTGCATTCCAAAATTAAAATTTGTAAAGGGCAGTTATACAAAAACAAGGCATTTTGCTTAATTGTTGTTCAAAATCACCCTGGTTAGCACTTTTTTTATTTTATTAAAGTATCAGTACTAAAATTCAGAACAAATTGATATAGGTACTGATCAGTTTTATCAATAATAAGGCATGCTGTCTGGTGAAGATGAAAAAAGAATAAATAATTGTAGAATGTGTGGCTGGTGTGATTAAAAATATATATTGAAGTGGGAAAGGCCCTTATTTAATTCAATATTCTATACTGTGGTGATGTAAAATACTAAAAAGATTCACAGTCTTTTATTTTTCAGAGTATTGATCAGAAGTTATGGCAAGGTGTTTGCTATTTTGTATTTCTCAAAATCTTTGGCCAGAAGCGAAAATTGTGTAAAAGCCAAGAAAGTAGATTTTCAGTAGATATACAAAATACATTTAAAGGAACAATGAAACAGAAGAAATTGTGTTTAAAAATGTAGGAGTTTAGGTGATTGATTAGAAAATTATTAAATTGAGAAACAATATTCCCTTAATTGAGTCAAATATACTTGTTTTACAGAGATACAAGTCTCATGACATTTTATGGATAGGACCAAAGAAAAATCTGTAGCAGGATGAGAGGTGAGTGTAGCAATAGGAAGATAAATGTGTAATTATAATGAAAATAAGGAGGCAAAAATGGAGATTCAAAAAAGCTAAATATTCATGAAATTAAATGAGTCAAATTGTTAATTATGACAGGGGGAATAGATATGCCAGGATTCAGAAACCATAGTAGTGTTGATCTGTAGAGATTTCAATTCATGATTATATAATAGATGATATCACAAATATCACCTGTTACATGTGGTATTATATATCACATTATATAGTGTGATATTACAAAGTGTGGCAAGATCATCATGAAGTAAAAACATTCCCTTGTAAAGATGAGTGCACCTGAAGGCTAAGTTCATTCTTACACCATCTCTGCAAACGAATAGAAGCATTTAATATATATTTTTAAAAAATTTCTTTCCCACAGCTGAATTGAGAAGTAAAAATGCAGTTCTTTCTTTATGGTTATTTACTAGCAATAAGCCTTATCAACAGCTTCTGAATAGTGTGGTGGAAATGTCAATGAGGAAAAACCTGGGTACTAATGGAAGTATTAATATATGTAATATATTTAAAGGTAAACTGAAACAGGATATCCTGGAATACCAATTGTTTAGGGGTGCAGAAGCAGGGACTTCTCTATGGCTGTTCTTGTTGGCTTCTGCTTTCAGTTCAGAGTCTTGTCAAAGGAACTTCCATAAGCCAAGACCAGGCTTTGCTTACCCAGTGCTTGCATACATCACCTCACCTAAGTGATTGGAGAGATATTTTTCTCTCTTTCATTTTTTATGGAATTAAAAATAATACTGTGGAATAATTAAATATACTTAAGGAATAATTAAAAGTACTGTCTTTCTTCCCTCTGTTTCTTTCCATATTTTTTTACCTTTGTATTTAATAGGAAGATGTTTTCAAATGTCTTGCGTGTGGTTGTCTGTGCAGGAACCAGGATTATATTGTTAGTGAAGAATCTGGATGTTAAATTTCACATAGTCGGTGGTTGCCCTGTGCTATTTATCAAGATCTCTCTGTAAGGCCTCCCTCTCCTTGAGGGAATCAACAGCTCTTCTTAATGTAGTGTTGTTAGCAAATTTGCATAGTGTGCACACAACTCCTTTATCCGGGTCATTGATAAAACCTTGTAAAGAACTGGCCCTAAAATTGATCCCTGGGGAACACCAGTGGTGGCTGGCTGGCTGTCAGACTGATGTTGTCCCAATACAGCAATACTTTTAGTCCATCCTTGCAGGCAGTGACCACCCACCACATTGTGCACATGTCTAGCTGGATTTTCTCCAGAAGGATACTGTGACAGACGGTATCCAAAGCTTTGAAAAAAATTAAAGAAAACTTCTCACACCTACTGCCTTGTTGTATTTTGTTCAGTCTCCTGATACATCAAGATTTTTCTAGTGCTTTAACCTCAACAAAATCAAGATTCAGTTAGGGTTCTTAGGACAACCTGTTAACTTTGCCAATTAGTGTACAGGAGGGTAAAAAATTTATGAGGTAGGAACTAGATCTGTATTCAGTCAGCTCATTAACTGATATCATTATCAAACTGATACAGGAATCATTAAAAATGTATTGGATGTAAATAGCTTTCAATCTATATTCAGTTGGCTGGATTTACACCAGTAGTGCTAATATATACTCTAAGCCATCTGTTCCCTTAATGAATAGTAGTAGCTGTGTGCACAATTCTTACTTTCATGAACACAAAGTTGGCATAATAATTAAGGACATGTAAAGCATAGAAAAACAAAAGCATAGAAATTAACATTTGAGGTACCTATGTACGAAGAAAAATATGCTCTCTCTTAGAGATATAGCTATCACCCATAGGAAATTTCTCCTGGATCATAAGCGGCCTGTTGCAACTCTACCTTGGCCCCAGGGGAACACAACCTTCCTGTACACTCCATCCCAAAGCAGAAGAGTCTAATGCACCATTTACTTCTACCAGATGCCTAAAAATCTGCCAGTTACTATGGCTGTGGTCTGACATGGGCTATATGAGGTTTTGGGTAAGGCTGAAAAAGGGAGAGGAGAATGGATCTTCCTAAACCAGGAATTTCTTGCCTGATTCTCCAATAGCAGGAGGAGGTGCAAGCCTACTGACCATCCATCTTCTGTCCCAGCTCTAGCTTTGCTTCTTCCCAGCACTACACTTAGCTGGGGCTCACACTCACAAAAAGGCCAAGGATTTTATATCAAACTGCTCTTTGATATAAATCACTAGGAAAGACCAACTTTATTCCAGGTTCCTGCTCCTACATTTACCCCAGTATAAAGACATGCAATCTCCTCCTCATTATCCCCGTTCTGTACAAAGAAAATAGAAACCAAACAAAACAGCTGAAAAGAATCTGAAAAAACAAATCCAAGCCCAGAAAACCTCAAATTTGGAGAAATAAAGACAGCAGGAAAAGCCCTGAGCAGTGAGAGTTTGGCTTACTTTTAAAATACAAGCTGCATGATATATTTTTTGTGAGTAGAAATGATTATTGTGTTATTTTGTTAAGCTGGCCTTTTTCTACATCCTCTTAGGGAGCAGTTCAAACTTGTTCATGCATAGATTTCTTTGCAAACTCCTGAGTGTCTTATTACTGTGAAAAAAAATTAACTTCTTTCACTTGAATGAAAATAATTCATTTTTGCAAGATTTTTCTATAATAATTATTCTAAATGTGCTGTTTGGTTGTCAGGTGGTATTTTCCACACAGTGGTACTTACTGTGTAGCATGAAACAGGTGCAGTCTTAGGGGTGTATAAACTGAGAGCATTGGTATTCATTCATTTTGTAGTACAAAGAACTGTACTTCACATATCTGAGTGAGGAATCAATAAAATGCTTGCAAACTCTGGATGTGTCAGTGGATTGAGATAAAGATGAGAAAAACTTTGTGAAAATTGAATTTGGGACATTTTGGCACGCTTGAAGCCTAGGTTTCCATCCCTCTACTCTTCAGAGGTGAACTTTTCCTATGGTGCCGAGATAATAAGTAAACTGCAACTATGTTGTCACTAGATTTATAAGTATTAAAATAAACATTGCTGCTGCAAGTGTAGGAGTTGACTGCATGTTGAGATCTGGCTTTTAACTTTCAGTTTATCTGCATACAGGAATTATATTCTAAATCAGATGTATGGTCCCTTGAAGTAGTCAGTGATTAATTGCAGAGGAATCCTGTAGGTATGAAGTATGGAAAAATCCCTCTCACTTAGCTTTTTGCTCTTCACCTTGAATAGCTAAAGCATAACATATTCTGAAAGAGGAAAGTTACTTATTGCTTAAAAAATGTATATATGAAACTTTATTTTATTTTATCAGTTCTTCTATATACTTCAATCCTTTCCTGTGGGTTCCATTGCTTCCTTACCTGCTGTTAATTATCAAAGAATACTGAGAGGTAAATGCATGGAAAAGAGTTAGAAAACACAACAAATCGAACTGACAAAAATGCCCAAAACTGTTCTGATTTTCCCAAGGAGAGAATTAAAGATGCATTGCATGATCCATTGCATTTATTATCTCACAATAAAGAAGTAAATGCCAGTCTTGAGTAAGCATGAACTCCCTTATTTTTAAGTAAGTCCTCAGTGATGTTAGGTATTATACCTTGCAGATACCATGTTTGTGGCCATCTGAGCAGCTGAGCTGCCTTGCAGGAGTCACACACAGGTCAGAGCCTCCGTGACCCGACTTCAGAAGCAAGTATAGACACTGCTAGGTCAAACCAGCACAAAGGGTATCTCTCTTCTCACAAAAGCTTGTGACAAAGCAGGGGCAAGGTAACCAACCCCAAAAGAGGGTGATGCTACTTAGCAAGAGGATCAAACAGAATGTCTTTGTAATAGGCAGATCTACTTGACACCTCTGAGAAATAAAGGTCTGAATCTAATTCACTGCGTCAGCTACTTTCACTAAAATCATGGAAAACGTATTACAAAAAGCAGTTAGCTTCAGAATAACTCACCACAAAGTCTAAGACATCTGGTTGCAAGTCCAAACGTGAAATTCTGTTAGCTATAGCACTTTGACCAGCTTGATTCAGCAACTCTCTCTCACTGCCTAATTAGACTGGAAGTGTTGCAGAACCTTCTTTTGCCACATCATCTCCCTAACCCTAGCAGTGCTATTGGCATCTTGATTACCACCAGTTCCCTTTCCAGTTCATTTTAGCCTGGAAAATGTTCCCTGTTGTGCATGTTGAGTGGTCCCCAGGGAAAGCACAATCCTCTGGTCTTTCAGGATGGCTCCCCTAAGCCCAGGGTGTGTTGCAAGCATAAGGTAAGAGTTACTTTATCTTTGTGACTCAGCTACAGTCTTTATAGGAACCAAATAGACAAAAGAGGTCAGTCACCTGAGATGTGCATATGACTACAACCCATTTCTGAATATATTCTCTACTTTCTTTACAGACACAGGTGCAAACAGATACCGGGATCAATGGCTTGCATATATGGCACACACCGGAGGCAACTCACTTTTCTCATGGAAAAAGCAAAAGCAATTTTCAATGATCTTCCATAGAAGGCAAAGTCTGGGATAGGACAGAGAATTGTCATGGAATAGCTGATTTGTACTAACTTCCTGGTCTGTAAGACAATAATAAATGGCTCTTATGATGCTTTGCTGCATGCTCTTTAACATCCACTGTAGTGTTCATCAAGCACTGAGTTGGATACTCTGGGAAGGCCCCAAGATCTAGAAAAAGTACAGGGAATGTACAGTCCAAGGTTGGAACAAATGATGAACTAAAAGGCTGGAGTCTTGGCAAGAGGAAAGAGTGGTGAGGAGGCATTTTGTGAGAGCCTGGGCTTGGTATGGAGGCTCCATCAGTAATGTGTCCTGCTTTCAGGGCTTGCTAGTGGGAAGTGGGATATATGGCAAATGGATAAGAGAAGAAAGATGTTGGTTTCTCGGCTGTTTAGGTGACCTGGAAAGGCCCGGGGTGGCCTTGGACAGCCCGCGACTCAAAGGACGAGAAGAGGCTTCAGATCTTTTCTCGGTGTTTATTAATTGTTTATCTGAAAGATTTTCTCTCGGCCCGACAGAGGTCTGCACAGCAGGCAGCCATGAGCACACTGAGAGCTTCCGGGGCGGTCACCTATCTTTATACTCGAAATTACGTATACAATATTTATCATTTTTCCCCAATACCTTTTACCCTTATTAACCAGTGCACTTTTAGTAATAACCAATCCCAAAGTGCCAACATCACCACAAAAGATGGAGGCCAAGAAGAAGAAGAAGAAGAAGAAGAAGAAGAGGACACGCCCCAATTCCTCCATCTTACTTCTTTAGACCCCCCTGTACAGAAATCCTAAACCCTGTGTCTTACACTCTAATTAACTTATCCCTTCACCATTCACCCAGTGAAATCCTCCCATCCTCATACAGGTGTCGTCTCCCTTGCAGGATCAAAGTCCAGCCACCAGACACTTCTGGCAACATTCCAGGACCTCTGAGCCCCCCAAGGGTGTTCTCGGCCTCTCTGCACATCAGTCCTGAGGTGCTGAGATCCCACAGAAAGAAAATGGGAAAAGGTGGTGTCAGAAGTGCATGGCTCAGGCCACCGTGGCATGGACAGGTGCATGGCTTAGGCCACAATTTCGACTAAGCAGAACAAGCAGGAGAGATGGGAGAGTTACAGGGTTACAGGTAGAGACAAAGAACGAAGTGGACTCTTGAGCGTCAGGATAGCACAGATTGTCTTGTCTTGATTTGCTCAGTTTTGGTTCTAAAGAGCTTTCCTATAAATCATGCCTGGCTCATTAGTCTACCTTTCTTCTCAGAACTCAGATCTGAGTAATTTCAGCTCTGCAAAAAAACCCTAGACTCACTCTTTGATATTTCTCTGAAATTAGCAGCTCAGTGTGCAGCAGCAGCCAAAATGTCATCATGATGCTGGACATTGTCAGATTAAGCATTCAGAACAAACCAGAAGACACCATTTTGACACTACAAAAAACCATTGATTTGCATCTCTGGCCACTACATCTCAAAAAGAATATGGTGGAGTTCAAAAAAGACATTGGGAGAGGCAGCTAAAATTGTCAAGAGAATGAAGCAGCTGTCTTGGGAAGGGGAGCTGAAAGAAATCTGTATGGGGATATGAAGAAAGTTTACAGAATCACAAAATCAATGGACAATCTGAATTAACTGCTGCTTCAGTTCTCACTGTGTGAGTCAGGGAACACTCAATAAAACTAAAAAGGGGTTATTTAGAAAAGATAAAAGAGAGTACATCTTTACACAGTAGGTAGAAAAGTTTTGGAATTTGTTGTTACAGGAGGTTGTAAGACAGATAGCAACGGCAGGGCCAAGGAGGATTTAGAAAGATTTATGGACAGCAGGTTCTGACATGGATGAACTAAGAAAGGTTGCAAGCTCTAATTTCCCTAATACAGGATTTTGAGATGCTGGGGAAATATGACAGGAACAGAGAACAAAATATGGCCAGGCTCATGTGCTGTCCTTAAACACCATGTCTTAGAGATCTTGAATTAATATTACACAAGATGAGCCATTGTGTTACTTAATAGCACATTTATTCTGTTCTTATGTCCTTGCTTCTTTTCTTTTGTTATACTCTGAGTGCTTCTTTTTTCCCTGTGTATTATATGGAGACCCTAAGCTCACAAGCTGTCAATGAGGGCTGCAGTAAGGCATAAACTACCTCACAGAAAACAAACATTATTCTTGGATCATACACTAAACATACCAGACTATGACTCCCAGAGTACAATGAATATAATTAAATTTAGCTGCAGCAAAAGTGCACGCTGAGTATATGTGCACATATAGGCTGTTTGCAGGCATTTGCATGCCTGTGTTTGCAATTCACTCTGTCTGTTGGCATATTCTCCTGCTATAACTCATGTGAAGGTGGAAGTATTCTCTCACACCAGCCTGCTTTACAGGCTGAATGAATCTGATAACCTTGTGCCACGAGGTGATGGACAGCTCGGTGGAGGGTGAGAGAGCAGTGGGTGCCATTTACCTTCAATTTAGCAAGATTCTGACACTGTCTCAATGGCATCCTCATGGAAAAGCTGGTGAGGTTTGGTTTTGGTGGGTGGACAGCAAGGTGGGTGGAAAACCGACTGAGCAGCCAGGCCCAGAGGACTGTGATCATTGGTACAAAGTCAAGCTAGGGACATGCCAGTGACTGGTACCTTGGACTAGTAACTGAGCAGGTGGAAAACCTGGTTACTATGTAGTCCATGGGAAGGAGCTCCATAGTTAGATGATATTGAGATGCTTTTTTCCCCTTAGACTGTCTCCTTTCCAGGTAGTGTTTGAGTAAGCTGTCTTCAGACACAGGAAAAAGGGGATGATAGAAACATGAAGGTCAAATGACTCTTGTTCCAGAATTATAGCAGTACTCTAATTCAATATGAAAAAAAATTATGATGCCCTGGCAGATGGATTGTTCCAGTCACATCCTATCACCAGAAAATCAATTGCATAATCACAGAACTTATTAATTTTCTCTGGTATTTAATCACAGTCATCCATTGGACTGATCCTATAAAATTCAGGAAAAAATACACAGACACAATTGCATATTACTAGAATACAGATGATTCTAGGAGCAAGTTCTTTAAGTGCATTTTTCTTAAAAATGCAAGAACCAAAATGTGTATTTTTGTACACTCTGATATCTTTCATAATCAGAGGGCTCTCATTCCTGCAAAACTTCCTTGGAGTTAGCTGAAGTTAATTCTGTCCTCAACTGTCTATCTTATACTTCTCCTGGAAGTCAGTGCTCACATAACAAAAAACCAGTTTCTGAATCAGCAGTTCTGAACTGCCATTGTTTTCAGACTGGAATATTAAATAAAAAAGGCATCAAATTTTCTTTTTTATTTTGTAGAAGTTCTTATTTGGTGTCTGCTATGCAGGCGTTTTGAGTTGGAGGGGAAAGATGGTGGGCAGCTGCAGAAAGGATACTGTAGGTTCTTCCTAAAGTACACCAGCCCTGCTTGTAAATCAGAGACAGAAGTCAAAGCTGAATGAGAGCTAGCAGAAGAACAAAATGAACAGATGTAACAAAAAATGTTAATTTCTACTCCAAATAAATAGGTGTCTTTGTAGCTTGGCTGCAGTGCAAGAGACATGCTTTGGAGAAGGCAATTCCCTACTGGAAATAGGTGGTATGTCAAAACACAGTTCTGAGGAGAAAGGATGAGCAAAGAGAGAGAAAAAATGATCCAGGAAACTCTATCATATTACTGTCAACTGGAGGAGATCAGCTTGGAAGAATTTTTTGATTCTTTTTCTACTCAGGCAAAGCTTATTGTTTGCAATCACTGAATAATGGATTCTGTTTTCCAACATAGTTTTGAGAAGGTTTTTGATTTGATGCATGCTTGTATGATTTGAACCCTGGACTCTGTCAGGCTATGATAAAAGCTGCCATCACCTCACTAGGAATTTCCTGTAATGTATAAACACTTGACTTCACGCTAACCTTCCCTCCTGCCTCTCCCACGTCCTTACATGCATATCAATGTCTGCTGAAAAGGGCACTGCTGTGTACCAAGTCCTAGTCAACAGACAAAAATGACCATGGTCTAAGGATTACTGCAGCACTGCTAATCAATAGATATTGAGTGCAATCCCCTGCTCTAAATTCAACAGGGTTAATAAGTGTCTACAGAAAACAATGCTCTGAAACACAATCTCCTTCAGTGAGGGAGGGGAGGTAGAAATGTTTGCTTCAGCAGCTGCAGATAAAACCTGTGGGAGGCAAAGCTTTAGCTTTTACCCAAATTTGGCCTGAAGCATTCTTGATTTGCTAAGTGTGCTGTGCATTACAGACAGCTTTGCTGCTGACAAGAGAAATACCACATATGATGACATGTTTCTGAGCTCCCGAATGTCTTCGTTTGATGTTTCACTCAGAGATGGCATGTGAAGCTCCTTATGGTCCCATCTATTAGACCTTTGGTTCTGCTTTTTATGCTTTGTATGCAAGACTAAGCACATGCAGGATGGAGGAAAGGAATTCAATTTAATAGCTGGCCAAATGCCCTTTTCTCTTTTGAATAGGCAGCGATGCTATCTAGAGATGAAAGGTGACACTTAAACAGAGCAGCAACACTACTTGTAAAAGGGCTGAAATTCCTATAACTTTGCTTGATGGCAAAAAGCGAAGCTTTCCCCATCCCCCTGTTTTACATGATTTATGGAGTGAACTCCTAGTACAGTGTAAGATACTGAGTGAAAAACCCAGTGCTGAGAGACAGCGTGCCAAACTCTCTGACTAAGAGAGCAGTAGTCAGCCAAGTTCAGTATCTGCTGGCTGATGATGAATGGTGACGTCTCAGTGCTTGCTCAACATCTGTCTGCCTACTTCACTTCTAATTGCAGATAACTGGGAAGGGGAAGATGCTAGATTTCACAGAAGCAGCGTAATGGGACTTATGCATGAGTGTGAAGAATTAGGTAGGTATGTCTACAATATGTCTATACTGATTTTTCAAGCACACCTTCAACAGATGTCCAGCGCTGTAGAGGTTGGCATGTGTGGTTCAGGATTATTGGCTGGCTGAGCCTCTTTGTAGTAATGCAGGAAAGGATCTTTGTCACCATGGCTTTCCTGAATTCCTCAGTGGGAGGGGTCAGCAGAAATGCTGCTTCTCATCAGCCAGAAGAGCTGCACTTGTTAACAGATTATGGAATATGAAGATGGGTGTACCCTGACATGTTCGTCACAGGTACTGCTCTTTCTCAGGTTGAGACAAATATATCATGCTATATGCTGGCATATACAACTGTCACAAAACACTTAAAAGCACAAAACCTACAATTTTTTATTTTTTCTTTAGAGCTGTCTGTTATTTTCCTTTTCTGTCATTATGTCTGCTTTTTATAATTTCATAGGGATTCAGCAAATGTTACTTCTAAATGACAACTTCTGTCATTCCCTTGTGTTGACCTAAAGCTAGAGAACACACTTTGTATTCCTTATTTCTGCTGTGTAGCACTTTTTCCATCAGAATAGAAACATTAAACTGTCTCTATATACAGGCAAGGAAAATGTGTAGCTGGAAATAGAGCTTGCTAAAACAAGGCCCTCTATTATCTGCTACGAAATTGTAGGAAAGAGGGACTTTAAGAAGTCATTTAGTACCCTCCCCATTGTCTCTTATGCTTTTCAACTCATCCTTTTCTTTCACCCTTTTACCCCTTCTTTTTTACCTCTTTCTTTATTTTCTTTGTCTGATCCTCTCTTGTGTCTTATTTAAGCTTTGGGCTGTACATATGAAAGCAGGCCCACAAAAAATCCTGACTCACAGACGTAGCCTCTATGATGGTAAAGGTACCAGGCAACTGTGACTCTGGTTTGGGAATAAATGGGGAAAAAGGCTCCAGCTATGCTTTATTTCCAATGCATAATTCTCACAGAGGAGTTACAATGAAACAGTGATGACAGATTTATAATAGTGGGTGTAAGATTTTTGGTTTGCCAGTATAACTCCGAGTCTCTGAGAACCCAGTTTGGTACTTTGGGGAATTGGGGCCTTTGTATCCCAAGACAAATGACTTCCAAATTGGAACACAGCTATGGACTCAGGCTCTATTGTGAGGCTTAATTTTGTTTCACTCAGAAATAATTATTGCTGGCTTATCTAAAGTAGCAGAAGCTTGGAACAGGAGAGTACTTCACTCCTCCTGGCACAAAGACAGTTGTGATAATGTAAGTTATATAAAAGGTGCCAAGCTAAGGGAAGGGGTAGGGGGCGGTTTGGAATAAAACCATCAACAAAACAGTGACTTTAGCCATCTTCCCACTGTTCAGATTATTGTTCCTAATTTTTTACATTTCTATTGACTTTTCATTCTAACCAGTAGCTTTCAAGAAATCTTGCATTGCAATTTTCCACCAGGAAGAAAACACTGACCTAAAAATGTGGCATATTTTTAAGAACAATTATTAAAGTTGCATGAAATGTGTTAGTCCTTGAACAGCAGAAATGGCCTGAAGCAAAGAATCCTTCTTTAGTGAGCTCAGCCCAAAAGCTAATACCCAGTTCTCAGTCAGCATTGATATAGATTCTTCCCATTCGCCCTAAGAATTCCTGACAACAATTGCATAAAAACACCACTACCCTGAAGAACATGTCAATATTTATGGAATTAGTAAATGCTGAAGTGTTGGGATACACTCCTATGTGTGTGCACTCTGCCACGTGCCAGCTCCTGGGCTGTGGTGGGCACCTCTCACTCCCACTGGCACTCAGGACCTCCTGGCTGTGGCAGGAACAACAGGCAGATCTCTAGATGGGGCAAGGACTGAATTGGTGCAGGATTAGAAAGCTGACATTGTAAAATGGGATTAAAGATTTAGAATGAGTAAAAATTGTTTCTGGGAAAGGAGTGGCCCCAAGACATTTATCTGGGTATCAGGAAGAGAGGGAAGAATGGAAATCAGGGACAGATTGTCAGCTATCAGTTTAGTTCTGAGCATCTTCTTTAGGAAGGCAAATGGTTTTCATCACACAGGTAGTGAAGACCAGTTTCCTTCAGATGCTATACTGAATGGTTTAATGGATCAACAAAGATCTGAAGAATAACATTATTCTCTTATTATTGTGTATTATTGTCTGGCCAGGTTTGCCTAAACTAGCCGCTATCAGTCTGCCACTCTTTGTGAAACACTCACAACCAATCATTCAATCATTTGGGGGGAAAAAAAAGCCAATCTAAACCACCTACATCTCTGGAGGTTTGGTCTTATCTTTTCAGTCTAGGCGGACTGGAAGCTCTTCTGTGGGTCTTCACATTTCCATTTCACATTAAAGCACTGGCTTAGGGCAATTACTCCCATGATTTGCTTCTTCTTTGTTTTACCCCTTTGCTACCTTTCTTATACCTGCATTTGCAAATATAGAGTTTGAGAGTTTAACCAGGTGGTGGCAGTGATGAACTGATGTTACCTATTTCTACAAATCCTGTTGATGTAACAACAATAATAAAGAATGTAGGCAAACAGGTTAGTCCTTCAGGGCTCAATTTTTAAAGCTGTGCATAGGGATTTAGTATGGTATTAACTGGAACTGCTTGGTCAAATCCCTCCACAGTACTCTGACAGTTTATCCTGGACTGGTGAGAGTTCAGCTCTAGTCCTGAACTTTGCATTAATTTTAGATAGGTTATAGTAAAGAAGATTGGAATGTACTTTGAATATGTTATGGGTGAATAACAGTCACAGTGAAGGCTGTCCTTGGGCACTCCTCAGTGACTTCCCTTAAGGCTTGAAAAGAGTTTTAAAAGAAAAATACTTAATCAAATGTGTCAATGAACAATTTAATGTATGTTCTGAGTATATTGTAATTACATATAGAATATTTTGTCATTATTTTGATTCCCAAATTACTTTCTCCAATGAGTTGAAGAATAATAACTCAATTTAAATAATAGATACCTGCAATACCTTGTCTTGCAACTAAAGTACAAAATGTGTTGTGAAAAAGATGGAGTTCTTCTGAACTTCCACATAATATATTAGTCTCTTGAATTCAAAGCGAATTTCAAATCTTGAGTTTATTTCTAGCAATCAATAGCTTTATTTCAATAAACACTTCAGTTCTGACTTTATAAGATGCTCCTCATTCTTCACACATTAATGTTGCTCTCCCACCTTGACAAATCTTTCATAGATTTGTGTACAGAGACTGGGAAACATCCACTTGCATGGGACCATGAATATTTGTTTGCAGATACAGATATGAGACGTCCAGTCAGATGGAATCAGCGCACAGCCCCCACAGGGCAGCTTGTGGGGCTGCTACCAGCTGCAATTCCAGTTGTCAGTGATCTAGGGCAGCATCCCATACCCCTCTGAAGGTCTGCCACTGTGGAGAACTGATGCCGACACATTATTTTCATATAATTTGATATGAAGGATGTGAATAATATTTTTAGTCTTCATACAGGAGGACTAACTTGTAAAAGTGTTCTTGTTGCTACTGTCCTCAATTCAGCCTACTCATCTTCCCCAGCCAATGCCTCTGCCATGCCATAGATTAATAGACTGCTTGCAGTCACTTGCAGCTGCATTCCTGTAGGAGTGACTGTCCTGTGTTGGTGACAACCAGAGAGACATTTTCTTCACAATTTAGAAGAAGGATGTGCAGGAATTTCTAGAAAACCACAGTCTTTAGGCAGCACTTGACAGGTAGAACTTGAAACATCAAGAAATCTCCCTCTGGAAAAAGTCAGTTATTGGCAGTCATCTTTTTGTTTTAGTCTAGTTGGAATTACTTTCACCAAAATTAAAAAAAAAAAAAAAAAACAAACCAAACAAAAAAAAAAAAAAAAGAAGATACGTTCCTGGGTAAACAGCAACAAACTTTATGAAGTTCTGGATCTGGACCTTGTTGTGCTGCACAGCTTTTCATCTTTCCTCTTAATCCAGCCCAGGCACACTAACATCTGTAGGGATTTTTTGTTGTTGTTTTGGTTTGAGTTGGGTTTTTTGGTTTTGTTTGTTTTTCTTTTTTTTTTTTTTTATTTTGTTTGTTTTTTTGTTTTGTTTTTGTTTTTCTCTTTTTTTCTTTTCCTTCTTTTTTTTTTTTTTCCAATTCCCAGCAGGGCAGAACACTGACAGAAACAAAGTGTAGGATGACTTAAAAGCTGAAATACTTGTCTTCCTTTCCACCCCCTCATTTTTATAGCAGTTAACTAACTTGTACTATAACCACTCTAATCAGAGAGTAGTTACACAGTTCTGCTGATACAGTATATTGCTGGACGTGGAGCCAAGAATTGATTTTTAAATCCTCAGAGACTTCAATTATTAGATACAAACTCTGCTGACACCAAGACCAGCACTTTTTCTGTGGGTGGAAATGGCAGAAATGAAGGCTGATTCAGGTCTGTGAAGTGTGCTCAGAGTGGAGAGGCAGGTAGCTCATCCACCAGGGCTAGAAAGGACTCTTGTTTTCTCTATGAGCTCGCCTTAAAATACATAAAAATGGTGCAAGGTGGTTCTGTAAAATGCTTGCACCATCTACCTTTTATTGTGTCCAACCCTAATCTGTGGCTTCAGAATCTGTGCTCCAGTTCGCTGAACACCTCTCTTACACAGACAAACCCTGTTATCTACACAGCAGGAACAAAATCACTGTAGACCTGTAGTCTTAAAACAGGCAAGTTTTTCAGAGAAAGGTGGTTTCTGGAAAAGCAGACAAGCCTCTGGGCACAGGCTCTCAAAAAACACCAGTTAGACTGAAGTATTAATGACTTTTTTTCTAAATACTACTTGCTGCCCCCCACATGAACTGCACCTCCAAAAAATTAATTCAAGGCAGGACCACACCCTGCCTTCTTTGAGACATAAGAACAAGTCTCTCAAAGCCACCAAGAAGAGTTCTGCGGCTTTAACTGCTGGAGGGGGAAATGTGATCCCTGACCCTTTCCAGAGATTTGTGAAAATACACAAAAGGCTGACTGGATCCACCTGTCTGGTTAGTACTTTACCCATTTTTCGACAGTGATATTAACTGAAACTAATTTACTTGAACAAGCTTTCACACAAACATGGCTGTGAACAATTTCACAAAGAGCAGATCATGTCAACCCTATGCCTTGATCAGGTCGATGTGTGTCATTCACGTGAAAACCCAAGGCAGATATGGCAGGGTGTGTTTGTATATTTGCCTACTTAATGCCTTTTAAGCTGTCTTTTGCTAGTCATCTGGTCCAAATATCTGAATAAATGTAAAGAAAACATGAGAGCAAGTCAAAAGTGCAGAATTATTAATCAAGTTGAGCAAACAAATAAATCTTAGTTTGGTGGTTACCCACAGACACATTTCTAGGACTTGTGCAAATGAAGCCAAGGAGTTATACAAGCTCTGCTTCTTATCAACCTGCTTTATCTCTGTTTCTTGCTTACTCTTCATTAGCTCTCAGCAAAAGATGAAATTGGATTGTAAAGGATGCACTAGGCTCATTGTCTGCTTTGCTTCTAATTGCTGACACCGTTCATTAATCAAACAAAGGACACCACTGGGGAGGGAGCAGGTTTGGGTCTACCTAGCTGACTATGCTGACGTCAACCAGTTTTCTGGAAGTGCCAGTCAAAGGCACTTGTGTTAATCTGTGTGAGCTGTTGTGACAATCGGAGCACAGGGTGACAGCTGGGGAGTTGGCAGTGTCATGTCCCACTCCCCTCGCCCCTCCTGGGGAGCTGGGACACATGCCAGGGGCTGGGACACATGGACAGGGCTGGGACACATGGCCAGGGGGCTGGGACACATGGACAGGGGCTGGGACACATGGACAGGGGCTGGGACACATGGCCAGGGGCTGGGACACATGGACAGGGCTGGGACACATGGCCTGGGGCTGGGACACATGGACAGGGCTGGGACACATGGACAGGGGCTGGGACACATGGCTGGGGCCTGGGACACATAGACAGGGGCTGGGACACATGGCCAGGGGCTGGGACACATGGACAGGGGCTGGGACACATGGGCAGGGCTGGGACACATGGGCAGGGCTGGGACACATGGACAGGGGCTGGGACACATGGCCAGGGCTGGGACACATGGCCAGGGCTGGGACACATGGACAGGGGCTGGGACACATGGACAGGGCTGGGACACATGGGCAGGGGCTGGGACACATGGCCAGGGGCTGGGACACATGGCTGGGGCCTGGGACACATAGACAGGGGCTGGGACACATGGCCAGGGGCTGGGACACATGGACAGGGGCTGGGACACATGGACAGGGCTGGGACACATGGACAGGTGCTGGGACACATGGCTGGGGCCTGGGACACATGGACAGGGGCTGGGACACATGGACAGGGCTGGGACACATGGACAGGGCTGGGACACATGGCCTGGGGCTGGGACACATGGACAGGGGCTGGGACACATGGCCAGGGGCTGGGACACATGGACAGGGCTGGGACACATGGCTGGGGGCTGGGACACATGGACAGGGGCTGGGACACATGGGCAGGGGCTGGGACACATGGCTGGGGGCTGGGACACATGGACAGGGGCTGGGACACATGGGCAGGGGCTGGGACACATGGCTGGGGGCTGGGACACATGGACAGGGGCTGGGACACATGGGCAGGGGCTGGGACACATGGACAGGGCTGGGACACATGGACAGGGCTGGGACACATGGACAGGGCTGGGACACATGGGCAGGGGCTGGGACACATGGACAGGGGCTGGGACACATGGACAGGGGCTGGGACACATGGACAGGGTCTGGGACACATGATCGGGGGCTGGGACACATGGACAGGGCTGGGACACATGGACAGGGCCTGGGACACATGGCCAGGGCTGGGACACATGGACAGGGGCTGGGACACATGGACAGGGGCTGGGACACATGGCCAGGGCTGGGACACATGGCCAGGGCTGGGACACATGGACAGGGCTGGGACACATGGACAGGGGCTGGGACACATGGCCAGTGGAGCCTGGGAACGCTCAGCCCATGCATTCCCACACCCTGCCAGGTTATGGATTTCAATTGATACATCGCTTCGGTGGCACAGGGGGAAGGGCCAAAAATAAATTTTAAAAAAAGAGAGAAAAACAGGCAATTAGGAGTCAGAAAAGCAAGAAATAATTTATGCTGTGACTTAATATGCATAATGAACAAAATTGCCAGCTTTATTCATGATCTTTAGAAAAAAGGAAATAATGTATACTTAAAATATGCGTTATTACTTAAGGTCAATCATTTCATACCCCTCACAGCATATTTCAGGAATCTCCTAGAAAGATCACAATTTCTTACGTGGGCTCAAAATTTGAGAAGCATTAGTATTTGGTGTCTTTGCACATACTAATAATTCCTGTTATTGGAGGGCATGGAACCTTTGCAGTGCCACGAGACTCAAAGTGTGGCTAACCTATGCCCTTTGCATGCTGGCATGAGGGATGGCCAAGGTTAGCACAGCCTGCTGATGAAAGACCTGCTCCACAAGTTCTTCCTTGGGTGATTGCTGCATTGGTCTTCCAGCCTATCCCCAGTTCTACAGGAGTGGCGTTCACTACTAAAGAAATAGTGAGAACAGATTATAAAATTTTTCAATTACATTAATTTGACCCAGCTGCTGATAGGAATCAGGGCCAGAAATTTACTACAGGCTTCATGACATTATAGCCTGTAGCTTACACCAGGGATGATGCTCAAACCAAACATCTCCAGGCTATTGACAATCTCCAAACAGAACATTTTTAACAAGTCATATGAACATTTCTACTCTAAAAGCCTGGCAAATGTAATGTATTTAAGCATTAGCCAATGAGTTGTGGGGGATTTCTGCAGCCAGGGCTGCCTGGGCTGCCATCTTAGAGACATACTCACCTGTGAATAGTAATAAATAGTTAGGAAAGGTAATTTATTATTATTTCTTTGTTTGTAAACACATTGATCTATATACAGCCCCTTTTGGGAAAAGTGGGAGCAATATCAAATTAGGATACTTTATTTTTCTTTAGGTATCCACCTACTTTTTATTTTAGTGGGGGAAAAAAATTTGTTTATTTCATCAAACGTATATTTTGGAAATATAGGGAATAAATATTTGAAATTACTGCATTTTATGTTATAAAAGCTGAGCTCCATTATATGATCCATGATGGCAAGCAATAATTTTTTTTCTCTGTGAATACCTTTGTAAGACAGGATGGAAGAAACAAGTGCTTTCCTCATTCCTTTGCAACACAGCCTGATATTCCAGAAGAGTCTGGAGCAAAGGGGTTCAACATGCATGTCATAAATGAACTACAAATTAGAGCTCCTCAGCATCTAACATTGAGATGCTTACAGGGGCAGTCCGTGTGCTCTTGTACCTCCCTGCTTCTATTGTAAATTATGTTCAATCAGGAAGGAGAAGAAAATTTAATTTTCTATCAGTTTAACTCACATTATATGACAGCCAAATCACTCCTTTGTCTGCCACTTTTTTCTAGCAGGAAAAGATCTGAAGGTTATTGCTATTAGAAGGGACTGGTGTCACTAGCAATCCATGTAACAATGATATGTACTTCATCTCTTCTCCAGCCTATACTATTGGTATTGACCTGATAACTGAGGCAGAGCCTGCTTTGTTAACATCCTTCTCGTTTGCTGTGGCATTACTTTTCTGTCTCGAAGAACTGCCTGAAATAAAGAAAAAGAGAACTTAGAAAACAAAGTCATGGTTTTATTTTTAGTTCATAACTTAAAGGGACAAAGTCAGATTTAGCATGTCAAAGATTCCCACCTTAAACAGAGCATCTTAAACTCTATTTACAGAGCTTCTCACATTCCATTGAGATCTAGACTGATTTTTAAATAGCTGTGTTCCTATGCAACACCTGGGAACACTGGCTTTTCAAAGGGCAGCTGGAGGTCACTAGTTAGGTAGGAGAGTGAGTCCTGGCCTGGGTAACTGTGCTGGCAAGTGGTCCTTGTCATTAGCAAACAGACCTGCTACTATAGCAGCGGGCTACCAGGAGTGTCTTCTACAGAATCAGTCTTGCAACTTAGAGCAATTCCATTCTGCTGGACTGGATGATCATCCTCTTTGGAAACTTGTCACCTGCAGAGGCTGTACACATTTATCTGTCCCAAAAAGTCCTTTGCTGCTCTTGCAAGTGACTTTTCCACAAGATGCAATTTGCCTTATTCGGATGGGTGTTTCCTTTGCTTTCTGGCTTCCATCATGAGCTTTTAGGAAGCTGGGAACCTGGCCTGTCAAGGTCAGATCCGATCAGACTGCCTGATGCCCTCACACCCCCTGAATATTTCCCCGTGTAATTTGCTGCCCATTCTCTGGAAAGAGGGCACTCCACGCTGGGTCTCTGTGCCTGCTGGTGTTGGTTTTCCCATGGGACACAGCCGGGAGCCCCCGAGCCGTGGCAGAGCAGCAGAGGGGAGGCAGATCCAGGAGAGGGAGTCTGGCTGGAGCTCTGCACAGCCCCACAGCCCCCGCTGGGTCAGGCACTCCCCCGGGAGGGAGCAGACAGCTCCTGGCCCATTCGCACAAAGCTGGGAGACTTCAAACTCTCGTCCTGTCACTGTAGTCAGGTCTGTAAAATTTCTTTCTTACTTCTACCTGCCAGCCTATCTCTGGCTGTCTTGGTGGTGCCTGTTGCCTTGTTACTGCTGTTGGCACTGGTGTTTTATTTCTTATCACTGCTGGGAGCTGCCTGTTTTCTTTTTGGATTTATACAGATCTAAATCCTACATTTATCTTTCTTTTATCAGCAGCAAAGCTTGCAGATACTTCTGCCATCAACCTATACTGAGTTTGGCTACATATTCACTTGTTCTCCATATTTAACTCATGTTTAACTTACATAGGTAAGTTAAGAAACAACATTGGGATATTTGACTTTTGAAGTTCTCACAATAGAGCCAGTGGGTTTTTTAGTTTAATTTTCCCTTGCTTTTAACTTTGAGAAGCAAAAAAAGTATCATTACTAGGATAATTGAGAAAAAATCTGAATTTTTCAAAAGTATTATGATAAAAATGACATAATAAGATATTCATAAATCATGATAGAATTTTATTTTATATAATTTTATATCATCAAATACCAAAAAGATTGCTATATAAATTTGCAAACTCTGATTTAGGAAAAATGTATTTTAAAAGTAAAATTTATAGTTTTAATGTTTTTTGATTTCAGTAAAAATTCTTTTCATTGATCTGTGCTTTGAATCTTTAACATATACAGAGAGCTTGGAAGATTGTCTCTCAGTATCAGAGGCTTCTTCTGCTAAACAGTTTGCAGAACAAGAAACCCTCCTTGGCAGCTGCCCCGAGACAGATTGGATGTTGAAGGAAGCTTACATAAAGGAAAAGAAAGCACTGGCACAGTGGCTGACAAATCTACTCCTGCTTCCTATAAAATGCTGAGCTGAGGGAAAAGCCACCATGAGATCTGCAGACCTCAGGAAGGAAAGACAAGTCCCAAATGTATAAGACCACATTACCACATTCTTTCACCATCTCTACCTATGGGCTCCAGAATGCCTCGAGGACAGCTGATATTAATGACTCACCTTTCGCTTTTTTCACTTCACTTTTCATGAAGACTTTCCAAGTCTCTCAACTTTTTACAGAAAATAAATCTGTCTCCTGTTTCTGCAGTCTCATTGAACACATTCATGTTGTTTTCTCCCACAGGTGTGACTCCAGTAAGAAAACAACGACTCACGTCCTGGCTTTGGTGTCAGTGCTTTGGTGTCATCCATGTGACATCATCATAATGGGTACATAGTTTCTGGAACCCGGTCTGAATCAGCTAAACAAAATGTTTTAAAGAGATTGCATGGACCAAAGCCAACTCCTTTTCTCCTGAGCTGTGGCTCACCTGCAGAGTGGATCCTCATTGAAGCCTCCATCTATCAGGTGACAAACAGAGAAGTATCTCTCCACTGACAGATTCCACAGTGAGGAGACATCCAAAGATGTATTCTCTGCTCTCTTCTTCTGTTAAGTGTTGGACAAGCATCCCAGAAACATCCCATCTTCCACAGTGAGTCAAAGAGCCAAATTTGATATGACGTTTCTTGGGGATGTGTATCTTGTTGTCCTGCAAGAACTGTAGGAGAATTGTTTTTTAAAGTCATGACTTGTAAATGGAACATCGTGTTCCATTTCCTTTCAACTATTTGTTGACTAAAGAATTCTTATTTACCATAGATAATTCTAATATGAATTCCAGTTTTAATCTTTTAAACATCTCCTATACTTTATTTTTAAAAGTGATCTGTTCCTTTTTAGTTAATATGATTATTGAAGTATCTTTTATATTGCCTAATTTAGTTTTGCTTTAATGTATCTAGAAAAGAATTTGGAGTTTCAGCCTCCCTCAGGAGATCGAAGATTACCTGATTAACAGATAATGTCAGTAATGGAATTTTAAGTCCAGCCAGAGGCAACCCAGACATGAAAAATTTGATGTTTTTATTTGCCTTCATATTTTTTTAATCTTTGATTTTGTTGTTATTCCTTCTTCTTAAGAAAGTTATCAATGAAGTGGCAACTGTTAAGAAAAAACTGTTCAAAGCACCATTGACGTTCTTAAAGAAGCACAACATTTGCAATAGATTCTCTGTATAAGGGAACAAGTGTCTGGAGTTCATCAGTATAAGGGTGTTCAGTGTTACTGCCAAGATTAGCACACACACATACACACACATGCAGGCTATGTCTGCTCTTGTCAGGATATGTCTATTCAAAGAGGCAGGATATATTAACTCCAGGAAAATTTCATGAGGAGGTGTCAAAACAGCTTTGGTATTGATTTACCTCTTGTTCACTTGGAGCAGAGGCAGCATGAACTCAAAGTGCTCTGCACCCAGGCAGGTAGATGTTTTTTATGGACAGCCTGGTCATCAGCAGGGATTGAATGTAACTCTGTCATCACCAGACATATGAATCCTTTTATGACTTTCAACACATTGTTAATAATCTGGACTGTAAAAAAATCAATAGAGAGACATAATTATAAGAGCAGTCAATAAATAGTAATTTTATCCTATAATATCCTTTATATTTGTGGTAGAAATATGTGGATTTCTAAATTATTTAATATGGCCCAATACACTGAAATAGAGTTCAGTTTCATGGCTAACTTTATTAAAGCTCAGTACTGAACTAAAGCACTAACCTGAGCAGCTTGAACTTAATTATCTCACAATATCTACTATTTTACACCCGTGCCCAGTTTAAGATGCTACTCCTCTTGACAAGGATGAATGATGGCAACAAATCAGTTCTTTACATAGTGACCCTATTCTACACAACAAAGAAACAAAATATACGTTAAAGCTGAAGCATTACAAGTGACCACATATCATCTATCAGAGAGATGTGAAAGGACCCACCTGAAATATGAACTCGTTATTGTGTTAATTTTTTCCCATTAAAAACCTAGCTTTGATGGTGTCTTGGTATAGAAATACAGGAGTCTGATAAGGAAGGCAGGCGCCTCCCCTGAAATGGAGAATATAAACCCTCCCCACCCCTCCAAATTGCTATAAATTTTAAATTAAGAGGCTCTCAGGCAAAAATATGGGAGCAGGAAATAACAGTTCTTTAATAGGGAAAAGAAAAAAAAAAAAAACAAACAATGCAGTACACTAGAACAACACTGACAGAGTCAGAACCCAACCTGACACCCTGTGGGGTGTTGGTGGCAGTCCAATTGGTAATGTGGCTGCAGTCCTCCTGAAGTGTCAGGTGTGGTTCTGTTGGAGTGAGTGGGATCTGTAGAGAAGGATGTATTCTTCCTCTGAAGATCCAGTGGAAGAAGAGACAGTTGCTGTTTCTCTGGGGAATCCCACGGAGAAAGCTGTGCCAGTGTCTCAAAATCTTCTGGATTATATCTGGGTAGCAGTGCTTGGCTCCTCCCTCTGGGCGGAGCATCTCCCAATGGGATGTTATAGTTCTTACCAGTCATGCAGTGGCATTCAATAGTCTGTTATCAGCAATGTTCCCTCCTGAGGGGATGTGGTCACTCAAAGAAAGAGATAAAGCAAACTGTCCCCTTGACAAAGGTAATCTGCCATACAGATGGTAATGGAAAACAACTTGCATTGCAATCTTCAACAGATGGAAATGCAGGCACGTCACACAATGTGCTGCAACACAGACACTGGTTGGAGGTGATGGTTTACCAATCAGTTCTGTACAGTCAGCATTGCTGTGGATATCAGCTGATGTTAGAGCTTGGCAATCGTTTGTGTTGATGTGTAACAAACCAGATTCTGGCCCAGGCTTCTGTCATTTTTACCAGCCCAGCACTGCAAAGCCAGGGGGCAGCTGCCTTCAGTGCACCACTGCTGCAGCCTCTGGGCAGGGTTTGGACTGTATTCATGGGAAATTCTTCATTTCCCATGGGCAGACAGAGGCCATCAGGAATAGGAAAATTATGTGGTGATCTTTAAATGCACATCTCCCTTCCAATCTGAGGATTGATTTAGCCAGTGACAGTAGAGATGTCCTCAAAACAAAGAGAAGTTTGACACTAATAGTCAATTTCTCATCAGGTGAACAAACATCATAAAAGAGCAAGACATAGCATTTCTTCAACAAAATTTTTTAGAATTTTTTTGACAAACAAATTAAACTAATAGACACAACTGGGAGAACATATGTTATTGAGTTTCATAAAAAAGGACACCTACCCTTAAGGCAGAGCACAAAGTCATATCGAATAGCCAAATGCTAGTTCTGAATCATCAACATTTTTTAAGGACTGAAAATATCAATAATTCCATAATTAAAACAAATAGCATTGTTTAAATCTTCAGAGTGTCTTAGAAGACTGATTCAGCTAGAGGTCATAAGAATTGCACAGGTAAAATTTTGGACCTGACTTTGAAGAGTCAGTTCAAGGAATACCTATGATTGGCTCAGGGAAGAAGAGTGCAGATAAAAGGAACATTTACACTAAGCTGTTCCTTTTAAATGTCACTAGAAACTGTTTTTTTTTACACCCTCACCTCTTGTCTTAATTTGTTTCCCCCCCTTGTACACTTCTCCCTTCAAATAGTAAACATCTTGAAAGTCCTGGCAAGAAAACTTCAGACAGATAAACTATCCATTAAAATGAAGTGGAATGCTTTGATTTTTGCCTGAAGGGGAGGAGGAATGGAGCTCTTTTCTGTATCAGAAAAAGGCTTACAGGTGAAAAAGAGATTTAAGAAGGGTGCCTCTGGCTACCCAGCCTTGTCATTTCAGGAACCTTCCAACGCCCACACATTTTGGTCCTCAGAAGTGAGGCAGTAAGATTTTTCCTCAGACAGAAGCCCCCAACTTTCTAGTGCAGTAAGTCATCTGGATAAAGTTATTAACAACAGCACAACTACCCTTTCTTTGGGCCCCAGCTTTATTTTACAGGCATGCACTTAGGGTAGAAACAGTCCAACAGGTTCACGCAATATCAATGGTAGTCGTTGTGCTCCTCTTGTAAATGTGAAAACCAATTACCTGTAAACAAATATGGAATGAAGACTCAAGGTCTAGAGGGAAGAATGAAATCAGACTTTTAAAAAAAGTTTTCTGTGTTCTATGACAGGCTGAGGTGAAAAATTTTCTAGTCTGTATCTAATTTGTACCGTCTATTTGTTTTTGTTTTCTTGGCTACAATAATTATCTTGTTTTCTATTTAGGATTATTTTAAATAATTTGTACTACTGGTAGGAAAGTAGGAGTTGAAGACAGAATATGAATCTTTTTTTACACTATGTAGTCTTTTTAAAAGTTAATTTATGTTGTTCTGCATGCATGTAAATATATGCAGAAAAACTTTTTCACGGGAGGAATGAGGACTATAGTAACACAGTGATAAGCTCAATTTTATAGCAATTAAATAGATTGAAATTGTACGAAGATGACTTATATTTGTTAAAACAGAAAGTTGCAATTATCTGATTGTTCTCAGATACTTTTCAGAGATTTTGTTTGGAATTCTTAGGTCTGTGGTGGGTGGATATACTCTATAGCCAGGAGCTTGAAAAAAAATAAGCTACAAAAGAAGTTGTTGGTTTACTGGCTGACCCAAGGGACAAACCCAGGGGAAAATGAAAACATGCCTGGTTGACTTTTCCATCACAAGACTGTGGGTACTTCTTATCTTAAAGCCCTACTGAAGCTCATTGACATCAAAAACTGAAGTTACTAGGCCTTGCATAACCAAATAATGACACACCCTGAACAGACAGAACTGGGGGGGTCCATTATTTTTGTGGCTCAGAAATAGGGCCTCCCCGAGGATATGTTGACAGCACTGAGACAAGTGTGAGCTGCACCTGGAATGACTGGAGTCTGAAATCAGGTGCTGTTTATAAGC
Organism: Melospiza melodia melodia; assembly: GCF_035770615.1. Classification (NCBI taxonomy): domain Eukaryota; kingdom Metazoa; phylum Chordata; class Aves; order Passeriformes; family Passerellidae; genus Melospiza; species Melospiza melodia. The sequence goes on along the minus strand of NC_086196.1, from coordinate 10,982,891 downwards.
ATTGCCTCATAAAAAAAGAGCTTACAGGGGACAAAATTTATTTTGTATATATTAAACAGTCAACAAGAAAAAGAAGAAAGCATGCTGTTCTGCAGGTCAAAATATTACTCATTACTCTAATAAGCACTTAACTCTTTTTGAGAGTGCAGCACAGGTAGACAAGGGATTTTCTTCTGCAGTGCTTTAAGTCATTCACTTGATTTGTTGCCATTTACTGCAGTTGTGTAATGGCTATAAAACTGGAAAAAACATAAAACATAAAAGAAAGGTGTTGAAGTCAGCCTTAAGGTACTAAATTCCTGACAGCAGCTTGCAAAGGAGTGGAGATTTAGGTGCTGTAAGACGACACTGGAGGTTGTGGTAGGGGCTGAAGTGATGAGTCCATGACAAACAGGAATTACGCCACTATGAAAAAAGGACCTGGGCACCTCCTGCTCCCTGCTCATTCCTGGGGGCACCAATGCTTCACAGATGATTTTCATTTGACATGAATGGTCTTCAGACATCTAAAACTCCTGGTGCCCAGAGCTACACCTAAATTCAGCCTGATCTGACAGGCGTTTACAGAGCACTGCTGTCAGAGTCTAAAAGTATGAAAAGCCATACAAAATATAAATGGGCTTTTAAAATACAGAAAGTAATAAGCAAATAAATAAAGTCAGTGATGTTCTTTCATGTAATTTTTTTTCAGATCTGTTGCTAGAAATTAGGGAGCTGAGCTGTGCATCATGAAAGGACTCAGCATCACATATGTTTTAAAGTGCCTGCTACCTCCCACGTTCAGCAGTTGCATTCCAGTAAGGCATATGTTGAAGAAGGAGAAGGCCTTGGTTCAGCCCCTCTCCCTTAGACTGAAGAAACTCAGCATTTTCATTTCATCTCTCAGGAAGATTTTCTACCCACCTGGCTAGAGGCCACCCAGTAACAAAATGCTTTGACTATTGGATCTAATCCACCACAGAGCAACCAATTTAAAATGCACTCTGGGTTGCAAAGAATGAGCTTCTCTCTTAAAGCTGGTGTGTTCAGATGCATTTAGAGTAATGCTCATTTTGTGCTCTCAGGAGTCCCTGCTCCATGGGTTTTTTTTGCTATGAAAAGCATGAGATTGGTTATTAGAGATTCAAGATAAAGCCATATTTTCAAATATAGCTAAAATACTTTTAAGGAAATTGTCAGAAACTGGCTGTACCATTTGAATGACAAGAAAAAATGGGAACAATCAGTGATTTTTAAAGGTAAGGAATTCAAAAGAGGCAATAAGAAATAACTTTCACAACATAAGGGCTATGTTGCCAGCCGGTTGCCAGCCACAGAAGTTGGGATCAGAACTTGGTTATCACAATGTTCTCAGAGGAGAGACAAAATCTTATACAGCCTGGATTTCAGACCAAGTTAGCTGAAATCCTTCACTACTGGATTCCAGTACCTTAAAGTACACTGCCACCATGAGAGTCTGGACGCTAGGGTAGGTATGACTGCAATTATAATGCAGGGTGGTCGTGCCTCTACCCCATTAAAACTCTTTCTATTGCTATGATTATAATTCACTGATGGACTGTAAATACTGTACATATTTATAGACAGACACACATATAAATGGAGCAGATTAGTTATATTGTGTCTTGATTTCAGGTAGGCTGTGGTCAGATGCCAGGAAAGAGGGGAGAGGGAGTCATAACAGGTATATTAGATGGGTATAACTCTCCCCTTCCTCCCAGTAGCATATTTGAATGTGGTTAGTGACTTCTGTTACAGGGTAGTGAGCTACTGTGCACACTTGACCTTAACTAGTCCTGTCAAAGTCACTCCTCCCATGGTTGCCCTCCTTCACTGAGCGGGAGCTCTAGGCAATGCTCTGATCCTGCATGGCCCCTGCCTGGTTAGGTCAAAAAAACACTTGGGCAAAAACAGAGCTATGATGGTAACTCCTAGTGGACAATGGCCAACATCTTTTTTTAATGCAAGAAAATATGTCTTATACTCCTTTGATTCTCAGCAGTGAGTGTTGGAGCTCATACTCCCAAGTCATGTCCTGTAGGCAGAGGTGACATTTCAGAAGTTTTTGCATGATTCAATCTCTCATTTCAGTCACTGAACAAGGAAATAATTTCCGACAGCCCTGCTTGCTGGATGTCTCTCATATTCCTCAGCTGTGTCCTGTTTCGAAATTTCTATCACTATTTTGCTATTAAATGACAACTCTTTACCAACATTACCTTTTAATACACTTAAGGATATTATGTTATTGATATGAGTTAAAATACACCAGAAGTTCAGGACAGATGCCTTTCATAGGACCTTTTCCATCCACCATCAAATTTACTGCTGAGGTACATATATATATATATACACACTTGTGTATAAGGAACTAGTGCACACAGCAGTGCTTAACATCCTATTCCATAGCCTATGATAATCAGTGACAGTCTCTCCTGTGGCTTTTGTGGGATGTGGATTGAGTTTCAAGTGCCAGCAGTTACTCAAATTACATATAATTGCTGGAGTAGGGTCTTTAGTAATCTGACTGCTGGTTATTGAGGCCAGAGTTAGGTCTCAGACTCCCTGCTGAAAAACTGAGGTAGAAAAGTAAACTGAACTCAAGGAGCAAACTTCTGCTAAAAGGACATTGCAGTGGGAGAATGGAAGGGTGAAAGTGTGCACAGTGTTTTCATTATTCGAGACTGCTGCTTAATTGTCCATGTTGTTTCCAGGCAGTTTGTCATGCAGTATCTAGAAAAAAAAGTCTCTTTTCCATAGACTAAGCAAAAGGAGAGAGTGAACAATGCAATGCATCCATTACCACTGCACAGTGCAATCAGTTTACTAAATCCTTTAGGAAAACCTGTCTGACAGTACCAAGTCTGTAATATCCACCCTCTTGAAATATCATATTTACTGTATAGCATTTAAAACCATTTAATAATAAAACTATCCCAAGAATGATGGTCATTTTCAGCTGATATCTCTAAAGTAATTTTATCACCATTTTAATTTATAATTATGGAGTGGCATAAGAAACTAAACCTAATTCATTATCTGGGTGAGAAGGATTGCTACAAACATATCACATTACTCTCCATTACTTATGGGCACATTAGTGCTCATAATATATAGTTTATTTTTCAAAGCACAAAGTCCTACCTATCCTTAAGTATTGTCATGATTCAGGTAAAAGCTAGAAGAGTCTAGAAATGCAGAATTAATACAAACATAATGGGATGACCTCAGTGGCATCTCAGATGATTCAGTGCTATAGAAAACATAAGTGAAGAATATTTTGTATAACAACTTAAGGATATGGAATCGAACAATGAATCACATCCTGGAGAAGGTCCTTTACTTTTTCTTTTAAATTAATACCTGCTTCCTTTGGCTTTTGCAGTGATGTTTATGGCACTTGGACATCTTTACCTGTACAAATCAATAAACTCTTTAGGTTAGGACAATTGAAGCAATGGGTAGGGAATGGAGTGGAGCAGTTCCAAAGCCAGCAAGGCTGGGAGTGAAGATAAGTGAATCTAAGTTACTCATCCTCGCTGAAGTAAATTAGCCCAGATGAAGAGATTCATAGTGAATTGAAGAGGGCAGTGTGCAATGGCAGAACCAGCAGGGAGCAATTTTAAGCCTCCATCCTGCCAGCTGTTTTACATGGGTGGTCCCTAAGCATGCCTGGTATGTAATTAACCTGAATCCCTGGATAGCATCTGTGGCACACACGCTGGTATTGCAAGCTACCATTTCATCCTTGCTTCCCTGCAGGTCTGACAAATGATTGTTGTGTTGCAATTACAGCAGACTGAAACCAGCCCTACATTTTCCTGCCTCTCTTTAGAAATAAGGAACACTCTTTTCCATTAGCTGCCAATTAAAACAAAATTTACTTAAGGATTAAAAAAAAATCAGCTCCAGCTGTGAAAGGAAGTGTCTAGAGCGGAAGGAGCACAACTTTTCACTCACTGATGCTTGTTAAGTAGAAAAAATTTTCATCACATTTTTAAAAATCTATCGGGTCTTTGATCTGGCATATTTCTTAACCAATGATCAGTTTTCCTACATAACCAGTGTTACTGTGCTCAGGTGCTTCTAGTTAAATGGTTAACTAGACCAGGATGTCAGTCTTGCCACAGACCAGACTTGGTTGTGCACCACGTCCCAGTGTCTGCAGTCAATGGTCCATGGGCATTAGAGTCCATTGACTCAGGACTGGGCAGCACCTGATGTTATGCAAAGATGATTGCTTGCAAAACACCCTAAACCCCTTATCTTTCAAGCTGACACAGATTTGCTTAGTCAGAAAGTTATTTTAGGGGTCACTAGCTGCAATGAGACATTTTCTTGAGCAGGCAGCACACTGTGTATATTGTACAGTCCAGATAGCCTGTAAAATGTTGACTTTGTTATGTTATGGTTCCACTGGTTGTATTACCATTTTAGCTACATTTACCATCTTCTATTAATTTAAAAAGAATCTGTTGTCATGATGACAGATTGGCTGGCATCATGAAAGTGTTTGATATCATAAAATCCTGTGACTTGTGAAATGATGTGATTTAACCTACACTTACCTATGCCAATTTGTGAGGTCTGATTGACAAGAGACACTTGTGCAAATAGTGAGATACTTCTAATTAGAAGCACTGTAAAAGCAGCAGAACAGAGACGGTGGGGCACTGTGCTAGCATTTTCAACAGTTTTGGCTTGATCCTCTAAATACCTGACTTACTGGCAAGTTTCTCCTTTTTCAGGGAAGACCCATGAGGCATATCATATTGGTGAACTCTTTTTTCCCCGAAACATTCACAAGAGTGGAATTAACGTGTCTTGTTTGTGCAGCGTGGGATAATGGGATTTTCTTGCTGGGAATTTAGGAGGAGTGCTCCTGGAGGACTGCACGACTATGCAGGGAAGAGCTCAGCTCAGCAGACTAAGGCTTGTTGTCTAGTAATGTTATGTATAATGTTGGCTTGAACCTTTTTTTGGCTCACAGAGATGATTTCCAGATGCTGGGCCAGAAATTTTTTTACAACTCCAAAAATGGGAGAAGGGGGAATCCACTTATCTGCATCTCAATGATTGCACACACTAACCAAGAGAGATTTGGAGCTTCCCAAATTTTCTCAGGGACTTAACCATGTGCTTTGGCTCAGGAAGAGCAGAGACTGTTTGCCCATGGCCTGAAACACTTATTCCTGGCTGAAGCTGAAGTGCTCTGGCATTCTGCAGCTGCATGGGAGAGAAACAAACTCCACCTCAAAGCATGAGCTTTTCTATGCTGCTTTCACTCACCCTTTCCAAATGACGAGGGTTTGCCAGCCATTATGTGCATGTATTTGTAATTTTCAGGCCAGCACACGGGTCTGGCCATGCATTCTACAGCATGTGTTCTACATGCTGCTGCCTGACACTGGCTGAGGTCTCAGCCCTGCCCCTGGGGATCTGTGCTGCAGCAGCAGGCGTGCAGTGCCTGCCTGCGCCTCAGTCGCGCCTCCGGAGAAGGCAGGGGATAGCACAGCACAGAGCTTTCCCCAGTGGCTGGCTCTGCTTCCTGGGGAGGATAGTGGGGTATCTCTGTGGGAGTGATAGTGCAGAGTCAGGGGGCTGGGGCTTGCTTCAAATGAGCTCGCTAAGGTGCTGGAAACAGCTTTGTGTGACATTTCTCTCCTGAGTAAATTATGCAGCTGTCTGCAATATATATGTACTCTGTAGAACTAGGGCTGTCGGTTTGCCCTGTTTTCTCTCATTAATATATTTCCTGCAATAGCTCCTCCCTTCCCCATCTCTAAATTATATATATAAATTTATTTTTTTTTCCCTAAAAGGAGAAGCATTCTGTTCTAGAAAATTGAACAGATTTCATTGTCCTACACCTCTTCTTTTTTTTCTTAATCTCCCAGAATTCTAAATTCACCCTTTAAGAAAGATTCATGTCTTCTGAGAAAGAGATATCTGGAGTATGAATTTTTCTCCTCTGTTATTTTTTTAGTTTTTTAGGGCAGGGAAGAGAGTGCTCCTATAAAGTAACTATATTCCATTATGGTTGGTTGAAATGTTTGGGTTTTTTTCCTAATATTTTAAGAAGTAGAAATAAAAGTTTTGATAATTTTCGTCTGGCTTTTATTACAATATATATATTTTTTAAGAAATTGTGGAAATACTCTATTTTAAGTCACATCTCTAATGAAACAGAAAAGACCAAGAACAATATTTTGTATTTTTTAGAATCTGCACCTCAAACCAAATTCTTCATGGTTCTTTTTTATAAAAAGTTGGAGGTTGTTTGTTGCTTTTTTCCCTCCTGCCATAGCCATTTGCTGTTATAATGTGACAATTTCAATGACTGTTTTGCATGTTGATTTAGTTGAGAATGACTGTTGCTCTCTTGGATGCTGTTCGCATAATTAATGCCTCCTATCTGTCTCTAGCAGAAGGAAGAAAATCTTTCTTATCTCTGATGGAAATGGTGGAGAGGCCCTCTGGGGCCAATTAGATCATCAAATGGCAGTGGCATCCTGAAAGAAACCACCATGGTGCATTTTCATCATTCTTTTCAGCTAAGCAGGTCGGAGCATGGGAGGAAGGGAGAGGGAAGGGAAATGTCGGGGTCCCTGATTAGAGCAATAAATTGGCAAATAGACCACATCTTACTTCTCAGTTGAAGGTGCTGACATGACACCTCTCATTTTTTCAACCTTATTTCTTTCTGGCTAAATAAATTCATTTCATTGCTGTTTTGAAAGCACAGTGTCTTGATGTCAGTCTGAATCCATACCCATTTAATTCTAGCATTTCTTGTGTCTCTTGACAGCAAGCAGACAGAAAATACTGTTTGAGATAAATGACATTTCCGTCCAGTTCAAGTTGTAGTGCTTTTTAATCAGAAGGTTTGAAACAGCATCAAGAGCTGTAGTCAAATTGTTTAGGGTTTTTTTTCTCATTGAAAAGTTTAATAGCATGCAAGTGTCTGATGCTTTTTATAGCATTACTGTAATTCCTGGTTTTAGTGATAAGACATTTAGTAGAATTATCAACTATTGCAACAAAGCCCTAAAATTCAGAACCACTTAAAATTTTAAGTTGTATCCTGAAACCATCTGTACAATATAGTGGTAATCTTTAAGTGCAATAGGTTTATAAGTGATATGCATGTCATGCTGTTAAAATGAACATGTCTGTTGCCTTGACATTTATAAATGCTAAAACCTTTACCTTGTTATTCAATTCACAGCAGGAGATGATATTTAAAATGGTAACCTTCTCATGCTTATAGATTATTGCTTAATTTTATTAGTCTTTTATAAAAAAAGTCACAGTCGTCATAATTTCTCCAGTGTCAAGGAGCACAATTGTAAGTTGGTGTATGATTGTAAGTTATGAGATCTAGCATAGTAAAACTAAGCTTAGGAATACATATCTCTGATGCTGTTCTTAACTATCAGCTTGGGAAGCATGTCAATAGATAAGAAAGATGATGTTTCATTATACAGATGATACCAGTCTTGTAAGTAACAATAGTTTGGTAAATCTCATATTAATTCCTCTTAAAAGACACAAAGGAGTAAGATGTAGCTTTTGCAGGATTTTCTCAAGATAGGTAGGTCAAATATGACTCTTCATGTAACAACTTCACATGCTGAAGATCAGACTCTGTATATGAAGTGCTGCCCCTCACATGTGTACTGTGCCCAATTGTTCTCACCATACAAGGAAACATTTTACTGAAAGTTAACTGTACTTAACAGTCTACTGGTCCAACACAGGTCATCCCTCACCCAAGGGGACCTGGGCTCAATGGAAGAGCCCAAGCAGTCCCTGTGTATGTATCAGTCCTGAAGTCATTGATGCAGCTTGAATCCAGAGTACAAAATCAAATTAATGCACGTTAGGCCTTGTATGCTCAGGAGATAAAAACCTGCAGGAACCACAGCAAGGTAAGGCAGTCACTTTCTCATTTAGCTTCATCCTCTCTCCATTTCCTACCTGTGAAGCTCAGGTATCTATCTGACAGATTGCAAATCTTGGTGGGTTGCAAATCAGGTGGGGTGCAACCTCTTTGCCCACTCTTGTCGCTCCTTATCATACACTTTGCAGGAAAACATAAAGTCAGTTAGTGCTAGAGATTTTCCTAGACGAAGGGTCAAATCTGGCAGAACTGCCCTCTAATGGGAACATGTTGCAACTTACAGAACTAAAAAGATATCATAGCTGATTACTAAGACTGTATAAATACTGAATCAAAGGATTATGTACATGATGGTTTTGCCTCAATTTGGGAGAGCCTGAGGGCTGCCCAGACTGAGAAACCAGCAGGAAGGTGCCAGCTCCTTTCTTGCTGAGACATCTGAGAGGTGGCTGTATGTTCCCAGCTCCCACCCCTGCACAAAGCCACACTGGCCAGGCTGTTCATGGAGGGGTCAGGCTGTGGGATGCACAGCACACTGTAATCACAGCTGTATAAATTTTATTCCAGGCTAAAACAGGCTCTGCAAGTTAAGACAATCTCTGCAGGTTTCAACATTTACAACCGCCTGTTGACAGGAATTAAAAAGTTGATAGACATGAAAGCTTGAAGAAAAATCTTAAAAGTATTCTTGGCTACAGCTGCAGATCTTAGGGGTCATGGGGCCTTGTCAGCCCTCAGCAAAATCTCCTTTCCTCTTGCACTGCATGCAAGAAACACATTCTGTCCACTGCATGCTGTGCTGTGTCTCTGCAATATCCAGAGAGAGAATTCCACTGGATATTCCTAAAGCTGGGACATACTTGCAGCAATTCTGCCTAAGCAGCACACAGCAGGACATTGGATGGTCCTGGCACCCCAGTTGTCCCAACAATTCACTCGTGAGCTGAATGGTGAGAATTCATGATATAAGTTTGTCGTTTCGGATTCCATTTAATGTTGAGTGAAACAGATATGTTTGGGTTTTTTTCATGAAAACACCTTACAGAACTCTGTGCATTCATCACCTGCACAGTCACCTTCAGTGGATTTTTTGCCGGTGCCTGGCAGCTTGGGGTGCTATTGCTATATTTGCAGTATAAATAGCAAATTGGTCATATTGGTGTAAATGACGATTAATCACAAGGAAACATCCTTTTTTTTTTCTGTTTTCAGGAGTCATCAGCTACAGATTATCATCTTGTCAGCATTATCTACAAAATTAATAATTTCTTCTGCTCTTGTTTTGTTAGAGATTGTTCTCTCAGATCTCCATTGTGTTATGCATATGTGCACAAAACTACACTCCTACAACAGAACTCTCAATTTGGATCTCCTTGAAGGCAAAATGTATTAGACCCACCATTGCTTAGATAATTTGTTGTTGATATAGACCCTAGGAATAATCACATTCGAAACTATAATCTGTTTCAGAAGAAAAGGGTTTTTTCCATGCTGACTGCTCTTGAAATGGATAGAAATTCACTGAAATAGTTAATACTGGTATGAATTTTTCCAGCATAATAGTTTTGGGGTCACTTAAAAATCACTGGAAATGTAACCTCTTGCACTTCCTGTAAAACACTGAACTCTGGATGATAATCAAGACCTCTAGAAAATTGTGGGCTGCACAAAAATTGCAGATTTTGCAATTTTCTGACCACTGTGTAATTTTCTGGCACATTTAAATGTGTGTTTGGTTCAGTGCCAGGCTCCTTCCTCCCCCAAACACCCTAAAATTAACTAGGAGCTTTGGGAATTTCATCTGTCAAACAGAGACAGAAGTGTCCAATCAGCCTGGAGGAAGCATGGCTGAGCAGTGCTGACCCAAAGCCCTTCTCAAAGAAGGAAGGAAGGAGAAAAAGACAGATGAGCAACAGTCTAGGAGAGAAAGGAGAGGGAGGACAAGAACAGAAGGGGAGAAAGAAAAGCTCTGGAGAAAGGGTGAAAAGGGAAACTTGTAAGAGAAAGAAAACAATAGAAACATTTGGAACAAAAGCTTGTAGCTCTCTTATAGAGTTGTGGGCTTTTTGTTGAGACTTCATTTGGGGATTGAGAGTGGGGAGATTTTTATGCTAAAACCCCCTGCAGTTTCTTCTCTGAAAACTGAAGCAGAGTCTAGACTCTTTCTAGCCGGGTTAAGGAAATGCTGAGATACTTCAGAAGCATATGAAGTACCGAATTTCCACAGTGAATGTCCAGGTCACAGTGAATTTACAGCTGAACTTTGCACAACTGATGAAAGCTGGTAGATGACAGGTGTATTAAGGAACAGGCTGATGGCAAAATGGGAAGAGAAGCTGGGATATCCAGTGCCAGTGCAGCACCTTTATCACAACATCACCTGCACTACACGGTTCATTGTCTTTCTATTATAATATTCTTATGGTCCTCTAAGACCACTAGGTGTTGTGAAGCACCAAAAAATGTTTTATACAGCCTGTATTTGTCCCAGACATCCACCCAGCTTTCCCCCATTTGCTATGCCATCATTCTTAGCAGCTGTGACTCACTGAGAAATAAAAAATTTCTGTTCTTGAAGCTGCACACAGCTCACACTGGTGAGCTCACACCTCACAGGACTCACTGCCGTGACAAATCAGGACCAGCAGTACAAGGCTCATGGGCTTCAGGAGCAGCTTTGTGAAAGTCTTGAGGAAGAGGGAAGTATTTTAAAATGGGAAGCAAAAGGGTTTTAAGGAATGACCAGGAATTTATCAGAAAGGGCCAAGGAAGAAATTACAGATTCCAGGCATATCACCTGACTTGCTGGGTAGCCAAATCATGTCCTTTGACTAGGACTACTGTTGTTATGTTAGTATAGCAGCTTTGCACTTGGTATTTGGGTCCTATACAATCAGTTTCAGAATGGATTTCTCAACTTTTGTCAGGTTGAGAAATCACAGCCAGATTTTCAGAAAAAAAAGCTTTAGAATTATAGGTGCAAGTGATTTTGAGACTGATTCAAAATCTGACACATTTCTAGTTTAAGTCAACCTTAGTAGGTTGAAAAAAAGATTAAATATTTTCACTAATATACTATGGGATGTTTGGAAAAGTCCTCAGCTCTCTAAGAATATTTATTATTTTTGTGAGATCTAATTTACTCTAAAAGCATGATTAGAAGCGCTACATCAAATATACCACGTGCTCATTTTATTCCTACAAGCAAATAAAAATGCTTCAGCTTTTCAGGAAATCATGCACTCCCTGCTATTATAAAACTTTCTGACCTCAGTGGTGGCATGAACAGTAGCTCTAAATTGCCTTTAAACTAAAACAAAAAAAAAGGGAAAAAAACCCAAATCCAAAACCAAAACTCCCTTCCAAAGTAAAAAGAAAATTAAAAGAAATTCAAACAGTTTGAGATCATAAAAAATTAGCTAAACCATATGTTAGGAATAACTGTCAAGCTTCAAATCCCTCAAGATTCAGAAATTCATGCATTCAAGATTTCATATACTGATCTGAACACTTTCTCAGATTTGGAAATCTCATGAGGACACGATCTCAGGAGATATTCTGTTACTATGTTTTCCAGTTTGGTGAGACATATGGCACAGCATGAACAGCTCTCCTTCCAGTGTTTGGTTTCTGTTACTCAGCCATGAAATACACAGTAAAATGATACTTCCTCCAAACTGCAATGCTTGAAAAATGTTCTGTTCTAATTGCAGTTGTGCTTTGGGGTCTGATCTGCTTTTATTTTCCATGTGGAAGGACTACTGTGTTGTAGTATGGGATGCACATAACCCAAGATGTTTCATCTTTAAGCAATATCTGTCATTGCAAGTCACTGATGTTACACATTTGCACAAGAGGAGAGTTTGTCCCCATGCAGGGCAGCTCCTTTGCTTTTCCTTGAAAGGTCTTACTTGTAACTCTGTTGTTTTTAACCCAAATAGTTAAGGATCAACAACATGCCCCAGGCTACTTGCTTCCTTCTTTCCATCCTTAAATTTCAAATGGCTGAGTGACTTCCAAGAAAGAAGCAGGGAAAGAACAACTCACCCATTGAGGCAAGTGAAGATACAATATACAATATTCTGCACCTTGCTCTGCTTTATGGCAGCATTAGTATGCAAGTTACTTTTTCTAAAGACAATATGCACTGAATTTTGCTACAGAGTCAATTAACTCTATGCACAAAATGGCATCTTTGACATCCATAGAATATTCACATCCCCTGCTTATTTTTGGGTCCATGCTTCAAAGCATTGTACTACTATATCTTCTCAATAAAAAGGTTGTAAGAATTTCTCAATGTGGACACATGTATGGCCTTTATCCTGGTCTCAAAAACATTATTTAAATAGTTTTGCAAACTTTTTTTTTAATTAGATGAGCCCAAGGCAGACCTCTAATAAGTAAAATTAAAAAAAAAAATATGAGTGCTTCAGACATGGGTTTTTAATTGACAATGTTGAACAATGGTGACTGAATATGCAGGTATTGTTATGGTGGGTAATGTCAGAATATGTATGGAAAAACCTAGACAGCATCTAGTTTTAATGCTCTCATAGCAAAACCATCAAACATTTTCCAGCTAATAGTGATTATTTCACTTAAGCATATTGAGTGAAGTAAGGTCTCTCATATTACACCAGACAGTGAAAATATTTCTCAAATCCTTTCCATAAAAGCACATTTTGTGTTTCTACAAGAATATTTTATGTTTTCTTAAAAACATTTTTATGAAAATAAGTGAAGATTAAAAATAAAAATACCCTCGGGAATTTCCTTTCATGTAAACTTGTAGTTCAGTTTTACTTGAAGGGATTTCTAGCAGCACTGCCTGTTCTTGGCCTCACCTTGAGAAGCTGTCAGATTCTCACTTGCTAAATGTTCTCAGAGGTCTCTCAGCTTGTTAGTGCATTGTGTGACTTCCCAGGTCTAGCTTTTGCAGCGACTACAGAATCATTGCGGCTGTAAATCCCATGTCATGCTTAAATACTTGAGAGTGTCCATGAACTGCTGAACTTGTGATTACAGCTTCCTCCTTCATCCTGAGATTGTCTATGAGAAAAATTATATTTGGTTTTTCTGTGATAAAATAGTGGAAAGCAACCCACAAAGGCTCTGTTTCAAAGACCTATCTGAGCAGAAGAATCCTCTTTTCTCCCATATGGCATCTCCAAGTACATTTTCCTGGAGTCAGTTTAAACTATGCTCTAAGGAGTCCCTGCACTGGTGGAAACTCTGCACAACCCCTCCATGGTCTGCATCTGTGAGATGTATATTTCCATGATATGTAAATGTATTTTATTCCAAAGAACTAAAACAAGGCTTGAAACCTTTTTATTTTTTTTTTTTGAGGTGCCTGGGAGCAGATGAAAAGTCTTAATAGGAACGTCGTAGGAATAGTCCAGTGGAGGAGCTTAGGATGAATGATGCCACTTTATTATGAGCCAGGTGTACAAAAAAGGACATGCTGAAGTCTCTGCAAGGTTTAATTATATAAAACATGGAGGATATGAGAGAGATTTCTGCACCTTGCCTCTCAGTGCATCTACCTTCAAGGATCAGTTTGTCAGTAAGAGGGTGACATAACCTTTAACGGAGAAAAAATAAGGCACAGACTAAATGCACTTTGGGTGCCATATTATAAAGTATTCACATGAACATATATGTGGGGGTTAGACTTTCATAATCTTCTGTCTCACTTAGTTCACTTTGTTTCTCCTTTGAGAGCTGAACCCACATTTACAGAGTTTCAGGAAGATCTAGAGAATGTCCACAGTGAATGCTCATTCTCAGTTACCTTAAAATAAAAAGAAGACTTATGTAACAGACAGCAAGATATAGTTGGAAGGCATAGATATAGGAAGGCACCTTCCTCCCTAGTCTTATATGAATAGAATCACAGAATCACTTATAATAATTCTATATGTATTACAAAAGTTATATACCTTGCCTTTTCAATGTACTTTTTGAATCATCTCTGCATTTTTTTCAATTCATTTTAAAAAGCATCTTCTTATTGCAAATGGAAAAGCTAAACAAATTTTAAACCCCAATAAGCTAAAACAAAAACAGATGAAACAAACAAATAATTGTGTTTTTTGGATGTATATCTACCCATTTTTCTTGAGTCCCATAAGCTGGAACATTTTCTGCTTTGAAGATCTCATAATTTTTTTCCTTTATCCTGGCCCCCAATATTTCTTTTCCCAAAAGAGCTGAGTGAACTCACATTTTCTGCCCTACATTAAATTCCATATAATCTTCCCCATTATGAAATGAACTGTAAGCCAGCAAGGTACTGAATTAGAGGCTACTTTTTTCCTGGCAGAGCAGACAATATTGTGTTCAGCATGAAATTAGCACACATTCTTTCATTGAACAGCTAGATAAGGTTAACTTGTTGCTCCCCAATCTTCTTACTGTCTGCTAAAACTTAGAATGAAGTGAAATGGTCAGTCTGGAGTAATATCTTTCAACAATGAGAATGAAAAGAAAAAGGGAATATCCATAGATCAAAAAAACTCTCTTTCTTTCTTTTCTTTCTTTTCTTTTCTTTCTTTTCTTTTCTTTTCTTTCTTTTCTTTCTTGCTTTTCTTTCTTCCTTCCTTCTTCCCTTCTCTTCCCTTCCCTTCCCTTCCCTTCCCTTCCCTTCCCTTCCCTTCCCTTCCCTTCCCTTCCCTTCCCTTCCCTTCCCTTCCCTTCCCTTCCCTTCCCTTCCCTTCCCTTCCCTTCCCTTCCCTTCCCTTCCCTTCCCTTCCCTTCCCTTCCCTTCCCTTCTTTCCTCTCTTTCTTTCCTTTCTTTCCTTCTTTCTCTCAATGGTTCAATCATATTTTGGTCACTGTTCTAGTTAACATCAGCAGCTTTGTTGGGGACATTCAAATGAAACTCAGGGAAAAAGTAAACATAGATTAAATTGCTATGCATTACTTTCTGATGCACAGCTATACATCATTCATGATATCTTAATAATGCAATAGTATTTGGATGTTTCAGTCTGGAAAGGAGCCCAAGTGTTTCCAGGCACACTAAAAGCACATGAAATTATGATCGGGGACCATATTTAAACCACCTACTCTAAATGCCTAATTTAGGCATTGCTACTAAAATAGTGTTTAAATTTAAGAGTGAGATGAGTGATCCAGGCCTGCCAGATCTTGCCTCCTCTACAGCTGGTGGGAAACAAATAGCTGTGACTCCTAATTTGAGCACTGGAGATAGGATTCAGCTCACCTAACTTATAGGAAAAATAGTTTAAATCTCAGCTGGCAGCCCTTCTTTCAGTGGAGAGATGGAGACACCTCCACAGTGTCTCTCCTGCTGTCACCTGTTCCAGAAAGGGGTGAATTTTTCTCTAGCAGTCCTTTTTCTTACTTGATAAGCTTAGACTCAGACAAGTCACTTCTGCATGCATGGCCTGAGATGACTACACTTTTGGCAGTCAGTGTAGGCAGGAAGGAGTGGCCACACCATGCCACCATCTCCACAGGGTGCTGAATCACAGCCTGGGAGCTGCAGGTTCTGCTCCACAGGGGCAAGGGAGCCAGGAATTGGGGTGACAGCCAGGCTGGACAGACAGGACTTGACTGGCTCCAGACAATTTAAAAATGAGATGAAAACAAAACTTAGTGAATAGATGTATGATTTTTAAATGACAATTTTAACCCAGTCATTCACAGTTTTCACTTAGGGAGAATTTTCTGTATTAATAGACTAACTGTTCTGGAAGTCCTGCCACTTTTGCCAAATATTAGGAAGATTCTTGCCTATGTGAATCATTTGTGATCTTGTCATCAACTTATACCAGGAGATCAAAGTGGAGGATGTGAGAGTTCTGCCAAAGCTAACAAACCTGGAGGTGTTATATAGTAGGAGTCTTAGTAAATTATCTGTATTGTATTTGAATATCTTTATATAGGCCTTGCCATGATAAGCCCCAGTTGTTCTTAACAGGCTGCAGCTGTGATGTCCTTAATTGGGCTGCAGCTGTAGCTAGTGAAGATAACTGTGATAAAAGGGATTGGGCTTGGCTGGTCTGGGAGAGCTTGGAAGGAGCCCTGACTAAGAAGCAGCAACAAGCAGAAGAAGAATTCTGTTCTGTAAAGAACTGCCCCCAAGAAATATCGCCCAGAAGGTAGGAGACTTTAGAAATATGAAATGCAACAATAAGATAGCAACAGTGTTATGATGAAGATGCACTCTGAATAAATAACATTGTCTGCTTGTGACGTGTCCAGCCCTGGGCCAGCACCTGGGCTCAGCCCCACCTCTGCTCCCAGACAGCACTGCTTGGCTATGAATGAGCGGGTACATGGTGCCAGATTCCCTTTTCCTACAAATCTAACTGTATCTAGAAATTTGTGCTGAATGGATCGATCAAGCCTTTCCTACATTCCCAAGTGATTTTTGAACTAACACATATGAGAAAAAAAATTCCAGGGAGATGAAATTTTAGGGGAATTCAAATAATTGTGTATTCTTTCTGAAAAAAGCTTGTGATCTCATGGCAAATGTAAGGATGCAAGTCCTGAGTGCCAGTATCTTCCTCCAAAATCTTCCATGACTTTAATCTCACATGGGCTTCCTTTGTTCTTGCTGATTCCCAGAGTTTAGGTTCTACTTTGAACAAACCAGCTCATGAATACATGAGCTCCATTACAGCTTCCTGGAGCCCACAGTTTTTGTATCTAATTGTACCAATCATACATAAACAAGAAACTTAAAAATTAATTATAAATTCAATTAAAATGTAAACCAAGTGTAAACCAGTAAACTGGAGCCAAATAAATCAGCAGTAAATTAAAAGAATGTCCAGGTAGAAAAGAGCAATATTCAAAATGCATAAATCAAAAATTACCTTGATGTCTACCACATTTGTGCACTAATATTCATTGAATTAGGTTCTGAATTCCTGGAAAGAGGCAGTGGAAGGAATAACCTATGTCATCTTAGGGAAGAAATCTATATAATTGTCCATGCTATGAATGAGTTTTCCTCCAAGCTGCTGTAATAGAATCTCACAATTACTTAACAATGAAAAAAAAAGACAACTAGGAAGGAGGATGTTGAAATGCCCATTTAATGAGTCATACTTTGGATTTCTGGCACGTCTCTTCCTTTTGTTCTTCCAATTATTTTGATGGCCAATGAGATTATGGATGGTCATTTCAGAGATTTTATAACTGTATTCCTATTTCCAGCTTTAATGTACTCCTAATCAGAAATTTTCTCGAGGCTGGTGAATATTTCCCTTCTCATTTGAGTGCAAAATTTTGGCTGGGTAAATGAACAAATTATTTATTTTATTGCTCTATGGAAATGATGAATTTAAAAATTTACATTTAAGAGACTCTCAAATGTCACTTTTATAAACTTGTGTTCTATATTTTTTAATAGTTTCACTATAAAGTACATGTGGATATTTAAAAAGTGCCAACACTGTTAGGCACCTCAATGTGTTGTACTTGTGTCTATTCAATCCTTCACTAAAATTACAAATGAAAGTTCTAGCTATAAAAATTTACAGTTTACTTGACTTCAGTTGACCTGTTTTGCTCACAGGGTGCAGACAAATGCATGGTCTGTAAAACCCTCCCTCCCTGAGGAGCTATGCCAGTCGCTTAAAATCTGGGTCCTTTGTTAGCAGATTTTGAGTAAAATTCTTACTTCCCTCTGTGTGATGTCACTGATAGTATTTTATGCTAAGAGGCAGCTTCTGAAAGCATTTTTTGATTAGCCATACTTGTCATTTTCTCCTGTTGCAAGTATATTTGGGTGACAGTGATGTGAGTGAAATCTGAAGGCTCAGTCTGGTCCTGTCTCATCACTAAAGCTGTCATTCACATGCAGGATGGAGGAACCACGCTCCCCAGACACAGCAGAACTGTGAATTGCTGTGAACGTGCCTCTCAGTGAAGGTAAAGAAACTTGTGACAGCCGCACCTCTTTGATCCCAGTCTCTGACCATAAGATAACAACTTCTAACCTTGGAGCTGCAATAGCATATTTCAAACTTAAAAAAAAAATATGTGGAGCCTCATTAAACTTTGGGGAGCTCAATACAAGCACAGCTGCCAGCTCTGATGTCTATACATTTTGAACACATTCTGTAGAAGGTCCCTTTCCAGAAACACAGTCTGTTGTAAATCAGAGTAATAAAAAGCCTGATTTCTGATATTAGGTAACCAGTAGATGTTGGGGGATAGAACATAAGTAAATAAAGGTAGTATAGAAAGTAATCTTACCCCCTAAAGAGTTGCAGCTGAGTTAATTGTTAAGGATTAGGAGCAGGCCTGATGTTAACAGGCCACAGCTGCAGCCAATCTGAAGAGTGTTATAAAAGAGTGGATTGGTTGGTTAAGGGACTGGAGTGAGTCAGTTGGCTGCTGTGAAGACAAGGAAGAGTCAGTGCCTAGACGATCTGCCTATGAGAAACATCAGGGAAGTATGAAACTCTGGCAATATAGAACCCGTGCAATGTAATGTAATAGAACTTTTGCAATATAATGACAACAAGTAGGTGCAGTAGTTTCTGGTTTCTGCTCCCAGATCTCTCAGAAATGCTTCCTAAGAATTTTTTGAGAAATTTTGGGGTGTCTACTACCACTGGGAAAGGGTAGCAACAGTGAGCTGAGTTGGCTAGCAAGATCCTGTCACTTCTAACAAGCTCTGTCAGATGTTCTTGATCAAAAGATGCTTTTCTGTTTGCTGCTAATTCCTGGTTTTGAAGAGCCAAGCACCCTCCCAGGAGGTGCTAAGGAGAGACCTCCATAACTGTGCAGAAATAGGCATGGAAGGGTGGGGGAAGCGCTGCTGTACACAGTGGGTGTGCTGTACACTCTGTGTATGGGTGTGCTGATGGTGATGAAGGTGAAGAGCATGGTCCCCACTGACTGCTGGAATTCTGCCTGGCGTGCCAAAGCTGAACTGAAATTGAGCTCCTAAGGGAGGATGTAGCCCTGAGTCCTGGGCTTGCGGGGATGACCATCCACCTTCTCAGGCTGGGGAAGCTGTGCTCCTCGCCTGCAGGAGGTGTGCACTGGGGAAAGGGCTCTGCAGTCAAGCAAAGCAGCTGTGGGCAGAGGTCACCAGGCAGTGTAGCACCGGTGACCTCCTGTGCTGGATCTTCTTCACAAGTGCAAAGATCTAACAGCATTGAGAAAGGAGTAGACCAAGGAAAGGAGTAGAGCTTACTATTGATTTCCATGATGGTAAAGGCTGGAATCCTGTGGCTTCTAAAACTGGGAAGATAACTCCTGTGCCATCTGCAGGTCTGTAGCTGCAACGTGGGTTCAGTGCCCAGGTTGCACACAGAACTAACCCTCCCCCCCAAAAAAACAAACAAAAATATAAACCATGATCATAATTTGTCAACCAATCATCCACCATTTTTTTACGTTGTTGTAGCTTATAAAAAGCATGACAGTGAAGATGTCAAGATGGCTGCCATACACACCCAAGGACAAAAACTTAGTCCTAACCTTACTGTTAGTTTTTGCTAGGTATATGCATGCAAGTATCTGTGCTCCAGTGTAGATGCTCTGTACACCTTAATTAGGTAGATAGGAGTGGGTATCAGGCTCACTGCGGCTGTAGCCCAAAATGCCTTGCAATTGCCACACCCCCACTGTGTCCAGTGAAGCATCTGGGCAGTTTGAGCCTAAGACTTGCAGCAGCATCAGGAGAAAGCAGAAGTATGAGCTGTGGAAATTCCCTGCTGCTGGGGATGGACACCAGCATCTCCTGGTCTGACCTGGTGTCTAGGGATGTTTGCAGCTTGTCAGGAATTTGGATCCAGGGCACAAGGTTGCCGATCTGATCCTCAGATTATCCTCCATTGCTGCCCTTCTCTGTGGGCACCAGTACTTGTAGGCGAAACCCAAACCATAGCAAGCATGACCTTGCATTTGAGGCGGAATGCCAGAACCCAGGGGCCCAGCTGGCATATCCTTGTTTCTTCCAGTGACAGGAAGGACTTGATGAAAAATGGATGAACCCCATGAGTCAACAAACTGTTGTACAGCCAGTGTTGACAACAGGGATAATCTTTTACAAGCTTGGGATGCTCTCTGTGATAAAAATATCATCCACATGACCAGTTGCAGCAAGTACCAAGAGGTAAATTATCTTTGTCAGCAGACTGGCCAGCCTGGGGAGGAGAGCTTTAAACTAGGAATAAAGGAGAAGGCAGGGGAGATGGTGATGACCCACACCCTATTGAAGAGGTCGTGGACTGGAATGGTAAGAGGGCACAGAGTAAAGGCTGGCAGAAGAGACTTTGAAAACAGGATAGAAGGAAGAAGGGTTGTGAAGAGCTCATTGATTTTAAAGGATCATTTTCCACAAGCTCATTTTATCCACCCTTATGGGTGTTCAAAAAAAGACAGCAGGTGACCTGCATGGATGGGCAAAGACCTCTCAATTTTAATATCAGAAACAATTGAACAGAAGCTGGTGCTTCTCTAGGAGAAATTTCATTCAGAAGGGATACAGAGGCACTATCCTGGCTCTGTGCAGTGTGCAGAGGTGGGGTTGGAAAAGCAAAAGCCCATTTAGGGTTGCATCTAGCAAGAGTCATAGAATGGCTGTAATCGAGAGACTAGTTAGACTGGGACTGCAAAAATGAGACAGAGAATGCATGCTCTTGAACCTAGGAGTGCTGGTAAAGAAATACCTGTAAAGGAATTATATTCTATTTAGTCATGTGTGGGCCCAGACTTTTTGTGCATAGACTCACATAGCCACAGATGCAAGTAAATTAGGGGTTGCTTTAAGCTTCAACGTGGTTAGCATGCAGTAGACAGATACTTTCAGAAGACCATTTATATTTTGCATGGG
Organism: Melospiza melodia melodia; assembly: GCF_035770615.1. NCBI lineage: Eukaryota > Metazoa > Chordata > Aves > Passeriformes > Passerellidae > Melospiza > Melospiza melodia. Next base: position 10,962,153 of record NC_086196.1, on the reverse strand, counting down.
CTAACCGGTCATTTTACCCACTGACAGGTGGCGGAATCAGATTCATATCCCTGACACCCTTGTTGATTTAAAAAATTTAGGGTGGATATATGTGGTCCTGAGTATATTTATTTGAGAAAGAAAGTAAAATTGTAATGCCTCTTGGTATTTTCCTTCTGCTATTTTCAGACAACTCAAATGGATGTGATCATCCTTCAGCTGGAGAAGGATGTGCATAGAAAAATGAGGAAAAGTACAGCAGCAAAAAAAAAAAAAAAAAAAAAAAAAATTAAGTTCTAGGTAGATGGAGCCAAAAGGAATACAAAATAGGGTTTCTGTGGCCTCAGTCACCTGCCAAAGTGTAATGCCATCTCAATTACCCTTCATCTAAGTCTTCCACAGGGAAATGGAAAGCACTTGCCTCCCTCAGAGAGGATTATGTGTGAAAAGGATGGCAAAGGTGATTTTTTTTTGCTTTGCTTTCTCCCTCCAGCTAAATCTTGGATTGCACAGCAATTGTCATATTTTACTTGCTGGCCTCTGGATAGTCTGGTTTTCTCTGTGTTTTGCAGGTCAGCATTTCAGAGATAGGCTGAAATATCCATGAGACCCAAAGCGTAGGACTCCCAGTGTGAGCAGAAGGCTTGGCATGTAGAAGAGTCTAAGAACAAAGCAGCCAGCATCCTTTCTCCAGAGACAAAACACATTTTGTCTGTGACATTCTTAGTCTCCATCTGCTTGGGAGAGGGAAAGTTTCCCATATGGTACTGCAGTGGGCTAGTGATTCACTCTATTGACTCACTCCACAAAATGCACAATTGAATGTTAAGTAACTGAAGTCAGCTTTAATGGATGCAGCATATGTATACTTCATGAATGCAAAATATGTAAACTATTATTATGTCACCTCTTTTTGTGCTGATAGTACTGCATTGATTACTGATTGATTCCTAATTGCTTATTAATCAGTTATCATATTCTGAATTACTTGCATTTTGAATTATCAGTTTAGAATCAAAATTAGAAGCACATCTGTTTCTGCCATGGCATGTTATATTTTACATTTTTCATATTATTTTCAGTAATATCTTGAGTCAAACATATTAGATAATCAAGATATTAGTGGTTTAGCTCTGATGTGAAAGCCTATATTTCTAGAGAAAAGGATGTCTTACAGTTAGTCTTGTTCATATATCACAAATTCTTTCTGTTTTTTTCAAGAACATTGATTTTTCATAGATCTGTGAATGTGAGGATCATCCATAAAACAGTTTATTATGAGATAGTCAGAACAAGTTTAAGCAGCTGATGCCTATCCTCATGGACTGCCAGGCTCATGATACCATGGTGATCTTAGTTAATGATCTGCAGGAAACTGCAGGACAAGAGAGACTTGAGGGAAAATATTCAGTTTCTGACAAGGATGTGGGGCTGAAAGCTGATTAGTCAAGTTGCAGGATCATTGCAGAGTTGTAACAGTGACAGCATGTTTCGAGTAACAAAGAAAAATTCATGTCCAGGATTTCTGGGGAAAAGATTAACCATAATGTATGCACGTAAAGCCATGCTAGTGCTTGGCTTTGGGATGCTTTAGTGTGTTTCCTCAAACAATGGAAATGTCTGTCTGATCCATCCAAGCTGTGAAGTCTGGTGTCAGTGTGGAATGGACATAGGAAGTAGTGAGATTTTCCTGATCATTAAGTTTTCAGTCATTTTCTCCCTCCCTTCCTTGACAGCTGCAACTGAAGCTGAGCAGTGCTGGGCACATGAGACTCCCCTCTGAGTGGTGTTGCAGAGATTGCCAAGCACTGAGGCCTGTGCCCTTCATGTGTGCCTCTGGGGTGTTCACCAAGGCTTGTCCATCTCCTAGCTTGGCAGGATCCCAACTAACACCATCCCTCAGGCTAGGCTGGGCATGCTGGTCCTGCAGATGGGATCCAGCTGTAGCCCCAGCTGAGGCAGGAGGGATCCTGACCAGTTCTGGAGCACCCCAGCAGTCAGGGTAGACACCTGCACTGAAATAAGTCCAACTAACCATGCACAGCTTCAGCAGACAAGGCAAACAAAACAAATTCAAATTTGGAAATTTCCCTCCTCCACTCCCTAAATTATCTGCAAGTAATTGAGCAAAGTCAAACATCTGCCTGTGACACCACTGCTTATAAAAACTTGGCATACCTCATCTACTCAGGAAGACAATTTTTTTCCTCTTTACAAAGAAGTTACAGAATTTGCCTGTCCCATGCAGAGATGTACAGAACGCTCTGATGTACCCTCTGTATCAATGGAAATCATGAGAAACTGCTGGTAAAAAGGAGGTTATTTAGTTGTGAGAGCCCTTGCCTTCAGTGGAAGCTTTGCTACACCTTCTTAGTAACTGATTGCAGAAGTGGGACTGGGTGTAAGAGAATGGCTTGTTTGAATGTGAGATAAAAATCTGATGTGGTACAGCCAGTTGCAAGGATGATATCTGGAGTATTAAGAAATTGTGTCTTGGGGAAGGAAGGAACAGACTACTTTCCAGACTCAAGGACTCAGAGTAAATAAAGGAATTTAACAAAAAAGACCAACATTTAGCAAATTTTAACAAAAAGACAATTTTCCCCCCTTTTTTTATTAAATGATGGCATCCCATGCTTAAGTGGAAGTAAGCACCAAAGATTTGCAGATGCTCATGGTTGAAAGCACAAAAGTTAGAGGATGTGCAAAAGCTTAAAATGTTTTATTAATAAATTATACACTTGGTATGGAAATTGGTATAAATCAGTCCCTTATCTCTTAGTATGAGCAAACAGCAGTGGGTTTCAAGTAAAAGGGTAGGGTAAAAGAGAAGATAAAGAGAGATGAATTAAAGAGAGGGAGACAGAAAAGAAGAAAAGCAGAAAGAAAGATCACCATTCCTGGTTCCAACATTAATCAAGCTGATTGAGTTTGCAGGGTAGGCAAGTTCTTGGGCTTCTTGGGATTACCATTTTATAGAAAAGTTTTCCCCACCCTAGAGATAAGTTATTTGTTTTCTATGTAATTTGGTTATCATGCGCAGTCCGTTCTTTTAGACCTTTTGGGAAATGGCTCAGAGGACTACAGGGGTCATTGGTGCTCTTGGTTATCCTCTCCCAGGCTGGCTTTTCATCAAGTGCCTGTAGCAACTGAGGCACAGACTCAGATTGGCAGGGAATCTGAGACCTTTATTCAAAGAAACAAAAAGCTGCTTTTATACGTTCTTCTAGACACTTAATTTCTTTATATGGTATTTTTCACTAAGCGACCTATCACACACTGCCATGTCAGTAACTCACTCTGAATGCCCTCATGCCTGGTGATTGCACCATCCAGGTGTTTGTCAGGCTCCTCTCCATGGGGTGTCCACCCTGCAGCACCTCCTCCCTCCAGGGCCACGCAGAGACAAGCCCCTCTGCATGGCCATGGTGCTCTGCAGGCACATCCCAGAGCCTGCAACCCAATTCCATCTTGTCTCTCTCCATGGACAGCAGCCCATGCCCACTTCTGGCCCTCATTCCTGCACTTGCATGGTACTGGGTTGTGCTTATCTCCAGGAGCCAGAGCAAGAAAGTGCTGTCTCGCCTCTGCACGGCCCCTTCTCCAGCCACATCCTGTCCTTTCTCACAGCATGTCACTGCCAACAATCCTTGGTTGGCTCCACAGCTATCTGGGTATGGGTGTTTGAGGCAGGCACATTAGTCTCTTCGTCTTCTAGGCTTATACAGCACTCAAAGTTTTTAGAAGTCTAAAGTGACATAGCTGTTGGGCTTCAGCCATGGTAAACATCTTTTTTAATCTGTATAAAAATTTGAAATTAAGTTAAATTTACAACCCTAAAATGAAATTAAATTTAAAACATGAAGCAACTGTAATTCCACTATACCTAGAATGTATACACTACATGTATTTGGAATCCCCTGGGGCTACTTTATAATGACTATTTACATGGGGATGCATTTTTTCCTGTTCTTCTTGTGGAAATGTATTTTCTTAAATAACTAAATTATAAAATTTGAAACCTCTCTGATCTCAAAGTCATTTTTTTTACTAGTCACAAATATTATAACATTCTACCTTCAACTTCTTCCCGTTTTATAAATAGTATCAATACATATATGTATACATATATGTACATATATGTACACTCACATGCACATATTTATATGTATAAATACTCTAGAGTGCAAGAAAACCCCATTTATAACGCAGATATACCTGTCAATCCAAGGAAGAATTTTCACTATGGTTCATAAACATACCTAGCTGTGCTTCCTTTGTAATGAAAATTATACACGGTGCAGTTCTTCAGGAAAGAAATAAATGTAGCTTTGTATAATAAATCCCTAAAAAGGAACACATTTGCTTCCAAGTCTTTTTGCAAAATGGATGGGAGATGCAATCACATCTTTGGGTTTTTTTTGTTTTTCCCTGAAGTTTCAGTTTTTTCAGGACTTGCACATCTTTACGAATATGCAGTAGCTTCTCTAAGCTTTGCTGGTGTGTCCCCTTAGGATTTCTTCTCCAGAGCACCTGGATTCTTGGTAAAGGTACAAGGTGAAGCTCTGTGGTTTGAGTTTGTGCCTGTGTGTTAGGACATGCAGAGCTCAGTGGTGGTGGATCAGCTGATCTGGTTCTTCCAGCACCAGCTCTGTTGGAGAGATGGCTGGAAATGGGCTCATGGCCCCTGCCACAGCTGAGTCCAGGAATACACCTTGTCCCCACTGCTCTGGTGCCCCTGAACGTGACAGCCTCTTCACCCACTCTTCCTCAGTTTCCTTCAGTAAGGGGATTTAAAATATCTCAAGGAAATGACAAGATATTGTGGTCAAAGCATCTGGATTTCACCAACTCCTGCCCTCTCTTTAGCTCTTTAGTGAAATTTATTGAGGTTGCATTTGTTCCTGCTGAAAAAGTGTCACATGAAGGCTTTCCTCTTTGTTATAGTTACTTAATTTAAGCTCCATACACGGATTCTGTTGTCAACTTCAGAAAGGTTTTGTTCAGAATACCCGGCACGCATCCTTCCACCCTCCTCACTCCAATCAGAAGGATTTTTGGGGCTCCAAAGCCTCCCATTACCAGAAATTGTTTACAATTTCATATCTTTATAAAGTTATATAAGGTTCAAGTCAGAAAAAATATGATAAAACACTGAAATAATAATAACTGTTTAATTCTCAAAATTTAGCATGTCCCTGAAAGTTATAGGAGTTCTGACTTTTATTTTTAAATAAATAAAGCATGCAATGGAAAACAAAACAAAATCAAAACCCCCAACAAAATTGATCCCTCCTGCTAAACAACAACTTTGACCTCTTTTAAGACTACCAGCCCATCTGTTCTAACATGCTGTCTCTCTCTGGTTTCAAATGGATACAAATAAAGGCAGACAGTGTTCCTCCAGTGTCACACAGGTTCACACTTTGGTGGCATTTAAGGTGTGCAAACTTATGAGCAGAGATTTAGAGAATAAAGGGAAATTAATGCTTGAAGGCTGTGTTTTTAAAACAGCAAACCCTTCCCTTATGTTCTGGTGAGATTTTGGGCTGTGCACCTTGTATACCAGATGGGAACACTTTTCTGTTTGCTTGGTCTTGGTAATTTTTTCTGTTTTCTTAGCTGGTTTCGGGTTTCTGTGTAACAACCTTTGCCTTCACTTAAAAAAAAATCCAAACACCTGACCCAGGCTACACATTAGGAGGCCTGTTTGGTGGGAAGTGAATGCTGGAATGTTTCAGTTTTCAAAACTGCAATGACTCAGATTTATAGTCAGTCTGTTTATATTCTATCATATCATGTGTGGTAGCATAGGATATCAAAGCAAGAAAGCCTACAGGGATACCACCATTTGAAATGAAAAATAGTTCCTATGTATGGCATAATGCAGCACAGATGGAAAGTTGTGCTTTTCTGTTTTACTGTTTCTGTACATTGCTCAGGCAATAAATACTGGACAAATCAAGCAGTCATTTCTAAGGCTCCATATAACCTATTTTACCAGTATCAGCTGCTATAGCTTTATATTCCCTAGAGAAAACCTGCCTGGGTTCCTGAGTTTTATAAGGCATTTCAAGGAGACCTCACAAATAAAAATGGATGGAAAATATGTTCTGGCTTTTAATAACAGTATAGTTAACTCTGCATTTTTGTATGATAGTCAAAGCTCTCACTAGTGTGTTGCAGCCTTATCATTCTTCAAAGCAGCATTTATTTAATGACTATTACTTTCTTATTTCATCTGCTATGAATTTTACATCATTATTTCAAGGGCACAGCACAACAGGAATACACTATAGCTGTGTCACTTCAGGTCTGGGCTTCATAAACTGAGAAGGATTATTCCACATCTGGTGCAGCCGACATGCTCTGACACCTTCTCTCTGAAGGTGGCCACAAAGGAATCCCAAAGCACATTTGCGAGGCCAAGTAGCCTAATAATATTTAAAGCAGTGCCTGGGCACTGTGGGACATAGGTTTGAGGAGAGCTTTTGCTCTGATCCAAAATACCTGATGTATGATGGAGCTCAGGATAGGAAAGTCTGTCACCCTCTCTTCATCACCTCTTCTTGTGGCTAGAAACCACAGAAAGGGACCAGATCACCCACGACTGCCCAGCACCTGTCCTGACCCTGGGCTATTGCACTGGGAACACACAGGTTAGGTTTGATGGAAGCTTTTCTATTGCTGAACTGAAAAAGAGCTGTAGGTAAAAGAAAATTACTTTTCTCCAGAGCAGGCACACCTGTTTATGAAAAGTTTTTAAAATTAAGGGCAAGATATCTTCCAGGAAAAAGAGACACCCCCAAAATAAATACTGACCAAGCTGTCAGACTCCTCACACAGGGTCACAACTGCTTTGCTCTGCAGTAGGAAGCAATAGTATCAATATTCTTTTCTGTGGCTTTCAGATCCTAACATGCCAACTAAATAATGGCCCCACAATATAGAAAATCAACTTTCCCCAAGCCTTTTAGGACTTCAAATCACATTATCCATACCCAGCAAGGTAGTTGCCCCCTTTTCTCTTCTTTTTCAAAGTACCAGTATTTTCCATTTCAAAGGAAATACTAAAAGTAAAAGGAAAAATGATATCTTAACAATATTTGTTTAAATAGAAGGAATGATTACATATGGGAGTCTGTGCTACAAGATTTTGCTTGTAGACTGAGTGTAAAAAACCCTGATATTTGTAAAAACAAATTTATAGCAATTTTAGTCATATAAGCTTCCTCTTCCATGATACAAGCTGACTTCTGTCCACTTGGCCTTTCCACCTCCCAGTTCAGCAGGTGTCATATCACCCCTGAAGCTGAAGCCAGTTCTGCAGAAAAGGAAGAAAATCCAATTTCAGCATCTGACAACAATCTCTCCTTAAGATAAGTTTTGGTGAGACAGAAAGTAGTTTTTGTCATTGCTATATCCTGTGTGGTAATTTCAACAGAACTTTCCGGGACTCAGTTTGGAGTGGTCAAAGGCTAATCAAGGAAAAATGAATCTTTAGTGGGTTTTATTTGTTAATATGCTTCATATAACAGATATTAATTTTTTCCTGTTTTCAAGACTATTAATTCCTCATGTATCAACTTAATTTATTGCTAATTGTTTTTTAGAATGGTTAGATATTTCTTTTCAGCTGATTTCCAGGATCTAAATTTTAAAACATTCATAGTATCATATAATAATAGAATCTTTAAGGTTGAAAAAGACCTGTAAGATCATTGAGTCCAACAGTTGGCCCAGCACTGCCAAGTCCACCGCCAAACTGTGTCCCCAAGTATCCCATCTACATATTTTTGAACACTTACAGGGATGGCGATTCCACCACTCCTCTAGGAAGCCTGTTCCAATGTTTGACAGCCTTTCAGTGAATAAATTTTCCCTAACATTTAATCTAAACCTCCTCTGACACAACTTGAGGCCATTTTGTCTTGTTCTAAAACATTAAAACAAAAGGATAAAAAGGTAAAAAATCCCCAAAACAAAAACCAACAAGACTTTAATTATATATTGAACTGAGGATTTGGGTTGGGGTTTCATTTCTTTGGTTGGATTAATTTTTTGTTTGGTTTTTTCTGAGTGTTTATTTATTTGAGTTTTTTTTTAAGATCAACTGCAGGACTGTACTTAAGGCAACTTCACATCCAAGGCTGAGTATATACAACCAATTTTACTTAAAGTCAAAACTAAGCCAATAGATAATTCAACGTGGCCACAAAGGTTACAGTGAAACTAATAAACTAAACCAGGTCGGCACACATGGGCCTGAGTATAGAATGAATGTAACCATTCATACAGTGAAAAGTTTCACACAGTTTTGGTCTCAGCCAAGTAGTGCTACAACGAGGAAAATCTGGGACCCAGCTCAGGCCAGAAAATGCTCTCCATGGACACTTTGAGGAATGGTTAAGAGTTAAACTGTATAGATGTGAGCCTTTCCATACTATTTGTCCAAAAGCAGGCCCATGATGTTTTATTTGCCTCTACAAAGGCAGGCAGGGGTGACAGGGGTAAAGGAAGTTTTGGAAAGGACAAGAGGTTTGCTAGGAAACTGCTGTGCCAAAGAAATTTATTGCACTTCAAGGTCAACTAAACCTACCTTTGGTTTAAGGTCAAAATACCAAGCACCATTTTGAGAATTCCAAGAAACTCAGATTCTCTTCTTGTTCAGAGTTGGAGACATTTTAAAAATATTCTGGCTCCCTAATACAAAAAAATTAATTCAGTCTCAGTCAAATCATCAGGACTCAGACATTTTCAGCCCTAAGTTTAAAGTTCCCTTTCCCCATGTTTTAATTAGAGCATAACTGTTTTTCTTTAATTTATTTAATGTAGAGTGGTTTTATTATTGTGGTCTGCTATTTTTATTACAATAGCAAAAACATTTTAAAAACCCCAGTTATTGTTTCCAAGATTCAGTAATTTTTATAAGCAAAAAGCCCTATAAATGGTGTCTGACAAAAAATCTTGACATGAATAAGGGAGTATGAGGCCCTTCCCAGAGAGGTACTGAGCAGCCTTGTGAATGTTGGGCCAGATGGCTTTGTTAGGGATAAACAAAAAGAGTGAAAAGAGAGCAAGCAGTAAGAACCATTTAAGGACTATGGAAACAGAAGAGACTGACCCCTGGACCACCTCAGACTAAGAAAAAAAGGAGGGTTTTTTTTTCAGAAACCATTCTGTGTCTCAGATGACTATATGATCATGAGAGATACTCTTACCTAGGTCCTTACTATGCCCCTTTGTGACTTTTAAAAGACTTAAAATAAGAAACCCTTTTTTTTTTTCCTGCTGTGTCTCAATTCCTTCTTTGGGAAAAAATCCATTTTAGCCTCATCCTTACATCATTCTGCCCTAATGCATTCCAGCTGGAGGGACTTTCCCTTCATAATCATAATTTTCCCCAATTTGAGGCAGATCCACTACCCCTCCCTGACCTGCACTTGTCCTGCTTTAACTGAGGATGGAGCTAGCACAGGATTTGGGCAGCTCTCACCATGTCAGTGCTGCAGTGCTTACCTTATAAGCATCTTGAGGCCCCAGAACAACATCCAGAGCTCAGAATTGCTCAAAAGGAAAACCAATGAAAAACAGTAATAGAAATTCTGCACACTGAACGAGGGCCACGAAATATTCGGCACAAAGGGGTAAAAATTGTCACTTTTTCAGTCTTTGAATACCTTAAGTAAGGATTTTAGGCAGGCATTTTTACCTCCTGTAGTTCAACACCTTATTTTGGGGAAAGACACCTACAGTTGCTACAGATCATAGACCAGTGTTACCAAAATTAATGATTTACAACCTTGTTTCTGCAGTTTCCCCTTCAGCAGGGATCAGATATCTGGGTTATTTCTTTCAGTTCAAACTCCATGCTGGAATTGGCCTTTTTTGATCATTTTGGGCCCCTCCCACAACCTATGAATGTTTTGTTGCTTAGAAGGGCAGTCCTGCCAGAAGGTCAGGGAGATGCCCTGCTACATCCAGGACTGTGAACTTCCTCCTGGGAATGAGGATACGAGCACCAGCCCCTTCTTAAAGAGACATTTAAAGAAGCCCTGCAGAAGACAAATTTTACAAGTACCTGTAGTAATTTGGAATCAAATTCTTTGCTCAAAACCAGGAATTTTTCAATTTCTAGAATAAGAAAAAACATCCCCCAACTATTTGGGTTATTTTGCTTTGGTTTGCGGTTGTTGGGTTTTTTTTGGAGGAGTGGGGGTTGTTGATTTTTTTTATTTTGTGTTCTGTTTGTTACTTTGTTAGCTGGTTTGGGTTTTTTTTTGTTTCTTTGGTTTGGTTTGGGGTTTTTGTTTGTTCAGGGTTTTTGTTGGTTTTTTTTGTGGAAGGTGATTCATTCTGTGAGCACAGCTGAGGAGGGGAGGCAAGGATGGTTTCGGCTCGGGTGCAGCATCAGCTCATCAGCTCAGCCAAGTGTGCGAGCATTGGCATATGAGCAAGATGCTGCAGCCTGAATGTCGGCACATGGTCAAATACTTCTCAGTAGCCCAAGTGTGATGTTTAAAAATCCCTTTGTGGCTAATGTCTAGTAAAAGGCTACATTATTGGCTAGAACAAAGAGTGTTACACTACAGGCAGAGATGGAACATCTCCAAGTACTCCTGTTGTGCTGTGCAAAGCAGCATCTCTCTTAGTCTGTGCCGCTTTCCCTTGTGAGGGAAAAGACTTTTCCTGATACAGGGGCTACAGTAAACTGTGCAGATAATGGAATAGCAGAGAGGATTCACAATAAATTTTTGGCTAGGCTTTGGGCTGTGAAAACGGCTTAGTTGGGTTCAGGACAAGTTTCATTCCCTGCAGTGGGTCTTGTGCCAGCCTTATTACTGCACTGCCATGTGGAAAATACTTGGAAATAAAAAGAATGATCCTTTGAAAAATGCTTTAGTGGAGTTGATGAGACAGAATAAAAGAAAGGACAAGTTATGATGGATAGGGATAGGGGGTGCTTGCTGACTGCCTGCAGGTCATTCCCAAATCAGTTGGAACAGCTGCAGAGGGGAAAAAAGCAAGTTAAAAATAAACAAAACAGATTTGCACCCATTACAATCACTGCCTTTGCCAGTCTTTGCACTCAAGCCTGGCTTCCTGGAGTGAAAGAAGAAAGACTTCAGATTTCACAAAGGAATATTAATAGAAGTAATAGATGAACTTAAGAAAGAAAAACGACTAAGATGAATACAACTTGCTTTTGGTGCGAACAGATGGGTCATGGAATAGTCTGAGGGGTAACTAATGGGACATTGATGCTTAATTGAACAAAATAGACAATTAGCAGCTGAAGAAAAATCTGGGGAACAGTAAATAATGCTAAGACAAGGCCAGTTCTACAGAGTGATCGAGATTCATTATGAACAGTACTTAGCAACTCACATTTTAATATATTAAACTACAAGGAAATCGGTCATATTTATAGGGCAAGATTCTATTTTAGAAATCAGTGATGCTGCAGATGATACAGGGTCACTGTAGCCAACCAACTGAGCACCCATTTCCAGCACTATTAAGCATGGAAAGACCCCATGGGAACTTTTGAAGTGGAAACAAGGAAAATTGTAAAGCAGTAGTAGTGTGTCTCTCCTTGGCATTAATGAGAGCATTACTGTCAGTACTGGTGTCTGTGTTAAAGGTTATTAGAAAAGGCTGACAAGAGTTATAAAACCCACTTGCATCCAGGAAAACATGTTTTCAGCTGGAGGATAAAAAAGTTTGATTTCTTTAGTGCATCCAAGGGAGGGCTAAAAGGTGACTTGTTTGTAATGTTCAAGTACAGCCTTTGAGAGATTGTTTTTGAGTGAAAAAGGCTCTTCATCCAAACACATAACATATAATTTAGTAGTTTGAATGATGAAATTTTAAATAAAAATACGTTCTCCCAGCAGTTAATTTTATAAGCATTTCACGCGTTCATCATCGCTTAAGTTTTTCAAACAAAGACTGGATAGATTTCAAAAAGACAGCTGCTCTATCTCAACCAGGAATTATGAGTTTTATTCAGGTATTACCAAGCAATATTCTCCTTTTTGTGTCGTGTTGTACATTAAGGTAGCAGGGGTAGAAGTAATTTTGGACCTTAAAATATAGGTCAGCAGTGGGAAAGCTCCAAGTACATTGCAAACATACAAGTGGCAGCAATTTCTTAATAATTCTCATCAAAATGTCAGTTGTGCATAACAAACATCTGCCTCCATTGGTTTTTAATAAGGTTTCAAGGACCTCATTTTAATTATTTTGAGCCTTAGAGATGCAGAATGAGAATCCAGCTTAATTTTGCACTCAATAGTTCTGCTCTGCTAAAATGAAAGTGATCTTTTCTTTATCTTTCTGCACTGATCTCCATCAAGTACATTTCTCACATTATTACATGAAACCCCTTGACTAGCCCTTGCAGGTTCAGGAACGTAGCAGCCTTTAAAAGCCCTCAGAAAAAAAAAAGGAGATCTGGATCCCTCTCCTTTTTATTATTTGGAAAGGAAAAGCATTCTCTTGTCAATCCATCATGAACCATGATTTAAGCATTAGCTATTAAACCAAGTAATGACATGAGCTTAGGTGATTATATACTTGCAGGTACCACATGCTCATCGTTAAACATAAGGACATACCTAAGGAGCTGTGTAATCCAAATAGCACCAAGTCCTTATGACCATCCAGTTGCCCTATTTCTTTCACATTTGATTTTATTTTTTAATAATGCTGACGCCGGAGGTGCTACTTAAGAAGTTCAGAGAGGCAGGAGCAGCAAGTTCCATCAGCTTTATAATAAATGGGTGTGTGAGAGGAAACCAGCCAAAGGGCAAGCATTTGGAGGTGAGATATTGAGAACACCTGCTCCTCCCTCAGCACACTCGTGATTAAACATTTTACTTAGTATGTGAACTGAAATGTGTTATGTTAAACTGGGGTCAGAAGGCACAATGTAATTATGGTTGTTATTATTACTACAGAGGCCAAACAGAAATCATATTGGGAATGACTGTGTGTGACTGCGAGAAGGAGTAAATCTCCTTGGGTAAGGAATTGCATTTGGAGTGGGGAGGATAAAGAATGTTTTACTGGAATTCTCCAGATCTGTAATAGTTAGGTTTCTCTTCAGGAAAGCATTAATTTCTTCTGTTGTTCTTTAAACTTGTCTTAGTAAAACACAAAAATAAATTAAAAAAAAAAAAAAACAAAACTAAACCTCTTTGTCCAAGTCAGCATTCTTTAATGTATTCTGATTTCTTAACACATTCTGAGTATTTTTGTGTGAGTCTGTGCTGAAGTGTTCCTTTATTTCCTAGGAATTTTTTCATCTTTCCTTGAGAAACACCTACAGGGTGAGTTTCTCACCTCAGGGCTGGATAACCTATGGCTATTGTGCCTGAAGATAGATCATGGAGCACAGACACATACACACCCTCCAAGTCACACACCTGGTCTGTAGTTAAACATCTTTAATGATCCTCCATCATTTCATGATATAAATTTAAAGATTCAGACCATTTAAAAAAACCCCAACAATTAATTAAGCTAGGGTTTGAGAATTAATTTTACACATTTCTTACTGCAACAGCTGCACAGTTTGGAGTCAGTGCTCTCACAAAGTGCAGAAGAGCTGGAATTAATGTTCTGGTGTAGTGTGGTTTAACCCCAGGTGATAGCTAAGCACCACCAAGCTGCTCACTCACTTTAATCTGAGAAATGGTGAGCTGAGCTAGAGGCAGTTCAGTAGGTAAAGCAAAAGTCAAGCACACAAGCAAAGCAGATAAGGAATGAATGCAATACTTCACATCCAGCAGGGAGGTGGGCAGCCATCTCCAGGACAGCAGGGCTTTGTCATCCACATTGGTGGCTGGTGATGACAAATCTCCAGTCAGCTGGGGACAGCTGCCACAGCTGGGTCTCTGCTCAGTGTCCTGCACACCTCCAGCCTGCCACCTGTTCAGGGAGGGCAACGAGCAGAAAAAACCTTGGCTGTGCAAGCACTGCTCACAGTAAAGCTGTCTGTATTATCAGCACTGCTTTCAGTACAAATCCTAACCATAGCCCCAGATACCAGATACTGTGACCAACAGTAATTCGATTGCAGAAAAGCTCAATACGTTCTTCATTCTTTTTCAGATGTATCTATTGGATTACGGTTTTTAACATAAAATTCATGTTTGTACATTAGTATATATGTACAAGCTCTTAATATTTGTAAGAAGACTAAACTCTCTAAGTAAATCAAGTACAATAAGAAGCAATGACAATGAAGCTCTCAATAAATATGGTAAATAATTGCAACTCCTCCCAGCACAATATTTGAGTGCATGTTAGAGAAGCTAGCAATTCTGGTTTCTTACCAGAAATTTTCTTCAAAGTTCAGGGACAGAGTACATTTGTACTTTACTGACTTTATTTATCTTGAACAGTACTTTATAGAGCAGGACAATTACTGTAAGGGGTGAGATGCTACCAAACTTTTTTGCTGTAATCAGTAGAAAGAATTATACAAAATGCAAGTGTAAAATATGGTAGATATCAGCCCCCATCCCTGAATCTTTCTGTCCCTGATTTAAAAAGAAAAGACACTGTAATTAATTTTGAGCAACCTTGTTACTGGAATCAGAAAGTGTATTTTTTTTCTGAATTTTACCTGAATCTGACTTTAACAATTCCCTATGGTGATGTCTTACCCAGTATAATTGCAAAATTTATAATTTAAAATACATGTGTTGGTTTTGAAGCTTAGCCTTTTTTAATTAACTGAAAGGTAACTTGCCTGTACTATGTATGTACTATGAGTTAGGTTGTGATGCCTACTATCAGTCCCATATGTTGATAGAAAGGTTTAAGTTCCTTAAATTTTATGACTTTTTCTGTTTGCAATTAAAATTTTCCCTGTGTCTGCCACAGCTTGATTTTACAACAAAATGACCCAAACAAACAGACAAATAAACAAATCCCAGTTAAAACAAGAAAGCAGTTTCTTCCAGTGACATATACCCTGTGTTTTTAAATGAAGTTTTTTCTATGACTGGTTAAACTGAAAAGCCTGAAGAGGGCTTAGCTTTTGGGCAGGAACTGGAAAACTAAAAGGCTGTCTTGGTGTCAAAGGTGTGTCTTTATCCCTCCTGTCATAATTATTCCAGGTATGATGAAGTTTTGAATTTCAGGTTTGAAACCAGCTACTCATAGTTAAGCCATGCTCTGCAGAGCGTATTAACTGAATTCTTAACATACCATCCAGAATTAAGTGCAGAAAGTTGCAATATAATCTCACAGTTGCAAAAATACCAAATATACAGGAGTTATTCCGTGCTGGAATGGAGTTGACGCATAGAATTAGCACTCTCCTTTTGCTTATGTAGTGATCTTTAATTCTATAACACTCTATTTTTTTTTTTGCAACCTTTAAAGCACAGAGGAAAAGTAAATCAAATCAGAATAAACATTTAACTTGTATTTTCATTTATCTTGCTAAGGTCAGCATAGTCCTTTTGTATGAGTCTCCTACAACCATTTCTCATTCTCCCACCATATAAACTTTTTACTCGCTCCTCAAATTTAATAAAGTAGAATAGGACAGTCTACCACATGTAACTGTGATATCTACACTACAGAAACATGAAAAGTCATAGGTCCATGTGACTGTGGTCACAAGGCTTTGCAGGTGAAGAGAGAGGCGAGAATGTTGATTCCATGATCAGAAGGCTTGATTTATTATTTTATGATATATATACTACATTATAACTATACTAAAAAGAATAGAAGGAAAAGTTCTCAGAAGGCTAGCTAAGCTAAGAATAGAAAAGAATGAATAACAAAGGAGCTCTCTCTGACTCTGTTCCAGAGAGAGCTCGGTCCTTGATTGGCCGTTAATTATACACATCCAACATGGGCCAATCACAGGTGCACCTGTTGCATTCCACAGCAACAGATAACCATTGTTTACATTCTTTTTCTGGGGCCTCAGCTTCCCAGAAGGGAAAATCCTAAAGAAAGGGTTTTTATGAAAAGATGTCTGCGGCAGGCCCATCCTAGAGTGTAGAATCCTGACTGATCTGTTGGCCTAGCCTGTGGCAGAGTGGCTGCATCAGCAGACAAGGAATGGCATCTACGTACATTTCTACAATGCCTGAAAGAGTCCCCCACAACATTCTTACCCCTAAACTGGAGAGATTTGAGTTTGATAGATGGATTTTTAGATGGATAATGAGTGACAGTCAATGGCTCAGTGTCCAAGTGGAGAAAAAAAGCAATGAAGGGGATGTGTCTCAAGAGTCCATACTGGGACCATTCCCACCTGACACCCTCATCAGCTACACAGACAGGGGTCCAGTGCACCCTCAGCAAGGTTGCAGATGACACCAGGCTGAGAGGTGCAGCTGATTTCCTAGAGGAAAGGGATGCCATCCCAAGGGTCCTTAACTGACTTGAGGAGAAGGCCCAAGCAAACCTGAAGAGAACCAACAAAGCCCAATGCAAGGTCCTGAACCTCCTGAACATTGGAGGGTGGGACAGCCCTCCAATGTCAATAAAAACTGGGTAATGAACTGATTTAGACTCATTATGTAACTCTTCCCATGATCCATTAAAGCCAGATCCTCTTAGATAGTTCTGTAACTGTAACTATGTTGTTCTTAAGATGCATCTGAATTCCAAATTAGGGTTTTAGAGTTACTTTCATCAAAAAATTGGTCTACCATTAGTGGTCCATCAACATTAAACTGATAGACCCCACAATAAATATAGAAAATATTACCTGTCATATACAATTAAAATATTAAAATAATCCACAGATCAACACACTTAATACCAGAAAACATGCAATCCTCTAAATCAAATCAATATTCTCGGCCATTTAGATGAGCTTGCAGATAATACTGCATTTATTTTTTAGAAACAGTCACAAGAGCAGATTTACCAAGACATTAAAAAACTCTTAGCAGGGGGTTACTTCTCTTGCAGAATAGATTTTAATTTATTCATGTAATTATGTAAGGAAAGAAAAATTTCAATAACTGTACACACCTGTGGATGATTGAGCAGCCAATAATAATGAAATCTACAGAGAAAATAATTAATCCATTTTCATTTACACTGAAAGAAAATAATTCTTTTAAAATAATATTATTACAAATCTCCCTTCTAAAACATCTATATAGAAAAAAAAATTCTTCTCTAAAATCACTGTGATCATAACTTCTAATAGAAATATTAAGTAGAACCAAGTCTTGTTTAAAGTGCGATCATCCCATCTGGCTGAAAACTGAAAAGTCTTTCTTGTGACTCTTGGAGTGAATTCTTAATGAATAAATGTCATCAGTGTAGAGATGATCCATGTATTTGCAGGCTGTAAGAGAAGGTGGAACCAGGCAATGAAGGAGTTTAGGATGTTGCAAACCTATGTTGCTTCCAACAACTTCATTGATTCTAACCTCTGAAATCTGCTGTTTCCTCCTGAAAGATGGTGAAGTGAACCAAATAGCCCCAAAACACGTCTGCTGCTGCCAGCAAAATCAGCTGGAAATTCTGCCTTCATGCACAATGGTCAATATTGTACACAGCAGAAGAAATGAAACTATGCTGTTTGCTTCTGTGAAGGTATTATTTTATTTTAACCCTCTTGTTCCTGTTCCAGACACCATGTAATTGTCTACTGTGGTTATATTTGTGCTTCTTTTTCTTCTGGGTACAATCCTAAGGTCAGAAGTGTAGTGAAAAACCCTGCCTCATGTGGGTTTCTGTTAAATCAGAACATCATAAGATTTTAAAAGCATGCTGGAACAGGGCTGTGCTTTGGATTTAGGGTGAGCAAAGGTTTGATGACACACCAATATTTTGGTTGTTGCTGAGCAGGACTTGCACTAAGACAAGGGACTTTGCAGCTTGTCACGCTGCCCTGCCAGTGAGGGTTCTGGGGATGCATGAGGAACTGGAAGAGGATACAGCCAGATGATATGACCCTGACTGACCAGAGGGATATTCTCTGCCACATGGCATCATGCTGAACAACAAAACTCAATGGAACTGACTGGAGATGATGGCACTCTGCTCAATAACTGGTTGGGCATTAGTCAGTGGCTGGTGAAGAATTGTATTTTTCATTAGTTTTTTGCATACTCTTTTATCATTATTATTTCCCTTTTATTTTTTCCTCTTTTTTCATCATTATTTGCCTTCATTTTCTGTGCTATTAAACTGTCTCTATCTCAACCCAAAATTTAACCTTTTTTTCTGATTCTCTTCTTCATCTCACTGAAGGGGAGTGAGTGAATGGCTGGGTGATATTCAGCTGCCTGTCTGGTTAATCACAACACTAGTGAACTATTCTGCTCAAATGAATAATGTCATTGGAGCCAGCAGGACTGGAGGGGGTTAAATTTAGCAAATCACATGTCTCTCTAGGGCTGGAGCCATAGCTTGTGCAGCAGAACATTTCTAATGTTCCCCAGGACCAGCATGGAAAATTGACATGAACAAATCATTAGATGGCCATAGAAAAATGACTTAAGGATGTGACCCTCACAGACCTGACTTCCTGTAGGCTGCAGAGGAATAGTAGGGCAAGCGCTTAGAATAAAAGCTGTCTGTTTCTCTAGCCTTTGGAAAAAAAGTTTGGGACAATTTTCTTTTGCTTGCATTTTTTACTGGAAAAGGTAGTACAGGAAGATAATTCTGCCAAAATATCTTCAGGCTTAAACAATTTGAAACACTATTTTGGTGATTTTTATAAGGTCTAGGTATTATAGCAGGATACAGATAGAGAAACTAGCTTGCAGCTAGTTTCCTGTACTCCCATTATCAATTTGAAGACTGTTATGCAGAAAATAAAACAGTGATGTCAATGTCCTTGTAATATTCATAAAGGTGCTGTCTAGGTTCAGCTGCATTCTGATATTTGCACCCAGGAGCTATTTTTTCCCCTTATTGTTATTTTTGCAATTCTAAAACATGAATCATAAAAAGAGCCTTTTGCAGAAGCACATTATTATCCACCAAGAGCAGCTCCTTCCATTTGCCACAACATTCTCTCAAACCATCTATTGTTATGAGGGTGCTGCTGTTGGTTAAATGCTATTATATAAATAATATTAATCATATATGCCTGCAGTTAATTTTAATTACTCTGCTCTCTGCTTCTCTTCTCCTTTCCATGTCTTTCCTCCAGTAATTCAGCAGAGGAACTGAAGACCCTCTGTTTCTGTGCCCTTCCTGAGGACCAAAGGAGGAACAGAGCAGTCCCTCTGTGAGCTCTGACAGCAGTTAAAGGGGAAAAAAAAAGGTGCTTTCAAGTAAGGGAAATGAGAATCCCTGAAAAAAAAAAAAAAAAAGAAAAAGTGGTTTGAGACTGCATTGACAGCAGGAGCAATATTTAAAACAGTGTCTTAATTCATTAAAGCACCAAAGCTCACAGGATAGCTGCTGCTGAGAGTGGCCACACACTACCCAGTTGTGACTGGTGGTTCAAAGGTTAGTGCTGAGGATGTGGGGAGAGGGATTGCTGATAAGCTGCACCATCACTGGGCCCCAATTCTCTAGGCTTATACTGGTCTCATTGCTCATGGTTCCCAACATGTATATATACTGAGTGACCACAGCTTCTGCCCTCTGTAGCCAGGTGAGTGCCCTCCACATGAGGTAATTCCTGGGTAGATCTGCTGGATCTGGAACTCTTGGGAAGCCCAGGCACCCGGACACTGATGGTGAGAATCACTGTCTCTGCATCAAGGAGCCAAAATCTCTGAGCGAGTATTGCTTGTCTCCTTTTATAATAACTTGTCTGGTTAATACTACATCTCTTTCTTTTTTTCCCTTTCTTTTTCTTTTTTATTAAATTCAATGGTAAAGAGGCTCATTTTTATTCTTTGACTATTAAGTGAGAGTCAAATGCCTGGTTTGAGCCACTGGTAGCTCATATTAAGGATATCTGCCATGGGCCAGAAGCATCCCAAGCCTTGTGTGTGTATGCCAAGCATGGCTGAGTGTCCCTCCACAGGATAATGAGCCAATCACCCTAGGCTATTGACATGATGTAGGATTTAAACTTTTAGAACACCAGTGAGTACCATCAAATCATTAACTAGAATTACAATATGACTGGTACTGTCCTTTCTCACATTCCTGATGCATCCTTAGTTCATTTCTTGCACACTGAGCCACTTTCAGTGTGTTGACCACTGTGACATCTGCCCAGGGGGTCAGAGTGAAATCAGGCATCAGTTCCTTGCAGAGCTTTGTTTCTTGAGGGAAGACAGCCTTGTGTGGATTGGACTGAGAACAAAGCCCCCTTTCTTTATGCTTTCCTTCTTGTTAAATTCTGTGTCCCTGCAGGCTCATCTTTAATGCTGAAAGTTTGTTCTGAGTTCATTCTTTGCTTGGAGTGTTTATAAAAAATTGGGGCTTGACAACTTTAGAAGGCATATGAATACAACCATATACCTTAATTTTCTTTTTGAAGTCAGTTCAGACCTATGATTTTATACCATCCCTCATGTCAGGTCTGTAAGATTTTCTCCCCAGCTTTCTGCTGAGGAAGGTGTCTGAGGAGTGGCCAACATATCCCAGTTTGAAGAAGATATTTATTCCTGCGTGTCTTTGTCATGTGCAGATAGTAAATTCAGGCTGGTTGTAGCTCTGATAACAGCTATGTGCTTCCTTGACTCCATTCTTGAAGGTAAGGAATGATGCCAGTTTTCTGTAGGAAAGGTCTCCCTCAAATGATCAAGGTCAATTTTAAAAGCTTGGCTTTTTTTTTTGAATAAAAAGAGATTATTAGCTGTTTTGGTGCTAAGAGAGGTTTGGGCAGCAGTAGTGCCTAGGAGAGCCAAAGTAATAAAAATTTTATTTTTCAAACATAAAATTATTATTTATTTCTAAGATATAGAGGAGTCATAACTGTGGATGAATTAACAGAGCAGAAGAATGGAGGTTTTTTTCGAAGGTCAACTCTTCTCACACCCATTTTTCCCATTTTGTAATTAGTGTGAGAACCTGCTTGCAAGGACTCCATCTCAATTTCCTTCACCTACTGTACTTAGCAGATCTATGCCACTCCTGGCTTACCTGCATCCATTTCCTCAAGTGAAAATCAGGCATTTCTCCAACCAAAATGCTTTCTGAAAACTTTGAGATGTCAATAAAGTGTTTGGCACAGAATCATCACAATGCTGATAACTTCTTCAAATAATCTGATCTATTAGCACCTTAGGCTGATATTTATGTCTGGAAATTGAATTCAACCTGTTTGTATACATGCATATGTGTATTGTTGTATTTATGTAGACCCTCCCCAAATGTCAGCTGGCCTCCACATTCCCTGTCCAAGTTGCCTGGTTACAAACAACTGTTCGTATTACAAATTTGAAAGCATTGGAAACTGAGCGCTGGAATCAAGGTGCTGCTCTCACAAACAGTGGGCTGCAAGACGCAAAACTGTCCTATAAAAACACACCTTGTTATTTCACAAATATTTTGTTCTATAGTTTCTATTACAATTAAGTTCTAATACTGCTCAATTTTATATAAGCTTTTTTTAAAAATATAATTTGGTTTATGTTCAACCAAAACCATTGTGCACCTAAATAATTTAAGTATCGTAAAATTTCAAAGGTGCTGGAGTGGCCAAATGTGATCCTTAACTGTGCCCTTATTTAATTAGTGCACTCCCAATATTTCAAATTTTGGTTTAGCAAGGAAGAGCAATCTTAAGCTACAGTCAGAAATATACATTCTGCTCTGAAAGGTATCCAGCCCAACCTGATTCTCCTTTAAGTGGGAGAAGTGCAGGATGATTTAATGCGTATAAACTTTCAGCTAGGTGTGAATAAGTCACCGGCATGCCATGCACCACTCTCCAGTCTCTGTGTTCAGTGAAATATTTAACTTTTTCAACAAGACAGGTGATCTTCCCTCATTGGCAGTCTCCAGCTCCTGAACAGCACTAATCCTCTGCAGGGGGTTTGAAGTGAATGCTCCATCTCCATGAGCTTTGTGTCTCATCAGTCTATGTGGCAGGCTATGATTATTGAAGTAATGATGATTAAAGTGGTGTTAAGGCATAAACGAGGAGAGAAGAGATAAACCTGTTTGTATGCACACTAGTGTTTGGTAACCTGTTTGTATGCACACTAGTGTTTGATAACCTGTTTGTATGAGCACTAGTGTTTGATCTGTGCTGGGATAAATATTATTGTTGGCACACTGAAGCCCTTAAGAGTTTCATCAGAAAACTAAATGCTCTGATGATAGGTTCGTATCTCAGTCCATGGCTGGATGCTCTTAGAGATATGTCTGCCAGGGAAGTACTCAAGAACCTTTGTAGAAGATCAGACAGCGAGCTGGATGTGTCCCACCACCAACCCAAAGGGTCAAAAGGACCATGAAGCCCTGACTAGCACAGAGAAACGTGTGTGCAGTGTGCTTTCCCATCTCCCAGCAATGTGAGACTCTTAGGACTTGTGAAGCAGAGGTGGTGTCTCTGCTTTGCAGTCCTACCCTGACCTACCTGGCTCAGCAGGCCAGGGGTGGTTGCTGTGGCTCTGCTGAACCACGGTCTGAAGTGCCAGCCTGAGTGAATGTCTCACTGACTGGTCCTTGCTGAACTCTCTGATGTTATTTGCAGTGAAATAGCAAGATTAGGGTTGGCTGTGTCTAAACAAGCCACAAGTGCCATCACACCTTACGAGAGGTTGTGGCAGGATTCACAGACAGATGACTTTGAATAGCAGTTCCTGAAGAAATACATCTGGAATTCCTGGATTCAATAACTTATTAAGCTGCAATCCTATTTATGACCATTTAAAGTCACTTTTAACCACCTCCTCAAAGGTGCTTTCAGCAGAAGTCTCCTGCAATTTGGGGAATGGGGGAAGGGCACAGACAGAATTAGGTTTTGTCATCATTCTTCCTATTTCTGCTCATCACTACAGAGGTACATCATCCTGTGGGATGCCACTTCACAGCAAAGACCACCCTAGAATTGTCACAGGGCAGTTCTCTGAGATGCCCAGGTCAGAGGGAGCAGTGGCCTTTGTGAGCCCAGTCTCAGCTGGAGCATGGCAGGCCCGGGCTGGCTGCTGGGCCAGGAACCCTGCACTGTCCTTACACTGGACGGAGCAAGGATCAAGCTGATGCCATGATGACACAGCACTGCTCTCCTGACTTTTTAATCAAAATGTTGAAAGCTCTTAGCCTTGCTCTACAAAATGGAAACAAAGTCTTAAATTTTGATATTTTTGGCAAAATGAAATTATTCTTTCTGAGCCAGGCCCAGGCAGGACTGTGCACTATGTTTTCTCCGAAAAGAATATGAAACTTTTCCAAAATTCACTTCCCTTTTTGCTATTTTTATTCACCATGGAGTAGATTCATGAAGAGCTGATGACACCATAATGTTTTCAGTTAATAAAATCTGAAACATATCACTAAACTCTCTTCATGACAACTTTACAAGCACAAAAACATCAGAATATCCTATCCTGGGGCAGTGCAATTTTCGTGCACAATTTGAAATATGATTTACTTGCATTCAATTATATAAGTACAGGCTTGATATATATAAATCAAACTGAATATATTGATTTTCAGGAGTAAAGATGATCAGTTTTGACTACGAAACATGTGGAATCAATGTTCTCTAGAAATCACAGCTTAGTAACTCAAATATATTTACTTATTTTGGGAACTAACAGCCTCTCTCAGGATAATTGTGGTGTATCACTGTCAATTTTTCTGGCCAGTTTAGAAATCTAATCCTTCTATTTTTCACTGGAAACCTACATTAGCAATGCTGACACTGTTCATTTATTGCATCCAATTATAAATATGGGGAGGAGAATACCTTTGCTCTAGTAAGGGTTAGAAAATTAAATTCTTTAGAATTCATATTTTATTTATAATCTTTGAACAGAACATCAGCAAGAAAAGTGCAGTGCTATGCCTTAGGATCAAAAATACGTTCTTCTTTTCCAGGGGCTGCCAGTAATCTATTGCTGACTAAAAGCATGTGAATTCCATGTTCATCTTGAAGATACAATATACAATATTTCACATCTACTGCACTTAGATTTCAACAATCAGCTTCTTTCAAAGACACCCTGACAACTTAAATGGTGAATTATTAAGTCAGGATAACAAGGACAACATTCACTTTCTTTGTGCAGCTCCAGCTAGAGTAGAAGACTCTATTAATTATCAGACCAGAAATGGGCTGGGATTTGCTTTGTACATTGCTAAGCAATTTAACTGGAAAAGATGGGTTATGTATGGAAATAAATGACCTTTCTAAAAGCTTGTTTTTCCACCAACTGCTTGTGTTGAAACCAATTGCAGAAGTCATTCAAAATGAGCTGTTTATTGCTTCCTAAATGCATTTACTGCATGCCAGATGTCCATTTCAAAACATTCTGCTGTGTGCCTTTTAACTGACCCTGCACTGAGATGCAACTGCCCATAGCCATTATCCTGGAAATGCTGCTCACTTAGCAGTGGGCTGCCAGCCCAGCCGGCACTGGGACAGACCCTCTTCAACACCACAGAGATTAGGAAGAGTAAAAGCTACTCCTCAGAGGAGATGAGTCCATGTCCTGCTCAGATGGGGGATTGCATCCCAGAATAAAGCAAACTGTCAGTGTTATCTCATGAGCTGGCTGATGGTAACAGCAAACACATGGCAACGCAAACTCCCGGCATG
The DNA here is from genome assembly GCF_035770615.1 of Melospiza melodia melodia. Taxonomy (NCBI): domain Eukaryota; kingdom Metazoa; phylum Chordata; class Aves; order Passeriformes; family Passerellidae; genus Melospiza; species Melospiza melodia. The sequence goes on along the minus strand of NC_086196.1, from coordinate 10,937,498 downwards.
GGATGCTTGCAGGGTTCCTGAAATTGCTTCCTCGCTTGTGCTGTAGAGTTACTTTTTAACTGAGCTGTGTTTTCTAGAGTGCCTGTTACGCTGGGTAATTCTGCTTTGGCTCCTTAAACTCTTTTGCCATGTTCCTGGAGCTCATCATTCTGCCTCACAGCAGCCACCAGTGGCAAGACCTAAATACACTTACCCTCACTTGGTGCTTGCCTTTAGGTGTGTGCTCTCTGGGATATCACAGAGCCATAGAATGGTTTGGAAAAGTTTGGAAAAGACCCTTAAGATCCTCAAGCCCGGCTGTTAATGTAGCGCTGCCAAGTCCAGCACTGAACCATGTCCCCAAGTGCCACATCTGCATCTCTTCAAAAGATGGAGCACTGTGCTTGGCAGATGTTGGCCAGAGGAGCTGCCTGGAAGGGGTGAACATCTTGGGCCCAGCTCCCCACTTACTCACGTCAATGGACTCAGCAGAGCACTGATAGTAACAGCATGGCAATTTCTCCCTTTAGTGCTCCTCAGCAGTTTTATAGGCTTACCACACCTTGGAATACACTAAAACTTCTTAAACTTCGCCCTAAAATATTCACCTGGTCCTTCAATAAGGCATGATTTATATATGGAGGTTAGGTGGTCAGTTTGGTTGGTTTCTTCACTATTCAACATTTTTTTCTATGAGCAAGTTCAAAATAAGTTACTTTATTGCTCTCTCTTTCAGCCAGTTCTATACTAACTCCCTCTGCTAACACCATCAGGCATTTCTTATAGTAAGTGTTCATATTCCTTTAGTGATATGCTACAAGTGAGGCTTGGATAAAAATGAAAAATATGTTAAATTAAAATAAATTTTCAATCTAAATTAAGATTAAAAGAAAAAAAGTTGGGGAAATGTTTTCACAGTACAATAACAAGGAGATTAAAGTCATAGTAATCTAAAGTTGTTTTGTGTAACGCTGACATATATAGAAATCAGGAAGAGAAATTAATTTTACATATCTAATTTCAGTCCCAATCTAAAAAGGAGTATTTTTTCTATAACTGAGTGTAGTACATAAGAAACCAATGTGAAATTTTGAAATAGAATGTCTTTACCAAATGACAGGAATTATAGCAAATGTGAAAAATAAAGAAAATCTATCATATTTATTTTATAAAACTGAAAACCTTGATACTCGATCCATTATGAAAACAGTTTTGGTTTTGATGAGAGGGAATTTTCAACAAAGATTTAAGTCCATCTCCAACTGGACTTGTTTAATTTCAAATCGGTCATACTGCAAAGCAAGGAAGTTATCTCCTACTTGCCTAGGAGCACAGAGCTCATATTAAGCATAGCAAGGCCACAGAGAGCTCTTCAAGCTCATAAGGTACTTAATGTAACATTTATTTCCACATTTCAATATATTATTATATTCCTTGCCATACCTCCCTTGCTTCTGACAAAAACAAGACAAAACAAAACAAAAACAAACAAAAAACCCCCACCAAAACAAAAAACCACAACAAGTTGAAATAAAGCAGATGAAAGTAGTTAACTATGTCTAAATTTCTCTTGTTTTCCTTCAATGTAAATTCACTTAAATCCTGAATTTGAAATTAATTCTGGGCTAACTACAAATACTTTGGCTTTAATGCAGTTTCATTTGTAGTCATATAGGATGAAGAAGAATTAGAAAAGCAATCATAAAAGACACACACAGGAAATTTTTGCCATAGTACTGATTTTTCCATGAACATAGCTATATGTCAGAGGTGGATTTTTTTATTTACTTAGAAATAAAAATGTGATTCTTATTTGTGTAAATTATATCTTAACTAATGGCAGAACACCTAGTCTGTTTTTGCAATTATAAAAAACAGTTTAAGTGAAATATTCAGGGGAAGTTTCCAACTGAATTACATAATTTTAATTCCAAATTCTGTCACTCTCAGTAAATGCAGAAGAACACAATTCTTTTGGTAAATTAGCAGTGTTGGAAAGAAAGCAGTTACACCCACGGTGGCAAATCCCAGACTGCTCAAAAGAGCTGAAATTGTCAATCACTCAAATCAGGCTGCAAGGGTTTAACATTGTGCTGGCATACAAACAAGAGGAGCCGTCTGCAAGAGTAGATCTGTTCTGCAAGATTAACAAAAGTACAAGGAATGGTTTGAACTATCATTAAAGTATAAGCCCTGGAAATTATATCAAAGGAACAGTGAAAAAAGCACTTGGAGAAAAAGCAATTACTCCATGTAATTCATGGTTTTACCATGGTGTCTGAGAGGAAAAAAATCTCAGAGTGTCACCTGGATAAAGTGACAGGGAAAGATCCCAATGTCAAAGTGAAAATGCAACTGGAGATGTTCTTCTAAATAGTTGCTATCAGTAAACACTCTGACAGTGTTATGAGGCCTCAAAAGAGCTGTGTCCAGATGCACTTTTAAGACTCCCAGTTTTGAGGCAGGCAGTGCTTGTTCTCACCTTCACACTGAAGATTTTGCAAAGTGACTAGTCTTAAAAATAACTGGGAAAACAGCTCTCTCCATCTCAGAACTAGTCTGTAATCTCTTTGCATACTTGAACTACTGTTGTTCCTGTTGAGACTGGAGGGTTTTACCACTTGATTGTCATTTTGGTCTCATTCAGTGTAACCTATTCTGAGGTCTGACCATCACTTTAGCTGTACATAGCTCTCTCATTTTCAGGCCAGATCTAGAGTTTGAAATCCTATGGAGCCTGACAGCAATTACCCCAGCACCTCTGGCATATCCATCATCTGGATGACTCCTCATGCTGGGAGCAATAGCAATTATAGCCAGAGAAGCAACAATCTCCTTAAAGCAATGTACTTGGAACAGAAACATTGAGAAAAAAATTTAGAAGTGTTAAAATAATAAAAATCTAACTTGTCAGCTAACTATGTTCCAGTGAGATGCTGGTAGCACTGAGATCTTAAAGACCCTTGAAATCTCAGCTGGTATATTCTGTTCTTTCAACTCATGAATCTGTTCTCACTTCCACCATCTATGTTTGAGGCTTCTAAGGGTCACTTTCTTTTATCATGTTCTTCTTTGCCAAGATAAAGTCACTGTTTTATTACCCTGACTTCTTGTAGCCCCCAGCTTTAGAAATCAGGCCAGTAATCCCTTGGAAATCCGAAGTAAAAGAATTACGGAAGATGTTTTTAGTAGTGCTTTTTTCTTGAGCATTTCTATGGGAAATAATTTTCTTCCCTTTTGTTTTTGAAAAAATCTCCACAATCCAATAGATGCTAATTTTACTTCAGAAGCATGGTCATGTAAAGTGGGATTCTCCTCATCTAATTTTAACTGCCTTTGAGTTAATTGTCTAATTTAGTCAAACAGAGATTCCTTTTATTATGGACAGAAAGAAGTAAGTGTTATCAGAAGATAACATGTTCCTCAACAGTGGAATTTACCTAAGAATTGCACAGCTTAACTTTTAAGTACCTAAGGTGGTAGAGACCCACCCAGACTCCCACCTGGAGTATTGATTAATTCCGTTCCTTTTTAATAGTCTTTTGCTTATTATTTACACATTTCATATTTTTAGACATTTCAGTAATAAAAAAACAACAAAATGCAACTCACATTTGAGAGGAAATCTTACAGGCCTGCTGGTAACTTATTTTTTTTAAAATTATTAATCTCTTTTTTTGTAATGGTGGTGGTGGCAGTGTTGGACATTCAGACTGACATTTGTACCTTGTGATACCTGTTGGTCTCAGCCCTTCTGGGTGCCAGGCTTGTAGGACATGGGGGGATGGCTTTAAACTGAAAGAGAGTAGATTTGGATTAAACATTAGGAAGATATTCTTTACTGTGAGGGTAGTGAGGTGCTTGTACAGGTGCCCAGACAAGCTGTTGATGCTCCATCCCTGGAAATGTTCAAGACCAGACTGGGGCTCTGAGCAACCTGCTCTAGCAGGCGGTATCCCTGCTAGTGGCAGGGGTTTGAAACGAGGATCTTTAAGGTCCCTTCAAACTGAAACCATTCTATGATTGATTCTATGATTCTATGATTTATTCAGCTGCATTTTACAGTGTGCAAGGCACATGCTGTCATTGGTTGCAAATGCTTTGCAAACCAGAAGATTCATTTTATGATACTTTATCAACTCTGATTTGTAGAAACCTCAAACATTCAGGTAAGTCTTTTATTCAAGACATTCCCCAGGTTCTCAGTCCAGTAGCAATCTTCTGACATCTTCTGACACCAGGTGGTGCTTTTCTGATTTCTCCATCAGATAACAGGTCAGCAGGCTGCCACCCCATTCATTTGCTGAAAATTTGGAAAACTGGCAAATGCTGACAACTGCATTTGGCACTTGGGGTTATGATGTGTTTTGAGAAGCTGAGACTGCAGAAGCCAAGAGTAAGGCCCCCAAAGAAGGTGTTTAATGCCCCTGTGTGTAACTTGAATCCACTGCAAAGCTTCGTCACTTCATCATGAGCCTAAGATCTTACCTAAAGAAACAGGATCAATTGGGTTTATCTTCTGGATTTTATTTCTCTTTCATCTACTTAAAAAGGATGAGCATGCATGTGGATGTATCAGAACAGTCAGTAAGTAGAAATGCCAAACAGAACTGCCACTTTGCGGCTATTGAAGTACAAGGAGGAGCAGGCTGGAATTTTACCTCCATATTCTAATTTCTGTGGAATCCAAATATGTTCCAAAATGCTTAATTAGATGTCATCAATTGAAAAGAAACTGTTACCACCTGCTGGCGTTGGTGGTTGAATTCACAAGGCGTGGAGGTGACTGGGGAAATGTACCAGGAGGTGGGATTTCCAGTATTGCTGTCAATTCAACCCTCTACTTTTTTTTTTTTTTTTTTTTTTTTTTTTTTTTTTTTTAACTCAGAGACTCTTATTCTGCTTTCTGTTTAATTCAAATTATATGTCCAAACTGACAGGTCCTGCAATATTTCTGTCTTTAATCCTCTACTGGTCTATATATTCTACTCCATGCATGTGAGGTGAGAATGTATAGGTATAGGAAACCCAGAGCAGCTATTGCAAATCCTATTGCAAAATTCTTCATCACATAGTGCATTATTTGATTGCTTCTTTGCAGTATAATCAAGAAGTTATAGTGCTAATCTGGGAACGCAGATAATCTTTTGAATATTTATCTGCTGAGACTGCAGATCTGTCAACAAATTGATAAGAGATTGTGGGACTATTTTTCAGGGAACAATCTGGTTTCTGGTGTAGAATACCTGAGCCTGTGTTTCCTTAAAGACCAGAAGCTATGCAAGTGGTGCTGCTCCGAGGGAGATTGCTGTTAGTTCCCTGCACTTCGGCAGAAACTCACATCAGTTGGTTGAAGAAGCAAGAGGGAACAATGGAAAAATAAGCACGCAAAAAAAAAAAAAAGCTGTAGGAAAAATAAGCTCTAGGAATCAGGGGACTGAAAGAGAGAAATATAGCTTTTCTGGTAAAGCAAGCACAAACAGCCGAAGATTTATTGATTGTAACCCATATTGCAATGGTCCCTGAGCTAACACTTTAATAAAACCATGGAAAATGACAACCAAAAGGAGCCCCAGAAATCATAAATCTCAGTGTACATGCAGAATGGTGTGGAGAAAATAATCAGCAAAAAGCAATCAACTCCATCTCAATTTGGAAGCACAGAAAGTGTCATTTGGGGAGGACTGAGGTGTAGAAAACCTTGGAGTGTTCAGTCTTGCCTATTTCAGATGGCAGCCAGTGCCAGATGCTTCAGAGAAAACATGTAGGAAATTCCACAGCACTCACATGGGGGATAATCTGTCCCCATCTACTTGCCAGGAAGATCTCATGCTAATCTTTAAAATTTAAGATGTACTTACAACTTGAAACATCAGGTTTTATATTACTCCCAACATTCCATTTAAATGTTAACCAGTATAACTGGATAGTCACATTTTTTTGAAACCTGCTAAACCTAATTTTTCTTGGAATTATGTGCTTATTATTTATATTTGATTTATTATTCTTATTTCTGCAATGATCTGAGCTAACCAAGTTTTTTCCAAGCAGCCATTTCTCAGTGTTCAAAATACCAGTACAAGAATTATAAAAAGAAAGCACTCCCCTCATTTTTCAGGTTGCAGCCTAGGCACCATTTTCTTGCCCTCCTCAGTATTCTAAAACAGAGTATTGATTTCAGGGATGTGGCTAAGTCTGTGCCTTTATGTAGGATCCAGTTTGCCTAATTTCCTCCAGCTTTTTGAAGATGCAGGATACACCTATGCTAGTAAATTAAAAGGCCTGAGACAGCAACTAAGTATTGGGATTTTAAGATTTATAGAGTTTAATTGGCAGAATGATCCCAGAAATATTTTCCTCTGACAGCTAACACTTTTTCAAACAGAGCCATTGAAGAATTTGCATGATGGCAGAACCTAGGTGGGATAAAAAATTGCCATTGGTGTTTTCGGGAAGCTATCCAGTTTTGGAGGGTAAGAGCTGACTGCAACTTGCACACAGGCTGTGCCCTGTCAATCAGCTTCAGTGACAGAAAGTTGTCCCAAACAAATCCAACCAAGTGTAGGTATGTAGCCTTGAGAACCCATCTTCCACAAGCAAGTACATCGTATTTAATCACTAAAGGCAAGTGCTCTTGAACTCTCTCCTGAGAGGCTGTCTTGTATAAATTGTACAACAGGTTTTTCTCTTGGGGATATCTGCTGACCAGACACAGATCTCCATCTATTTTAGTCCTGCTGCTTTGTTAGCACCTGAAGCTAAATTGCAGGTCTAATTAGGTGGTGTAGATCTAATGCTTTATTGGCTAACTCAAATAACTTCGGTATCAGGAAATCTATGGTCATATTTTCCTTTAATTTTCAATCACTCTGTATTGAAATGGATAGGGAAAATGTAAAAAACTAAATCTGAGTTTGCAAGCTGTTATCTAAGTAGAAATGGAAGTGTGTTTTTAAATTAATTTCTTCTTTTAGAAAGAACAAACACAGCGTGTTTCTGTTGTGGCTAAACATAGAGGTGTCAGTCAGAATTCAGGTGCCTCTGAGCAAACATGTACAATAAAAGGGCTCCTGTCCCATTGAGTTTAACCTGGAAATGAACCAAATCATCAAAGAGGGAAGAATAAAACAAAGACCTGGAAAGTACAGTAATGCGCTTGAGATCAAGAAACTGACTAAAATGTGCTTAAAATGAAGAGATTTAGAGCAACAGAAGAATTTAATTAATCAGACTGTCAGAACTAACTGCCAGGTAAAATACATCTGCTGATAGATGTATAAGTGCTAGTAAAACACATCCTTCACTTCAGCAGCAGCAAGGGAAAGGCAGAGGAAGCTCTGGAGGAGCACTGGCTGAGGTGTGCTCTTAGCTTTGCTGCTCAGGCACTGCTGATTGCAAATCCTGACATGTGTGTCAGCACAGCCAATGAGCAGCAAATGCTTCATTAATATTTAGAATGACACATACTCATATTCATGTTAATCACAGGTACTTTGTATTGGGGAACAAAATCTACAGTGTGTTTAATGGTTTCTTGCCACTGCTGCAAAATACCACTACCATGTGCACTACCCTGCATACAATGCTTGGGACACTGCACGAAATCCCACCTCGCTTCCATCTCCACTTTTGGTATCACCTGCTTTTCAGTTTCTTAGTTTTGCTTTCTTTACACCTTACCTACAAGTCTATTAGGATTTTGAAGATTTTGAAGTTCCTCTTATTCTTAAACTTTGATGGCTGTTTTCACCTGAGGTTTTACTTTGGTTGTCTTTTGTTCTCTGAAATCTTCATGAATGAGTAGCCACCTGGCAGTGGTGTATCTGAAATTGAAAAGCAACATACTCTCGAGTGCATTTTTTCCTGTTTTAAGAAGCAGTATTTTATAGCGGGTTATTCTTATACAGACTGTGAGGATTATTCTGCTATAGTACTAAATTTAAGAGTCAATTAATCAAGCACTGCTAATAGGTATTTTAAGATGCTTAAAATAGGGAAAGAAAACAGATCACAGGCTTATGCCTAAAGCAGAGGAAAATTTGTTTTAACTAGCAGTTAATGCACAGAGCACCCTTATCACTAAGTAGTTATTTGATTTTGAAAAAAAACTTTCTCATTCCTTTTTGTACAGATTTCGTTGCTGAAATGAGGAATAAAGTTAACTCTCAAAATTATCACTATACATTGAATTGATGCTGATCATAAATTCACTGACTATAATATCTATAAACTTCTGTTTCTTGCCCGCTAACCACTACATTCTCAATATGCAATCAGCAATCAAGAAATGGAAATACTTCAAGGTTTAGCATTTGGAGATTCAGGTCTGCTTCTATTTTAGCAATCTTGCTACTAATCTGTGTAGCTGGGCTGGAGTTTGTTTGTCTTTTTTTCCTATAGCCCTGACTTTTCTATATTCGGTTCAGCAGCTCAACTTCTGGATGAAACATGATGGGTTCTCAGGTCTAGATTTGCACACCCTTCATGGTTAGGAAAATATCCTGTAACAAGGGATAACATATGTATATATAAACACACTCTTAACTGTTACCAAATGCTGGCTATATGTAAAAAAAGTAGGTCACAATGAGAGTCACAAATTATGGTAATTGTCTGAAAAACATTAGCAAATGTTGTATGGATTCCAGCTTATTATTTGAAAAACATTAAACACCTGTATAAAAGTAGGAGGTCATGATAATTACCCAAGATGAACATCAAGTCCTGGAAAGTTTCTGCAAAAACTGTAATACTCATCATCTTCAAGAATGTTTCCCATAAGAATAATTTTGAAACTTGACTTCAGAAACATCAGTGTCAACATCTGTGTATCTTTAATAGAATGAATATTCGGAAGCTATTAATGAGTTATGATTGCTGAACATCAGAATTGGAATGGAGAAAAAGAGAGAGAAAAAGAAAGTAAAACTGAAGAAAGACTTGGAGCAGTGAAATTCTGTTCTGCAAGTCACCCTGCAATATCTAAGAAAACCTGAGAGGAATAAACTATACGTTGATTGACTGTAAATAAAATTAAATTCTGTTTGTCTAAGAAAACCACAGCATCAATGATTTGAAGTGAAAATTGCTTTTAACTGATGCACAAAAATGTATAAAAACAATAAAAATTGCTATATAATTAATATTTACTCATTCAGAATGCTTTTTTTCAGGGGAAGCATGGTATTCCTGAAGTGAATGTGTAAAGGTATAAATGTCAGACAAAAGTGATTGCAAAACCATTGCAGGGAAATGCTGTGTCTGAAACTGGGAACACTGGGCTGCACTGACTGGTTAGAGGTGTCACTATTTGTGTGCCTGCACACTGGCCAGGATAAAGGTGAACAGCCAAGGAGCTGAGCCACAGCACTGCAAGTGTTTATGGCTGGAGATATCAGAAATGTCCTTTTTCAGGTGGCAGTTTCCTACATGGAGAGAAAAAAATTAGGAGTCTGTTAGATGGACTTCTGAAAATTTCTCTGCAGTGGTTTCTATCTCTAACTAATTGTTCCACTAGCTTGCCAGAAGTTACCATCCCTGTCACAATGGTGGCATAGGAGGATTTGAGTTCACATTTAACAAGTCCTGTCTGTATTCTGTGTCCTTGTCCAGACTGACTTTTGCCCATGCTATGGAAGTTCAGATATCAGCTTGGAAATCACTGTGGCTAGTGCTGCTACTCCTCAAAATCTGACATAAGGTCTGACACAAAGGTGGAAAGGGCAGAAACACCTAAAACACCTAAAAGCTCACTTTCAGTTTGTTTCAAGGCATTTTGCTTTCCTCTAAGCAATCTTCAGCCCTGGCAAGCATCAAGTCGACAGCTTCAAACCCCTTCCTGAAGGAGATGTGACAGCCTTGCTTGTAGTGCAATTGTCCTATCCCCTTATTACTCATTGAGGCATTGCAGAAGAATGGTGCTTACCCAGTGATAATTGATTGCCTTAATTCACAAAGGCAAAAGTTACACAAGTAGGCAAAAGTTTGGAAAATGAATGAATGCACTAGAGGTTAATTTTTAAGCATTCTGAGTGCATCACTCAAAAAATGGTGACATTGATTTTTACTACATATATTCCATTAGGAATAATTGGGTCAGGAAGACATTTATGCATTTAATATACTTGTATGACTTTCAGTGATGAAACTGGGAGTTGGGTTCAGATTTGAATGTTATTGGAAGTGCCTCTTCACCAGGTCAAGTTCTAAGAACAGTAGAATAAATATGACTTAATGCATTGCATTAAATTTCACATCTTTTATTGACTCTAAAATGCTAATGATATCCAGGAAATCCAGACTTGAGAAAAATTGCTGTGATGTAACAAAAGCTTCTTCTATAAAAGTTATGGAACACATATGCATTAGTATTCCAAAATTTTTTTCATTGTAACAAATATTCAGAGTAAATTTATATTCTCTAAGTAGATTTTAATGGACCTTTGAAATTCATTAGGGTGTTTTAGTCATCCTACCAAATAAAAATTAATGTCCTCTGCCTAAGGAACCAAATCCCGGTTGTGGGTCAGATTGCAGTAGGAGTGTGGTGGATCTTTCAGCTATGTAAACCATCTGTGCCCTGAGTGCAGCGACACAAGAGACTATTGACCAGGTGCACAAAGGAGTGAGACATACCGCTTACCACAGAAACCTTGGGCTGCAATTTCCAGAATGATGTTGTGTCGAAAATGCCAGCAACAAAAGGTGGAAAGTGGGAGGATTTCAGGGGGAGGTGGGAACTGGTGAAAGGAATTCTCTGTATTTTCCCAGACAGTCCTATGGTGACCCCAGTATTATCTTCTGAAGTTATCCTGTCGCAGACATCTTTTATGAAAATCCTTTTCTTAGGATTTTTTCCTGCTGAGAAACTGAGAAGCTACAGCAACAAAATGTAAACAATGGTTATCTGCTGCTGTAGAATGCATCATATGTGTCTGTGATTGGCCCATCTTGAATGTTTACAATTAATGGCCAACCTCAGACCAGATGGCTTGGACTCTCTGTCCGAGCCACAGACCTTTGTTATTCATTCCATTCTCTTCTTAGCTAGCCTTCTGAGATGGGCCTTTCCCTTCTATTCTTTTTTAGTATAGTTATAATGTAATATATATATCATAAAATAATAAATCAGGCCTTCTGAACATGGAGTCAACATTTTCGTCTCTTCCCTCATCCAAGAGCCCCTGTGACCACTGTCACATTATCCCTGAGAGTCAAGACCCTGACAGAGTTCTCACACATGTGGGCTTTGCCCTCAAGTGGGATAAAATGTTTTCCAATGTAATAAACTGAGAAAAAAAAGTAGTTGCAGAGTAAGTAGCAGCTGCCCTTCAACATCTAGCAAACAAATCTTCAAAGTTTTCTCTCTCTTTTTGTAAACATTCTTAAGAAAAGAGAGAACATGAGAAAGTTTTGAAAGCACTGGAATGTTTTTTATAAATGCTTTCAAGAAAAAGATCTCTCCTTTCAGTAAGGTACTTTGTTTCAGTTTTTCACAAATATTGAAAACAGTGTTTGCATTTCGAAACTGAAGAGCCTTAAAAGTAGAATCACAGAATCATAGAATTGTTTAGTTTGGAAAAGACCTCTGAAATCACTAAATCCAACTCTTAATCCAGCACCTCCAATTCCACCAATAAACCATGTCCCCAAGTGTCACATCTACAAGTGTAAGTATCCCCAGGGATGGTGACTCAGCCACTTCCATCGGCTGCCTGTTCCAGTAACTCCTTCAGTGAAGAAATTTTTGCCTAATGTTCAATCTAAACTTCTCCTGGTACAGCTTGAGGCCATTTCTGCTCATCCTAACTCAAAGCCTATTCTTCTCATCCCAAAGTTATCTCAGCTTTGTGTCCACTTTTACCCTGCCCCATTCAGCAGCAGTCCCACACTCTCTTTGTTCCTCATTTTGTTACTAATGCAGTGATAGAAGCTCTTGATGCCCTCAGTATCCCTTACAAGTCCTATCTTCAGCTGGGATTTTACCATTCCCACACAACCATGCAATATTTCTAAATTCTTCCTTTGTAGTCCACCTTTGCTGCATTTTTGCGCTGAAGTGTAGTCATGAGTTCCCTGTCAACAAAGCTCTCATCCTGCCAGGTCTACTTGACATTCTGAGTACTTTGATAAACATTCTTGCTGATGGAGGAGGTTTCTAAGTCTGTCACTCCACTCTGACTGGAGAGATGGCTGGACCTAGTTTCACCATTGCAAAACAGGTTCATGTAGCTCAGTAAGTCACAACAAAACAGAATATTTGCCTATTTGTACTTTAAATAATTCACTAAAGAAACAGTTATTCAATCTGGTTTTTTTATCTTATTTAATATACCTATAAAACTATTGTTACTAATACTTTATTATTATCAAATAACTAAAATTTTAGGTAAAACCTTAGGTAGAAATGCTGTCTTTGATACAGGAAGACTTCATAAAAGTACTGTTTCTGCTTGTTCCCAAGCATGAGTAGGAATGTCTATTTTGAGTGTTTCTGCTCCTCTTCCAAGTAAAGTTGATAACAGGCTGTGTTGGCTCAAAACTTATCTTTCCACACACAGCCTGTTAATATCTGCTTCAGCTATTCCATCTAGTGGAATTTTACCTCTATTGTCTTCTCCCAGCTGAAATGTCATTAACCCTGTCAGGATCACTTGTTCTTCTTGCGCCAGTGCTTCAAGGAGGGATTTCACTGGTGCAATCCCACACATCCTGCTCAATCTGCAGGAGCTGTCCCACAGCTCCTAAAATGAGCCCTTCCAAATTTCCTCTCTGTAAGGGAAAAAAATTAGAAAAATTTTGAAGTATGTATCTGTAATTTTGATATTCATGTTCATTTGTCAGACTTGGTAACTTTTATCGTCACAAATGAAACCCTATTCAAGTAACAGCTGCATGGCAGTAGAGGTGATTACAGCCAGGAATTGCCTTCCTATTAGTGACTCTTATCTTTCTGCAGAACTTAAATGTGCCATCCCAGGCTGCCAGCCTTCCAAATCTTTCTTGCCCTTGTGCCAAAACTCCTCTGTATTAGTAGGTATATACTTCCAAATGTAATGTCAAAGAAAGTGAAAAAATAGAAAATAAATTATCTAGTGTCATTTTACATAGGATATTAGGAAAAAAATTCTTAAAAGAAAGTGTTGTCAAGTGTAGAACAGGCTGCCCAAGTAGTGATAGAGTCACCATCCCTGGAGGTGTGTAACAGAAATGTAGATGTGGCACTCAAGGATATGGAAGGATATGGCTTAGTGGTGGACTTGGCAGTCTTGGGTTAGTGGTTGGACTTGATAATCTTGAAGACATTTTTTCAACCAAAATAATTCCACAATTCTACAGTGTCAATATTTCTGGGTCAGCATCTCATCCAGAGTCCACAAGAGCAGAATCCACTTAGACTAGTCCTTTCAAAATCTCAGTCTCCTCAGTATCTCATCTCCTCTTCTGCTCTCAGTCTTCCTCTCATTTCAATGCTTTTGCTCTCATTCCACCCATGTTTTGCACCATCTTCCCATCTTAATGTCAATTATCACTCTCTTTCTGTCTTTCTTAAGAGAGTGCGCTGTGTTCTTAATTCAATGAACACAAACAGCTTCTGTCAATAACAAAATCCTGGGTTTGGGGTCTGCTCCTCAGGGCAGAGCCCACAGCCATTATGAGACATAAGTGTTACAAATATCCGAAGGTTTTAGTAATAATAAATTTCCAATATTTAGCAATTTCTATTAAGCAGTTGTCTGGTGGTTTTTGTTTTTCTGGAACTGTGTTAACATATTATCACTGTCAGCAACCAGAAGACAACTTGATTATTGCTAATTAACCACCTACAGAGCAGATGCTTAACCTGAACAACACCTTTCAAAGGAATATCCAGAGGCTGAATTTACCAGGCACCTTTATAAGTATTAAGGACCTACCTTTACCATTAAGCAGTAGCAAATTATTTCAGAAATGCTCTAGGTGAGGGAAAATAGCTAGTGGAAATAGAATGTTAATTAGAGTCAGGAAGTTCAGGGCCAGATGTTTCATGGCAGGGAATCATGCTGTCTGCATGGTAAGGTATGGGAGCACTGCACTGTGAATCTGTTTGTGTAAATGAAGGATACTGAGGCTTGCAGGTGTTCTTCTCTACCAACAACTTTGTCAAATCTATTGTGCTTAGCTTTGCAATTTACCAAGGTGGAGTGGGGATGTTGTTTCTTTTAGCCACTTCTTGGGGTTTTGACATTGAACCTGCCACCTGTTGTGCTTGTTTTGGATGGGGTAGAGTAAAATTTTTTCCCAGTGGCTGGGGCTGTGTATGTATGAGGCTGTGTTTTTTATTTGTGCTGAATACAGGGTTGATAATATAGAAATGTTTTTGTTATTTCTGAGCAGTAAAGAAGCCAAGGCCTTTTCTGCCTTTTCTGTTCTCTGTACTCCCATCCTGGCAGGGAGCTTGGGGGTGCATGGGAGGTTGGGAGTAGATGCAGACAGGACCCACCATTAGGTGACCCAAATTCACCATTGGGATTTCCCAAACCAAATGACATCATGCTCAGTATTTAAATTGGGGAAAGAAGGAAGGAAGTGTATGTGGGAATTTTTAGAGTGATAGTGTTTGTCTTCCCAAGTCACTCTTACTTGTGATAGGGCCCTGCTCTCCTGAAGATGCCTGAACAGCTGCCTGTCCTTGGGAAGTGGTGATTTAATTCCTTTTTGTTTTGTTTTCCTTCTGTGAGTGGCTTTTGCTTTCCCTATTAAACTGCCTTTGTCCCAGTCCATGAACTTTCCAGCTTTTACCTTCTGATTCTCTCCCTGATCCCATGGGTGGGAGTGAGTGGGTGGCTGCATGAGGCATGTCTGATGGCTGTTGTGAAACCATGGCACCTGTACAATATTGTGTTATTGGAATTGCAGCTGGGATTAATATTGGGGAACATGACTACTAGTGCCAAGGCCTAACCTTCACTTTTTCTCCATTTACAGAGTGATCCTCATAATTAGGAAGATTTTTTGTCGCCAAAGAATTTCTGGTTCAATGTTGTCCTACAACACTGTTACACCTCAGTCTTTTACCCGAGTTCCAACTTTCTGACACCTGGTCTCTTTGTCAATAAGGATTATAATTCAGAAGACAGAATGCACAGTAACCCTGCAAACAGCTCTCCTCTTCAGTGCTCTTTTATAATAGAGAAGAATCTTTTTCCAACAACAAGGCTCAGTCTTTTGAGTTACATTTGCATGTATAATTTTTTGCTCCATTGCCCCTAATGTGCACTTACAAGGTATTATTTTTGAGCACAGCTATAACTGATTGGAACAAAAACCACTGGGTTTATCACCTCTTGGACTTGGATTTGTGTCTTATCCTTAGACAAATGCATATGGAAATCTTTGCTCACTGCATTGCATATTGCAGTTTGCTCCCCAACTGTACAATACATAATTCAACAGAGTCTGGTGTAGTTGTCAGCTTTTCCTCAGAAAGAAACCAGCTGTTTAAAAGGCTGAAGGAATAAAACATTTTTGGAAGAGCTTCCCCTCATGGATTTCTACAGCTCCTCTCAGCTCATATTACTAAGACAGATACAATAACAAATTTACAGAAAAGAGCTGAAATCTGGACTTAAAGCCAAATGAGGGTTTCTGCCTCCAGTGACTTTCCTCACTCTCTGATTTATGGTTATGTGTGTGAAATGGAGTGAAAGAGAGCAGCTTTGTGTTTCTTGTGTTAATTTACACTTTCTGTGTCTGGAGCTCTCAAGGACCTTTGTGTGATGATGAGTGAATCCCCGAGACACAGACTTATAAAAGTAATTTCATACACCCATAACATGAAAACCTAGAAGGTATTTAGGATATGCCTTCACTCTCATACCAGGAGGGAGCCCCTAGCCCCCAGTGCAGTCAGAGTATCTCATATGTGTCCTGCTCAATGACTTTACCTTCTGGAATGAACTCTTTCTTCATGTGGGGTATTCATGTCACAAGTCTTTGATGGCTATAGCATAGCCCTTTTTTTTGTCTCTCTGCACATAAGCCTTCACAGCTCTCATAATTTCTGCATTTGTGTCCTACCACAATTTTTGTTGGTGGGAGTGTCCCATGTATGCATTCCATGCTGGCACATTCTGGGTTAGGGCACTTCATGCCACACATGCTGAAAGGCTTTCCTTAGTGCTCTTCAGTGCTAAAGTAAAATTTTTGCATGTGGCTAAGAAAGTATAGCCAAAAGCATATATCTTGAACCCTCATGGCCATCAAAACAGCTGCTAAACACAATGTAGACAAATATGATGTATAAGATATAAAAATGCCTTTCTGAAATCTTCCTCACAAAGGCTAAAATACTGATAAAGTTCCTTACCCTCCAATTCCTCTTACATAGAAAATAAAGAAATATGAATTATGTTTCTCTTGTGTCTTCCTCTCATATTTCCCGACTATAAAATACCATGCTGATAAACTGTAAATTAGTTCTCCCAATTCTCGCAGCTATTAAAAAAATAAATACATGAATTCACATCTCTCTTCTTTCACCCATGTGTGCAATAAACAATGATATCTCTTTAAAGCATCCATTACTAGTGTGAGACTTATAAATGAGTCTTTCTCATCTATACTATCTGTGGTGTTACAACTGAGTCAAACAAGCAAAAGGAAAATCTTCTGTAAGGCCAAACAGTTAAATTCCTCATGTGAATAGCCAGAAACTTTCAGCAATTGTTACCCTCCCATAATTTTGTTACCTAGATATGAGACACTGAGGCAGTCTGTGTCCTCCTTACTGTGTCTGTGAGAGACAAAAATACCCAAGGACCCCAACCTCTGATGGGCATATAGAGGGCCAGTTTATCAACAGAAATATAATTTAAAATAGATACATATGAGATAATTTAAGTGAGAAACCACTCTAATGTAGAAATAGGTATGTGATCATCCTGACCCTAATTAAAAGAAATACCTTCTCCTGCTCATCAGTGTGCTGAAGAGGCAATTTTTTGACAGAAAAGAAGGGAAAAAAAAAGGAGTATATACTTCTATCTTCTCTGTTCAAGGCTGCATAATGGCAAAATTGATCTTTGGGATAAAGAGATAATATCTTATTTGGGGGTAGCAGTGGATCAAAAGAACTTTTGGGAGGGTAAGGACAG